>NW_011495071.1:8133530-8162308 GCF_000754665.1 Bison bison bison
TCAGTAATACTTTCCATTTAAAGTCTGTGCTTTTAGAGGGACCCACAGGCACGTGGCACCAGGCAGAGCACAGTCTGAGGATGGCGAGAGACTGCGCTGTTGTTTAGTCACCCACTCTCTCTCTAGCGAGACACAAAATTGCGTTTATGAACTTTCCTTGTTTTTCTTCTATAATGAATGATCCCTCTTATCTCGCCAGAGATGGGGGGGGGGAGAGAGCTGCATCAGTACAAGGGCAAGATTTTTTGGTCAAAAGTTGATGCCTTTTAAGTTCCCTCCCCCCACCCCTCCCTGGGAAAAGGTTACTTTCTTAATTAGGCCTTGCATTTAGTAACCAACATTGGCTGGAGACACAGTGTGGCTTGGATACCAGATAAATGAGTTATTCTTTTTTGGGTTTGTACTGTGCAGCTCTTGCTACAATTTTTAAGGAGTTAGGGCTATGTCTGATCAGGAGGCATCTGCAGGATTTTGATCCTCAAGGAATTTTGGAATTACAAATAATTTTGCTTAGAACTAGGCAGAGTCAAAAAAGCAACTTTGAATAACTGACTTCTTTATCCAGATGAGTTAAGCATGAAAGTTTATGTAAGACATATCCTGGAATATTTTAGGGTTTTAAAAGACAATGACAAATGAAAACCAATTTTTTTTTAAATTTTTTTTCTTTTTTTTTTTTAATCCTAGATGCCTCCTGATTGACCTAGTATACTGGGTTAAAAGGGAATTAAAAACATTAAAAAAAAAGTTCACTGGTATTGATTCATCTCACTCCTTTTGCCTGGAGATCAGGCCAAACATCAAGCATGTTGGGAGGGGCACAATTTAAAGCAACACTATTGACTGTAAAGCATTTGCCAGCAATTTACAATGCAAAATGACAGGTAATTCTTGTCACAAAGCAAGAGAATGGCAAGCAGCTTTCTGCAGCATGAAAGTTAACAGCTCTCAGGGGTCGCCCGTTCCTGCAAGTTTATGTATCAAGGTGGGCAGAGGGCAACACACAAAAGTACAGGAGGTGATCCACAGAAAGTAAGCCCCAGAACTGCTGAAGTTACCAAAGCTGGTACTGGCTAATATTCTGAAATGCAAATCCATGCTTTATACATATACTGCTCAAAGACACTGCCGCTCAATCATATCCCCACACTGCAAGGCAAATTCTTTGTCCCCTTTTGCAGAGCTTGAAAAGTTTCTCAAACTTTTAAAAAAGGCTGGCGGGGAACAGTATCAGAGAGAACGTCTCAAAAAAATAACATCTTGAATTACAGGTTTCTGAAGCTTCCCTGTGCTCTCTGTCAGGCCTACTCCAAAGGTACTATGTGAGACAGTGTGGCAGCAGTGAACCACAGACCTCTGGGTCTCTTTTCCAATGTAGGATTCCTGTAGAGGTCTGCTCTCTACAGTAAGAAGCCAAAATACTTTTTGATTTAGTGTTGCGGAAAACTGAGCCCCTCTCATCTTTAGCTGCTCCCATAATCACTCTAATCCCCTTAATCCCAGCAACCTTCATCCAAAAAAAAAATATATATATATGTATATATATATATATATATGAACCCAGAAAAAAAACCTATTTACAAAGTTTATACAAGTATACACACCCAATTTTCTATGGGACACGCTCTGCCACAGAGGAAAGAGGGTCAAAGGCTCTGACATGTCTACACATCAAGTGCCATAACTGCTAATGGAGGCGTATGTAAACCAGTCTTTAGTGTTCTGCTATAGAGCACAAAAGGCTTGTCATATGGCTCCTGCGATGATAGACTGCTCTTTCCTTTGGGAGCGATGATGTTGCATCTACTCAGCCCAGAAGAAATTTTTACTTGGGATTGTTTTTTTTGTTAAATACATGTATTTACAGTGCGGATGAACTGCAGTTGCATATCAACTCCTCCACATAAAGAAAAAGAAAATGGTGTTTAACATTACTAATACGTTTCATCTTCCAGCCCTGGGCTTGAGTATCGGGTAGAAAGGGAAGAGAAGAGACTTCAACTTGAAACCAAAATGAAAAGACGAAAATTTTTAAAAGAAAGAAAAAAGAAAAAAAATACTATTGTTGATTCCTTGGGCTGTGTCTAAAAGATGATATTCTGAATGGTCTCATAGCATAAGGCACTTCGCACAAATAAGTAATAAGCTCTTCAGGCTTAAAAACGGATGAGTAACCAGGGAGAAGTTGAAATGCACTCAAGAGTCAGCTGTTGGAGAATTTTGAAATCGTAGACAAGCTTGTGTTCATCAAGGTTCTTCTCTTTTTAGGGTTTCTCCCCTTCTTTCTCTTCCTTCTTTGTCCCCCCTTCCCCAGAAAAATTTTTAAAAAACCAGCAGTTAGTGCAACTAATGTTCAGTCAGCACACAGTGCAAACAAGTGGAACAAAAAAGGTAAATTCCTTTTCAGCTTTTCTCTTCACCAGTTAAAAAAAAGAAATGTCTGAGCTCATAAGTCTTCATAGTTCCAAAATAAAAGAAGATGAAAAACCCACAAAGAGAAGAGCATTCCCCCCAAAATCGATGTGTCACAGATCCAAACGAGCCTTCCATAGTTTGTCAAAACCTAAAGAAAAAAGAAACCTAAAATTATCGCCAGTAAGCAATATAAACTAGGACACACACACACGTGAAGCACACATGAAGTAGGCGTTCACAAGTCCATCCCAAATGCTCTCCATAATAGCTTCTACTGAGCCTCTTTACACACTATAGAATCAGCTCAGGATTAAGGAATTTCCACTGGACATCCCAGAGACAGAATGAAATCCTGAAAGTACTGGTAGCAGGCAGTAGTCATCTGTGACAATTTTAAAAAGTTTTTTTAAATCCTGTATGAACTCAACAGCCTGTCAGTGTACTAGCATACATGAGCTAGTTTTTGTCCAAGAGTTTTGTGTTTGACAAGTAAATTAGGACAAAAGGTTAAAGTGAAGAGTTAATTTGGAGACTCTAAAAATAATGGGTAATACGTTAACTGCTAATTTGAAAACTATCATCTCTGAAATCAGATTTTCCTCACAGGAATATTGGCTGTTTTGGAGGGTTTTTTCCTATGTTAATCAAGCCTTGTTTTAAGCATTTCTTCCCGAGTCCTATAGTCAACACAAGATGAAAAGGTGGATGCATGTGAGTCCAGCGGCCATTTAAAGTAAGGCAGTTAGTTATCCTCATAACCTGCTTATACCTTTACAATAAGGTTTTACAGATAATTTAACCTATTAAGGTATCCATTAGAAATTAAGAGTGAATGCTAACAGATGACTGAGTGATAAAGGAAAAGAGCAAAAATATTTTCATGTTCAAAATTGCTAATTTTTTTTGCTTCCATTATTTTAGAAGTCTGAATTTGTCTTAAGTACTGTTCATATACATTACTTAGGAAGACAGCATTCAAGAACTGCATTTATGGACTGGCCAGTAAGATCACTTCAACTGAGATACTTCCTGTTTATTGCCATTTATGTCAAGAGGTATTTCATCTTTTATGCTAATTGTATACGGTAGGACATCGCATCCCCCCTGGGGGAAGAGGACCTTGATCTCCTTCCTGGAAACATTATGCTTACTTGGCTATTTTCTCAGGTACACACATGCTTGTTAAGCTTTCTCATCTTCTACAGGCTCGCTGTGGTATTCTGCCACATACAGGCTCTTGTCAATGTTGCTTGGGATAGGTTTGATTTCTGTTCCCAGCTGCTCCTCAATACTTTTCAGGTTGAAGCGATCATCATATGTGATCAAGTTGATGGCTAAGCCAAGATGACCAAAGCGACCTGACAAAAAACAATTCTAATTAATGAGTTAAATATGGGAGTCAATGTGCAAGTACTAGTCTCTGTGGTAAATCCATATAGGATTAATGTTTTTATTTAGTGCCACTCATTCACAGCCTAAAGTAATAGTGTCAAAAGTTGCCAAAATACACAGTATAAAATACAAACAGTACAGTTACAAAAGTGAGGTTCTAATTTGTAAATCTTAAATTAGGCATCAGGTTATGTTAACTTAAAAATAAATGTTCTGGAAGAATTAGAAATTGATACATCAAAAAACAAGTTTAAATTCACTATTTTAATTGCTACCACACTCTACTTCACAAAAGGAACAAAATTTAGTGATTAAACTTCTCAAAAAACTTCCACAAAGAACATCTCCTTCCTTTTCCTCACCTGATCTTCCAATACGATGGAGATAGGTCTCTGCCAGCTTTGGGAAGTCAAAGTTTATTACCACATTCACAGCTTGTATATCAATACCTCGGGTAAACAAATCTTTAAAACAAACAAACAAAAAAACTCCATTATATCCTTCAATTTGGTGTCATAATACTCTTTAACATTTATTTCTAAAGGAACCTAAGCTTCACTCACTTCATGCAGTAATTCAAAAGGATCTGTAAATTACTAGCATTATTTCTCATGCGCATTAACCATAAGCAGCTTTCTGTTCACAAGTTACCTTTTCCCAGTGTTGTATCAAAGTTTTAAAAAATGGTCTGAGGTAACATAGTGCAAATCAAGGAAGGCTGAAAAAGATTATACACTCAAAAATGAGCTCCCAAGTATAATTTTCTTCACTCTATTTTTAAGTATTTAATTCAAGGTTAATAAGTTATTTTTAAAGTTCATTGCATAATGGAGAATACTTTAAAACAGAGGCAATCTATCAGCAGTAATTTATACTTTGTTCAGATTTCTTTAATCCCATTCTGCTGAATGATTTATAACAGGTCTGAGGTAAGCTAATATGCAAGACTATCCCTTCTACTTTTTTCCAGTCCCACAATTATTACGCTAATTTAGGCTTTGACAAATACACGCAGACACAACTCCAATAAGTTCAATAAGCTAATAACTAGGTTTCCCTGCACTTCTCAGCTCCACACGTCAAAATAATCCATGATGGTCAGACAAGTATTTCTAATATACTGGTTTGAATTTGTAACTTGTTATTTTCAACTGTCTCCAGATAAAATTTAAAATTGACATTCAAAGTCCTCTGTTCCATATTTTGGTTGTAACACATCTCAAAACTTCGACTATACCAACCTCACCCACTATACTTCTTTAAACTATCTTCTTAGCAATCTATAGATTACTTTTTATGCCAGGCCCCTAATGAAATATTCCTTCTTATCCAAGTCTAAAACTCATCTATAGCCTATAAACTACAATTTCATATTTTCTCAGATCACCTCAGCTAGTTATTTCCCTCTCCTATGAAAATTTAGGGTTATTTAATGTATATACCTCACACTTGCAAATTACTTTTACTCCCTTGGAGATCTAGCCCAATGCCTGTTTTTGTCAAATTTTACTGCCACATAGCCATGGCCATTTGTGAAATATACTGCCACTGAGGTAGAACAGCAGAGTCAAGTCACTTGTAACACAGACCACATAGTATGCAAAGTCTAAGATATTTACTACATGGACTTTACAGAAAAAGTTTGCAGGCCCAGCCTGAGGTTCTTAATGTCATCTTTTTATCTCTGATTAAACAACTACTCCTTGAGAGGGGTGGTACTTTGTATGTATTTACACGTTACACATAAATGTTCAGTACTTATTTAACGATGTATTTGCCCACTGTTCTGAAAAATGAGAAAGAAGAAAGCACTGGCACTTCAAAACTTATCTGAGGGCAGCCTCAGCAAGTTAATGTAACCACAGCAGTAATTCCTAACAATGTGTGAGTTCTGTAAGTACCACCAACTCTTTCTAGGGGAAAAAAAGTATTTTTCCTTCTCAAGTAAGGAAATGGTTAATGGCAAACGGCACCTTTCTTCTTGTCTGTACAGCTGACCCTTGAACAATCAGGAGTTAGGGTCTCAGTTGAAAGTCTGCATATAACTTTATAGTTGGCCCTCAGAACCCATGCATTTCTGTATTTATCTCTGTGTATAGCTCAAAAATTAAAAAACAAAAAACTAGGTTCTTCCCTCTATCCAGAAACCTAGTTTAGATTATAAACCTAGTATCAATACTAAGACTATATTCCCAGTGTACAGACAGGAGGCTACTGAATCTAACTGTCCACACGCACCCCCAGTCCACTTTTCTTTATGTAGTGAAATACACCAGAACACAAACTAGTCTGATTCTGGCAAAAGAAAGAAAGGCCATAATAAACGTCCAAAACATAGTTTCTTAACATAATTCATTTTGCATATGCTAATAGAACTCACTCCTATATGCTAAAACTATTTAGAAAATACACAAACTCCAAAACTGGTTTAATAGGCAGAGATTAGGTAGGAGTGCCAAAATAAGTGTTTTGCAGTTTCAGGTACGGAACCTAATTTCAAAAGTTAACTACCAAAAAAAAAGTTACCTACAGCTCATTCTCAACTTCAGAAATTCTAGAAATGGTAGGAGAGGGAGCTGACTATGTAAGCAGCTTCACTGCAGGACAGGACCGAGAAAGAACAAAACTAGGAAGAAAAACAATGGGTAAAGGAATAGAAAATACCTACCAGTGCAAACAAGATTGCGGCATAAGCCATTTCGAAAATCATGAAACACACGATTTCGATGTTCCTAGGAATAAAGCAATGCATTTATTTGATTACAGCTCACACAAGCCTCCAAATTTCCATCATTTTTTTCTCCTACCCAAGCAGTTTCTTTATATCCAAATTTGTTTTCATGAATGAGAAAGGAGCCACATTCAATATACATTAAAAACAAAAGGTAGGAGAAAAAAAAAGTCTCCCGTGGGAATTAATAAGCAACAAATATACATGTATTCATATTATCTCAATTCTTAAAGGTATTTTTTTTTTGCTGGTGTGGGTTTTAAGTGACAATATTCACCATATTTACTTCTAAAATGTTTCAAATAAAAGATGCCAAAAGTTTAGCTTAACTGAAACATCTACTCATCTTTTCAGTTATTATATACAAAAGCTAAAAATAACTACTTTTCAAGTTAAATAAAAATGAAAACACACTAACTCAAGCAAAATCAATAAATCTACCATCTGGCAAACTGGTCTTTCTTTTCAATGCAATGTTCCTCCACTCTGAAATATTCTCTTCAATTGTATACACCATTTCTTGTGATAATTTTAATATTAGGTGCCTACATGATGGCACCTGCTGATCCATGACAATAAGCTTCTTTGAAAACCATATGTGAACTGATTAAGTTCTTAACCTGTCAGACTACAGAAACTGCTTTCCTATCATGAAATTTCACAATGTTAATTAGCACATACAAACACAATATGTTGATAGTTTTGAATTTATTTTCTGTTAAATCAAGTTCTGAAACAGATTACATCCTTTTTCTAAAGGCAAACAATAAAGAGAAAAAGATGAACCTGAGAAGGTACACAGATAAACTAGAACCTTCTACAAACCTTCCAAAACTGTGGCTGACAGTCACACATAAAGTGGCCTCCGAAATGTAGTATAACTGAAGACACTAAATTTTAAATAGTTTAATGTTGCTAGTGGTTACTGTACTAAACACTAGCCCAAATCTAAGATTATGGGGAAGGAAGGGAATAAAATCTCACATTTCTATTATGCTTGGCAACTGAGAAACTATTCATTCATACACAATCTCAATCTTCCTAAAACCTTGTGAAGTAAGGTTCTTCACATAACAGGGGTAATAATATACTATTACCCCTGTTTATAGTTAGGAAACCTTACCCCACAGAAGTTAAAATGAAGGGTCCTTTGCCTACTAAACAGTAATTTATTCTTAAACTCAGGGCACTTGGAAGAGCATTAAAACAAAATTCAAGAAATATTCAGAAAAAGCTTAAAAAAAAAAATCTATGTAAGTACAAGTTTTACACTCACCTGCCTCATTTTAGCATGGATATAGAAGCAAGAATAACCCAGTTGAGAAATCTTCTTGGCTAGCAATTCAACTCTCTGAGAGGAGTTACAGAAAATAATCGACTGGTTTATCTGAAGCTGAGCACAGGAGAGAGAGAAAAAAAAGACATAAGAAAGAAAATAAAATATTGACAAACAAATGTTGAAAACACTAAGAATTATAATCTCATGACACAGGAAATGCAAAACTATAAAAATTTTAAGTACTATTCATTTAATAGTAGTTGCAGTTAAGCACAGTTAATATACGACCACTCCCTCCAGGGGAAATAGAGGGTTAGGTTCCTGTGAGGAACTCGTAACTTTTTTCATCAATGGGTCAACAGATAATCTGGTTTTATGCATGTTACTGAGTATTTTTTGGCTGCACCACATGGCTTGCAGGATCCCAGTTCCCTAACCAGGGATCTACCCAGATTCCCTGTATTGACAGTGTGGAGTCTTAGCCACCCGACCACCAGGGAACTCACCCCATGTGTTACTGTTTTAAAGACACCTTATTTACTCATGGCCAACAGCACTATAACTCAGGTCTTTATGAAGTTTATCTAATACATTATCTCTTTTTAGGAGCACTGGACAACATGTCAGCACTATGCCTAAGGACCATTTAAAACAGTGGAATCAAGAAAAACGCACAAAAAAGTGGGGAATGTGGCATTAAATAGACTGTGAAAAAGGTGTTCATTTCTGAGCTCAAACAAGAGGGCAGGGATAAACAGCATGAAGTCTCAAATTTTTCACGTGTGTCTTCAAAGAGCATCTGAGTACTGACCTCAGGGTGACAAGAAAATTCTGGCAAGTAGGCAAACTTGCAAAAACACATCTACTTAGAACAATTATAATTACTGAGAATAATGGGATTACCTATAATTAAGGTCAAATTATTTTAGAATCAAATTAAAAGTGCCTATGACCTGTCAATGATACAGTATCAGCTTCAGATCAACAACTGAAACTACCTTTTAGGAAAAACTAAGGACTTTTTTTCCTGAAAATGATGAGAAAACTGATACAACTGTTTTATCGAGGTTAAGAAATGGATAACATTCAGCAGTTGAAGTCTAACTGGCTCACCCTGGAGAAAAGTGTGTTGAGGCAGTGTACTTTTTGGCGCTCAGTTACATATGCGTAGTACTGGGTTACTCCCTTCAAAGTTAGTTCCTCCATCAGGTTAATCTCATAGGGTTTCTGCAAATGGGAATTCTGAAGGAAAAAAAAAAAAGTCTTATAGTTAAAGCAGAGTTTATTTCTTTAAATAAACTTTAACTCAAAATATATCCTCATACATGTCTGTCTGATAAACTTTTTTTTTTTTTGATAAACTCTTAATTGAAGGGATGCAGCTCTCTTTAAAATATATAATCTGCCATTACCATAAAATGGGAGATCTAACGTTCAGATATACAGCTAAGTTATTACTATTTTGTACTTTAAATATAGGATTATGCTATAATCAATTTATCTAGCATCAATGGCTATGTCAGACACCAGCTTAATGAACAAGTAAAAATCAAAATACTTTTGTTATCTTAAAACTTGAAACCAGCATAAAATATACACTAGTAATATAATGTAATTATGGATAAAAGTACACTCATGGGCAACAGGAAGGTACTGCTTCTAAGTACAGATTTATACTCACCATGAACTTCTGTACACTAAGAGGGAAAGTAGCAGAATATAATAAAATCTGTCTGTTTTTAGGTAGCGTGAGAATAATATCCTCCATTATCTGCACAAAATCCTGTGACAGCAACTTATCTGCCTGCAGTACAAAGAAAAGATGATCTTAAACAAAATGAAATCATGTCTAAGGTTTCTGGTTAATAAGGAATCATTCCAGCAAGAGAGTTCACAGAATGTTCCTGGCTGTAAACATTATATAGTCCAAAGGCACCAACACACATTCAGTGATACAAAAAGGGGAAAGTCTGTAATACTGATCTAAGGGAAGAAGACTCCTAGACAGACATAATCCTTATTCCCATAAAAAATTTTAATGTGATTTCCATTAAAGAGACAAAATCACTACAGATGGTGACTGCAGCCATGAAGTTAAAAGACGCTTACTCCCTGGAAGGAAAGTTATGACCAACCTAGATAGCATACTCAAAAGCAGAGACATTACTTTGTCAACAAAGGTCCGTCTAGCCAAGGCTATGGTTTTTCCTGTGGTCATGTATGGATGTGAGAGCTGAAGAATTGATGCTTTTGAACTGTGGTGTTGGAGAAGACTCTTGAGAGTCCCTTGGACTGCAAGGAGATCCAACCAGTCCATTCTCAAGATCAGCCCTGGGATTTCTTTGGAAGGAATGATGCTAAAGCTGAAACTCCAGTACTTTGGCCACCTCAAGAGTTGACTCATTGGAAAAGACTCTGATGCTGGGAAGGATTGGGGGCAGGAGGAGAAGGGGACGACAGAGGATGAGATGGCTGGATGGCATCACTGACTCGATGGACCTGAGTCTCAGTGAACTCCGGGAGTTGGTGACAGACAGGGAGGCCCAGCGTGCTGCGATTCATGGGGTTGCTAAGAGTTGGACACGACTGAGCGACTGATGTGATCTGATGGTGTTAGAAGTACAGGCTACAGCATTAAACTACCTGTGTTTCAAACTTTTCAGGGATACAGTTTTTTGAGGCAGAAGCAGGGTGTATTTCCCTTTGCCTGGGAAATAATAAAAGCTATCCTTTTCTACTTCACCCACTCACACACACAAACAGAAAACTTGCCTCCTTCAATATTATCTACGTTGGGAGGTTTCTTAACTACTATTTCAGTTTCTACAATTTAAAAATCAAGATGTCTTCTTATTGTAGGAATTACTTTATGGGATAACTACCTTATAGGATTGTTGTAAAAATTCAATGAAAAAACACATAAAGCACTTAGTGCTAACACAGCCACTAATAAATGTTCTCTCTCATTACTCAAAGATAAAAACCTGTTTCAAATTAGACCAAGAGGAAACAGATCCAGTTATCTTAAAACAGACCACATAGGAAAATAACTTCATTTCAAAACACCAACACTGGGGGGTGTGGGGGTGCTCAAGGAGAGAATGTACACATACTTGGAGCCTGATGTACAGCAAAAACAACACAACACTGTAAAGCTATTGTCTTTCAATTAAAAATTAAAAAAAAAACCCCAAACATCAACACTGACTGCATATACATATAAAACACTTGCTTGCTAGGTCCCAAGAATGCAGAGCTGAGTAAGTTCTCAAAGGCACTTATAGTCTGGTGAAAGAACACATATAACAGAGACAAAAAAACAAACAATACGAAGCTGGATATGTTAAATAAGGGGTTCTTAAGATGCCTTTTTTTTAACATGCTTTTTAAGATGAATCACAAAATAAAGAGAGATGCAGAATGGGCTTGGCTTTGAGGTTATTCAAGAGAGATGCAGAATGGGCTTGGCTTTGAGGTTATTCAGTGACTTCTCACTGCAAAATAAAAATAAACTGACTTCCCTAAGAAAAAGACACAAGGCTGAATCATTCCTATAAATACCTATCATCTATTGCTTTTAAAAGGCAAAACATGTTTTAGAAGCAAGTTAGTTTGAACAAACCAACAAGAGTAGTGAATTTACTAGAAGGTCTTAAACACAAAGAGGTTATGCTTCATTCACTGGCAGTTATAAACAAAGCCAAATCAGTACAGAATAGTATGTTTCCAAATGAAAAAAACGTTACCTCATCCAATACTATCATCTGGACATGATCAACTTTTGCTACGCCTTTCTTGATAAGATCCAGGATTCTTCCAGGGGTAGCTATCACCACATGCACTACACAAGATTAGAAAATATGTATTTTTATTAATTTTAGTTGGGGCAAAAAGGATACAGTAAAGGTTTATCACATACATATTTTATCAGAAACACTGCTGCAGGAATAATACAAAGAGGCCAAGATGTGTTTTAGAATATGGATTTCCATCTCATCTTCAGCTGGCTAGAGAATACCAGTTAGTTTCACCTGTGCATGCAGTGGGCTACAGCTTTCCAATTCACCTGTTCCAAATAAGGAACATAGTTCTTTGCCTGAGGGAAACCCCCAGGGAAAAACAAAAAGTATGCTGAACTTTTGATACAGCTGCTGCTGCTGCTAAGTCACTTCAGTCGTGATACAGCAGCTTGCCTCTAATCTATTAATAGATCAATGGTCTGCAGAAGACTGTAACAGGATCAAGTAAGATGATCATTTTTAATTAACAAGGCAGTACAAAGAATATAGGAATTAAACTAATCAAGTAACAATCATATATAAAATCCTGACTAAAATTCAATGTATAACTTTAAGTGGATTTCAACTCTTGCTGTTTTCTTTTTTCACTAAACAATGTTATCATAGAGAGCTCTTCATGAAAATGAATACAGATCAGCTGCACTCTTTAATGGTATGTGGCATTCCATTCAGTCTATACCCCAATGTATTCAGCCAAATTTCCCTGATATTTAGTTTGCTCCAGTTTTTCAGTATTACAAACCACACTGCAGTAAACAACTTTGCATTTGTCCAATTATTTCTTCAAAAAAAGATCATTAAAAACATACATTTATAATTTTGAAACATAATGCCAAATTGCCCACCATAGAGATTGTATCAATCTATATCCCCATGTTGCAAGACAACAAATTTCTTCACAAATGCTTATTACTGGTTACTAGTTAGCCTTTCCAATCTTAATTAATCTTGTCAATCAGATAAGTAGAATATCAATTTACTGTCTTTATATGCAATTTAAAAAATTATTAGTAAGGTTAAATATCCTTTCAATGACTAAAATAATTTTTTTCTTCTTGACTGAAATGGTCATTTCCTTTGTTTATCTACTGCAATGTTTGTTCCCTATTTTAAAAACAATTTTAATAAATTACTGAAAGGAAACACTTGTGTGTCAAATTACAGCCAGCAAGCCAGCTTACATCCAATCACTTCCTACCTGTGTCATCAAGCCTCATTATGTCATCCCGTAAATTGGTTCCTCCTGTGGTTGCCATCACTTTGGCCCCTCCCATGTGTTTGCTGACCTGGATGCAAATTTGACTGACCTGTAGAGCAAGTTCTCTAGTGGGAACAATCACCATTGCTGGAAAATATCAACAAACAGAAAAAAGGAGAGAGAGGAAAAAAAAAAAGCCATGTATTAAAGAGTTTAAGAAGCTATAGAAATATTGCCTCTTATAATCGAGACACTCAAATGAATAAATTTCAAAAAAAGAACCTATTATAGTGCACCAGATTTAGACTTTTCCTCAGTAACAATGCTATACAATTCTTCTACTCCTCCTGGTTACAAAGCCTTAAAGGGTTCTTTGAGTTCGCAATTATTAGCTCAAAATATATTAATATTTTAGTAAGAGATCACTAGTTAAAATGCCCAAATAGGAAACTCCTGCTGCCCAGGTCTATTTATATCATATGAACATAATAGGAAGATGGCAGAATTATTATAGATCAAGAAAGCATGGGGAGAAAAAAATGGAAAATTTTAGAAAAAGCTTTAGAGGTGAAAACATAGATCTACTGGGTACAGCTATGGAAATGTGTTTCTTCCCTACTGCTTAAGATTTTAAAATCCCCAAGCCACAAGGCTTCAGAGAGAAAAAGTTCCTGCTTTTACAAGGAACTCTGCAGACACAGCTGTCACAAGAAACATTCTAGTTCCATAGTTTTAAGTATCTATTTCAGATAATTTAATTTCCCTATCCATAGGACAAATTCTTATTTTGCCTATCTCACTGGAATGTTGTTGTAACTGTATAATATGCAAAATAACCTTAAAAACTAGAAATCTCTTTTTAAAAAGTTAGGAATCATTTTTATAAGACAACCAGGCCAAAAGCTGTGAAAAGGGTAAATATTAATTTCAGATGATTTAAGTTCTGACTGAGTAAAGATGGTAATATCTTCTATATAGCTCCAAGATTTAAATCACCATTTATAGTTTAAACAACTAACCTTGTATATTGTCCTTCTTCAGGTCTAGCCGTTCAAGTAAGGGAATGAGGTAGGCACCGCTCTTGCCTGTTCCGTTTTTTGCTCTAGCTAAAATATCCCTACCAGATAAAGCAATGGGAATGCTCTCCTCCTAGAAGAGATCGAACAATGCTTATTACTTGTATGCATTGCTAATAACAGTACATAGGCAAGTTCTTCTCTCAAACACACTGAAAGTATATAAAGTTCCTTGGTATTGAAGTATTTTACAAAAGTAAAGACCAAATAAATTAGCAGGACCAGTCAACATCACCGTTAGTATCAACTGACATTTATCAGAACTACTCATAAAATACATACTAAATTTAGTAATAAAAACCTTTGAGTTTGTATGAGCAAACAACATACATGATGTTTGTGAGCATCAACAACAGAAAAAGAGGAGGAACTTGGGATGACACAATAAACACATAGAGGAAAATAAGCAGAGGACATTTCACAATTAAAAACTGGAAGAAAAAACAGCACAAACAATATTCAAAAGAAGGACTATATGATATTCTGAGACTAGTAAACCAACTTGACCACAATGAAAAATTGTAGGTTGGACAATTTTATTCCTACATAAATAGGACTCAGCTGGAAAAGTTTAGTCTTGGGTCCTATCTTTTTTTAAAATTGTATTACATAATGACCAATGTCTGTCTCGCAGCCAACTTCTGTCCTGAGATGTGCCCTAACTTCTCGTTTTCAAATTTGGCCTACTCATGTGTGCTTGCACACATGAGTGTTTTGCAGAAGATAATATTTCTTATTAGGGCAAATTTCCTAGACAATAGCAAAGGATTCTCAACAATTACTAAATATTAAATACACATATACAGAGAGAAATTAAAAAAGGTAAAACAGGTATGAACAGAGGAAGCAGAACACTTCTATTTCTAAAACTATTTTAATTTCTACAACTAGAAAATTAGAAAAATAAATTAGGAAAAATATTCATAATCACTATAATAATCACTATAATTAGTTCTTTCTATGCTTGAGCTAATGACCAAAACAAATGTCTAGCAATTTAAAACTGTTACTGGAGAAATACCCAAGTCATAAGCATCATGACTTTCATTTCCTACCATGATACTTATTTTAGAACCCCAATCACAGGGGTCAGATGGGTTCCATATAATCAGAATAACTAACACTGTTGCCAGAACAACTGTGAAAATAGTTCAGTGACAACACTCTGTTATCTTACTCCGACAGCCAGCATTAAACAGTCTGCTTATTATGTAGGGTGAAGCAGGTCAAAGAAGAAAGTCTTGGTTTGACCCTCTGGTCTTAAATCCTTCCTTGCTTGAGCACATGTGTTACTCAGTCATGTCTGACTCTTTGTGACACTGTGGACTGTAGCCCGCCAGGCTCCTCTGTCCACAGGATTTTTCAGGCAAGAATATTGGAGTAGGGTGCCATTTCCTCCTCCAGGGATCCACATCTCCTACAGCTCCTGCTTTGCAGGGAGATTCTTTATCCCTTGAGCCATAACTCTGAGTCAACTCTATTAATCTTCAGTTGTCCCGAAGGGCAATTATCACATGGGTTCAATCTCTGTTATGGTTTTTAAACAGGTTACCAGTATACCACTCAGTTCAACAGCAGAAAAAGACTTTCGTCTCTCAGTGACTTCCTGAGTCAGGTCCTTTAAAAGGATAAGATATCTCAATGAAGTGAGACAGGATAGAATTAGATTGGGGGTGTCCTAATTCCTTTTTGGGGTTTACATTATGACTTAAAGGCCACTGACTTCTATTTCTCTGCTCTTTGACAGGACTTATGTTCTATAGAAACAGAAACTGTTTAAGGATAGGGCTTTAACAAAGTAAGCTAGCTAGCCTGTAAGTTAAGATGCACTGTACTTTGTTTCTTATGGTGGCTATTATGATTAGCAGTCAGAGAATTCAGTATATTCACACTGTCTCTTACCACTGTTTGCTAGGAAGATTAAACAATATGAAGTGAGAAAATTCAAATCAGATTCAGACAGCTTTGAAACTCAAGAGAAGTCATGGGGAACTGCCAGGGAGAAGAGAAAGGAGAAAGGAAGCTAAAAATTTTAAAAACTTACTGTGATGGGTACTACACTTAGATATTTAATGTTAATTATATCCTTTCAAGTTAGGTTACTTTTCGTCTTACGAATGGCAAAATGGATCCTCAAGATTGTTTTGCAAGGTGACTAAGCAAGAAATGCTAGAATCAGGATTTGAACTTAGGTCTGCAAATAAGAGAAACTAGAACCTCATACACTACTAAGTAGAATACATAGCCATTTTGGGAAATAGTCTGGCAGTTCCTCAAAAAGATAAAAAATTACCATATGAACCAGCAATTCTAGTCCGAGGTATATACCCAAGAGAAATGAAAATACTCCACAAAAAATTCTATATACATCAGTGTTCAAAAGAGCATTATTCCTAATAGCTAACAGTGGACACAACTCTACCAACTGAAGACTGGATAAACCAAATGTGGTATAGCTATATAGTGGAATATTATTCAGCAATAGAAAGGAATAAAGTACTGACACATGCTACAATATGGAAGAATCCTAAAAATATGCTAAGTCAAAAAGCCACAGCTGAGTCACAAAGAGCATGAATTTTATGATCCCATTTACATGAAATTGTCTAGAATAGGTCAATCCATACAGACAGAAAGTAGATTAGTGGTTGCTTAGAGCTAGGAGAAGAAGGGTAACTATTAAGTTTCTTTTTGGTGAAAATGTTCTTAAACTGATTGTAGTAATTGGCTGCACAACTGTGAATATAAAAAAAAAACCAAAACAAACCAACCACTGAACTGCATTACTTAAAATGTGTAAACTGTATCTCTGTGACCAATACCCTAAGGCAAAAAACAAGCATACAAAACACCACCAGAACACAAAAATCGAAAATAAAAAAAATCCCACGAACTTAAAGGTATGTCTGATTCTGCCACTTTCCAAAGTCCATGTTCCAGTTCCACTGTAAGATCTAGGGACTGAGCCAGTATGTATTTATTGTGTTTTAATAACCCTAGTATCCATTTCCCTTTCTTTGCTGTTGTTCAGCCACCCAGTCGTTCGACTCTCTGTGACCCCACTGACTGCAGCACACCAGGCCTCCCTATCCCTCACCGTCTCCCTAAGCTTGCCAGAGCTCATGTCCATTGCATCGGTGATGCCATCCAGCCATCTCATCCTCTTGACACCCCCTTCTCTTTCTGCCTTCAAGCTTTCCCAGCATCAGGGACTTTTCCAATAAGTCGGCTGTTCGCATCAGATGACCAAAATACTGGAGCTTCAGCATTCAGGGCTTCTCTGGCGGCTCAGATGGTAAATAATCTCCCTGCAGTGCCAGAAACCAGGCTTCGATCCCTGGGTTGGGAAGATCCCCTGGAAAAGGGAATGGCTACCCACTCCAGTGTTCTTGCCTGGAGAATTCCATGGACAGAGGAACCTGGCAGGCTACAGTCCATGGGGTCTCACCCGACTGAAAGACTAACACTTTCCCTTTCTCAGTAGCACCATAAACTTTTTTCTGAGGAATTACGTTCTCTCCAGTCCCCAATGGATAGTCTAGTCAACTTCCGCAGCTAAATGGAGACACCAATTGCTTTTTAATTCCTAGGGTCAGTTGAACTTAAATCTTAGTTTCAGGGAGAACACAATGGATACTGTGGAGGCAGTTATGATTAAGGTATCTACTGCTCCCTAGAAAAAAAAGGAGATGGAAGACAGTAATTTCAAAAATAGTATCTCCAGCCTAAGGAACACACTCCAGTTTTACCATAGTATCCAATGAAGACATGCATTTTTGAGAATTTAAGAAAACAATTCTTTTAGCCATAGTAAATTCTGTTAGCAGGAGGAATGAATTACAAAAGAATTAAGAATGTTCTAATTCTTTACTATAAATTTGATAAATGACTAATTAGACTTGGTTAATGAAATAATTCCTAAAAATAACTTGAGATTCCCAATTTAATATGAAATTTGGTTGCCAAAGTTAACTTCTGTTTTCTCTCAATAATTAACTACCTGCTATTCCATCACCTTCTTATCTATAAAGTCCTCAAAAGTTGTGCCTAAAGTCTGGAAACAGCAAGAACTGTCATCTTTCAATCATCTCCAAGTTAATATAAGGTTTTGCATTGTTAAACAGAAAAAACAGTAGACTCCTAGGTACTCCAAAAAAGGCTCTGTTACTGTAGAGCTACGCCTTTAAAATGGCACGGTTATGGTACTGTGCATAGCATTCAGACCTAGAACTAGACTCACAGATGGCTGTAGCAAAGAAAGATGTGTGGAACCAATCTGTAGTGTATCTGGTTCCAGCTTGTCGGTGTAAAATTATATCCTCTCAAAAGAAGATTTTAAGTGCCTAATTTTCCAAAAATCTTATACCATAGCCAAAGTGCAACCAAGTTTCATCTCTAAAGGAGGTGACACCCATCAAGAGGCTTTTATATTTGGAGAGAAAAAAATGCCTGGATAACACGGTAAAACTAAGTACTATACAAGACAACAGACACATTTTGGGGCGGGGGGAAGAAAAAAGAAAACAATGACAAGAAAATAAGTAAGGAGAAAAGTTAGATAAAAATAGTAGAAGAATGCCACTCATGAGGCTGGATTTCACTAGAGAACCTCTAAACTTATTTTTGAAGTCCTAGTATTTATGGTTTGTTACACCGAGTCTAAAACACGTTATCTTATATTTTCCATGGATTCTCAGACAAAGCAATACTATAGGAAAAGTCAATGTGAACGGCAGTCTCAGGTATATATAATACCTTACATTCATACTGTGCTTGCTATTTCAAAATATACTTTGAAGCACTACAGATTCGTTTCTACCATTGCAATCGAGTCACACAAATATTTTTGTTTCCCAGGGCATACAAAAATTATGCTTACATTATACTCTAGTCCATTCAGTGTGCAGTAGCCTTGTGTAAAAAAACAACATACATACCTTAATTTAAAAATACTTTAATACTAACCATTATCTGACAACACAGGGTTGCCACAAACCTTCAATTTGTTTAAAAAACAAAAAGACAAATGCAGTATCTGCAAAATACAATAAAGCAAAGCACAGTAAAATGAGGTATGTCTGTACATTACATTTGATCCTCACAAAAAAAAACCCTGTGAGGGAGTTCATTTCTACCTTACAGAAAAAGCCATATGGTAGACTGGCTAAGTGGCTGGAGAGTTACTTGCCTATATGCCGTATCAAACTGAGGATGCAAATAACAAAGTGAATTTAAAATTTTAATACAAAGGTGTGAAACATGAGACATTAAGGGTCCATCAAGAATTACGTCTGCTAAATGAACCATATTTTTTGATAAAACTACTACATAAAATAAAAACCTGTAACATTTATTGAGCATTTATCTCTTGCCTGGAAAATCCCATGGACGGAGGAGCCTGGTAGGCTGCAGTCCATGGGGTCGCGAAGAGTCAGACACGACTGAGCGACTTCACTTTCACTTTTCACTTTCATGCACTGGAGAAGGAAATGGCAACCCACTCCAGTGTTCTTGCCGGAGAAGCCCAGGGACAGGGGTGCCTCGTGGGCTGCCATCAATGGGGTCGCACAGAGTCAGACACGACTGAAGCGACTTAGCAGCAGCAGCAGCCACTGTACTAAGGATACTAACATGAGTTGCCTCACTTCATCTTTACAACAACTCTATGGTATACACTGCTGTATCAACTTTATAGGCCAGAAAGTTGAGGCTTAGAGACATCTCAAATAATCAACTTGGAAAGCCGCAGAGCTGGATTCAACCTGGGCAACCTGAATGCAAAGCCAGTACTCTCAAACAGTTCTCTAGACCAAGTTCACCTACAGACATCTGTTAATCGTAATTTCATCAAAACAATACAACTGAGGGCCTATTTCCTGCCACACACCTTGCTAAGTATAGAGTTACAAAGTGGAACGATTCAGTAGAAAAGTACCCATAAAACTTTTCATTCCTATAGATAAAACAGATTAACACGAACTACATTATAAAAAAGCAAATTCCTAAATATTTTTGGTCTCTGCACTCAGACTGCCTAATGAGGTATAACTTTATCTTCATACTTTTTCCAACCACAACAAAATTCTTCTAGTTTGTCCACAAAGGCACTCTCATTCCTAGGCAATCACTATTCTAGTTCTCCACTTGGAACATGGATCATTTCTTCCAGGTTGTTCCATTTTCTCCTAATGTCTACATATATGTGCCCATTATATCACACTCAAATTACCTGTATAATTAGCAGTCCTTTCCATCAGACTCTGAGTGCAGGAACCCTATTTATCTTGTTTATCATAACACCCTCAGGGTCTAACACTTTCTAGGTCACTTGACACATGCTTGTTCAATGAAAAAGTGCTCAATGATGTCACAGAGTTTGTCCTGAGTACAGCTTGGATTTGACAGCTTCAACTTATGTGAAGACAAAAGACACATCAAATTTGTATGTAGGTCTACATACGTGTGTATATATACATATATTTCCTTGCTCTTTCCACTTAAAGAATGCACCTAGTGTTTAGATCTTGGTCTCTAATACTATTCCCAACTAACTGGAATTTGAGTTCTTTGGAGAAACAGCTGATTCTGAGGCTGGGGAAGCGTAGCTGTACCGATAAGCTTGGCATCATGATATACCACCAAAAAGTGCTCAAGAAAAATGAAGGGGGAGGGAAAGGTAAAAAGACAGAGCACAGAGTTCAGTGACACTGCTCTGTATGATCCTATAATGGTGGATACACGTCATCATACATTTATTCAAACCCACAGAATGCACAATATCAACAATGAACCCTATTGTAAACTACGGACTTTGGGTGATAATATGTCAACATAGGTTCATTAGTTTTAACAAAAACTGCTCTTGTGGGGAATGCTGATAATCAGGGAACCTATGCATGAATGTCACCAGGGATTTATGAAAAATTTCTTATGCTCAATTGCTATAAACTTAAAACTGCTTTACAAAATAGTTTATCAGAGGAAAAAAATCAAAGAGGCACATTACAAAAAACAAAGGAACTGGCTTGAAGGAGCTCACACTGGCCAAATATGGGACAATTCAAGCACAAAAATACCATTTAATAAAAAAGGAATTTATGAGTTACACTGATAATATACAGATACATCAAGGAGGAATTAGGGGAAAATTCTGATGAATAGTATATTGGCATTGCCTTAAATCCTCCCCACAGGCTGTTAGTTTCAAGGGGAGGGGGCAGGGCCGGAAATATGTAATATAAAAATCAAGATACCATTTTGAAAGAGTAATCAAAATTAAAATCACCCTTGGAATAAATGAACACTGTAACTCCGAAAGTGACTTCTGCAGTATTTTGGCTAAGAATGCATAACTTAAATCAAATCACATGGAAACAGGAGACAAACTCAAAATGAAAAATGTTCTACTGGAATAAAAAAAGGAAGGGGGTTCTAGTTTTAACATGTCAATGTCATAAAAGACACCCCCTCCCCCCACCAAAAAAAAAAAAAGAGTAGGGAAAAACTTAACTATTAAAAGAGATGTAACAATTACATGCAATATCTGATCCTAGGATGGGTCCTGTACAGAAGAAAAAAAAAATACTTTAAGACAAAATTTGGGACCCAACTAAAAATCAGACTACAAATGACAGGTGAGTTAGAAATACTGCATTAAAACTGACTGAACATAACTGTACTATGTTTGTTCAAGAGAATATCCCTAGTCTTAGGAAATACACAGTGAAACATTTAGAGACAAAGTGCCAAGATTTTGTAACTTACCCTTTTAAGGTTCAGAAAGTGTGTGTTCATGTACAAGCATACATACATGTGCACACACGCTGGAGAGCAATACTGGTTCACTAAACCATCAAAAAGTATGCAACACTTAATTCATAACATTACATAGGAGGTAAAAAGGGGAATATACCTGAATAGGAGATGGCTTTTCCCAGCCCATTTCAAAAATTCCCATCAGCAACTCCCGTTTCAAACAGTAATCTTCAAACTCATTTCCTTTTGTGGAGGTCACATCCTGGTCAAACAAAAACAGACAAGCATCAAACGAATGAAGTACAACTGTGTTCCTTTAGTAATTACCATGTTTAAGAAAGTATCTGAGAGACTAATTCTTTATCCCATTTAAAAAAATATATGCAGATTAGTTCTCTGTCCTAATCTACAGTTCAACTATTTCCGAAAAACAGCCACTCTAACACAAATCAGCCATTTAAAAACTATGTTTTGGGGAAAGACCAGCCACCCTGTGGTCATTTTCTGCTAGGGAGTGATGGAATACTGCTATTTCTATACAAGTACCAGGCTGTGAACTGTAAACCACAAGGTGTAAAGTCAAAACCTAGTTCTACCATGCACTGCCTACAAACATCCTAGTCTAAACCAGAGTTTTTCAAGCCCAGCACCATTGACATTTGGGCCAGAATATTGTTTGCTCTAAGGGGGCTGTCCTGTAGCATATCCTCAGCTGTGATAACTTATTGCTAAATGCTTCTGAGGGGACAAAAATCACCCTTGGTTGACACTGCTGGGCTAAGAGAACTAACCTCTCAACTTCAGTTTTTCCATCCACAAAAGGTGGATAAAACCTAGCCTGAATCTTATTGTGCTTCTAGAAACAAAAGAGACTTTTGAGAAAATGCCATGAAAACTATGTGTTCCACAAGTGAGATAAGATACACATATGTATAAACACAATATTTAATATGGATACACATTATTACCAATTCCTCCAAATAGTGGAAATTTTTGGCAATTAATCATATATAAGCTATACAATTTCAACCACTTAAACTTACTTAAGAGTAAACATACAGTGCCTGCTGTCATCATCAAGTAGCTACTTCACTTTTAAGAGTTTCCACATCATTTTTCCACTTGAATGTTACAACCAACTTACCGAAGTTTTGATTCTTAGATCCTTTGGAGGGAGTTTTAAAGTCTTTTTCCAGTCATCACCAGGTCTAGAGAGAATACAGTAAAAATGAAGTATCAGAGTTCACAGCATTACTTTCTAAAATACAAAGGTAATTCATCTTGATAATAATTTCTAAAAAGCACACTAATATATTGCCATTTACTTAAGAATACAGGTAACAACAGAGATAAACAACTCCAGAAAAAATACTCTTTCTTACAAAGCACAACAATCTAGGGAGAACTTAAAAAATCAAGAATGGAAGGAAAAAAAGATATCCATCCTCTTCAAGAGAAGCATGTTGTATACAGTTCAACTGTTTTCAAAACTGGTAACCCATGTGTTTTGTCTGACCTAAAATAGTACTACTTCATTTAAAGTTGCCAACATTAAAAAACTAGGATATTTTGTATAAAGTTGATTCTGGATTTTCTTGTGGGGGGGGGGTGCAGGGCAGAAAGCTTTAGCAGCAACACTGGTTCCAAATTTCCACATAGCAACAGTTTGATAGGCGTTAGTAACTAGAGTTTAAAATCAAGCACCTGATGCCTTTAAGTAGGTCAAGTCCCCTCTCATCTGGCAGTCCCCTGTGCTGATGCTGCTGCTAAGTGTCTGACTCTGTGCGACCCCATAGACGGCAGCCCACCAGGCTTTGCCATCCCTGGGCTTCTCCAGGCAAGAACACTGGAGTGGGCTGCCGTTTCCTTCTCCAATGCGTGAAAGTGAAGTCGCTCAGCTGTGTACGACTCTTAGTGACCCCATGGTCTGCAGCCTACCAGGCTCCTCCTCTAAGGGATTTTCCAGGCAAGAGTACTGGAGTCTGTTGCCATTGTCTTCTCCGGCAGTCCCCTATAGGCATCTGATTTTGTAGCTCCTGGTGACTAGTTAAAACCAAAGAATCTATAAAGTTTCAGACTTCAGTTCAAGCCTTGACTCTTCTACGTATCCGTTCTGTGACCCTGCAACAGTTACTTTTCTAAATCTCCATTCTCTTATATAAAATGAGATAAAAAATTATATAAAATAGCTTCTATAAAGCACTCAGCACAGTGCCTGGAAAAATTAGCTGTTAATAAAAAACACCTCTCAATCTTCTTTAATGGGGATGCTTGAAACCATGAAAGAAAAAAATTTTCTTTTTGGTCATGTAAAAACTTCAAGTAATATAATATCCAAAGCATCTAACAGAAAAAAGACTGTCAATAAAGCAGACAATGCTTTCAACTGTCTTTTAAGTTTTCACTGATTTAATGATAACAGCTCATAATTAAAGCCCCCCTCAAACATCTCGAGTATTCATTCAGGAAGATAAGGACATATTTTACTTAAAGCTTCATCCCACATAATCCAAGATACTCTATCACAGGAAACTATTTGCCACCAAATCCAAGAGTTCTAAAGCTTTTCACCCCAGTCTATAATACCACACCAAAGTTTCTGAGCATTTTCAGTTGAACATCCTAGTAGGCCAGCTTGTCACATTGTCAAATTCACTAAACAGTGGATAAAAATGCATACGATACAATGCAAAATCTTCCCACAAAAAAATTTATCATCTTAGAAAGTTAAAAATTTTTTAAATGCGAGATTAACTAACAGAGACAGGTATTAACTATCTCTGAGACATGGGATCTAGGAGTCTTCACAGAAAAGATGGTATTTCAACTGAAATTTAAAGAGTCACAGAACTGAAAAAAACCCATTTATCTAAGAAAAGCAAAAAAAAAAAAGGCAAAATCCACTGCAGTCTCAGAGGTTAAGCATTAAATGCTCTCAAAATGGAATAATGCAGCTTTATGTTTCAAATTAAAAGTAGACTAAATGTTGCTAGTCTATTCATATTTTGTCAAGACGAACTGCAATTTAGAAAACATTTTTGATTTCTATACCAATTAAAGTATTCACCTCAAAAATAATAATATGCATTAATGCCAATTCTCCCAGTGACCAAATGAATTCTGTTGAAAATTTGGGCTATTTTTCTTTAGTAAATGCTTCTTTTAAGCATGAAAAAGACTTAGATTGTAATAAAACACATACTTTTTGAGTTTCATCATATTTCTAGAGGTTAAATCAACTTACACAGCTAGATTCTTAACAAAGACAAATACCAAATGGGTCAAGATTCTTAATTGTTAATTTTCTATTAAACTGATTCTTTGGAATCATAGTCACCATTCACAAACTTTAAAGTGTACACTTACAGATGACAGCCTGCTGCTGCTGCTAAGTCACTTCAGTAGTGTCTGACCCTGTGCGACCCCATAGACCGCAGCCCACCAGGCTCCCCCAACCCTGGGATTCTCCAGGCAAGAACACTGGAGTGGGTTGCCATTTCCTTCTCCAATGCATGAAAGTGAAAAGTCAAAGTGAAGTCACTCAGTCGAGATGACAGCCTACATGCTTTCAAATTTAAAAGAAAAATATTCCATAGTAAAATAAGGCTCTTAGTTTTTAAAAGTCTTCAAAGAGGTTTGGGACTATTCAGAGATGTGTTCCAAAGAGTTCAAAGTCCTGAGTTCCCCAACTGCTTGTTATTTTGTGTATGTGTAAAAGGAGAAAGCGTATTTTAAAAATAAATAAAATAAGACAGAAAAGCAAAGTGTCATAGACTAAAAGTTATGGATAAATTTTCTGAGTACTTTTGAAGTTCAGAAAGCTGGACAAGTCTTTAAGATTGGCTTTAACTGCCATTCACATTAGGATAAAGTCAAGTTATCACACTAGGAAAAAAGCCATACTGGCAAAAACCAGATAAATCTGAGCTCATTATGAAAGCCAGAATGTTTCAAAAAATATTCTATGCAAAATATATATTATCCATGCCTATGTTTGTTACTTAACGAACCTGAATTAATTATGACAGAGATACATTCTTCTATCACAAATACCTATTGACCATAAACAGTCAACTGTCCTCTATTCACAATCAAAATGGTTAAACTAAAATGATATACATAAAGTAGTCAACAACAAACTAGCAAAATATACCTCCTTGGTCCCCCAAGTGTGTTTATTATTTATTCTAACACTTACTTAATAGTGGTGGTCATACTCTGTGCTTGCTGCTGAGTGCCATTATTGATTGTGTTGGTGTTTTTCAGCTGGTTCATCTGTTGCTGAGTCTGTGTGCCCCCTCCTCCGGGGCCACCACTGGGCTTCACAGGGCCCCTCAGCTGACCATTTTGACTGGACAGACCCATTATAACAGGGTTCTCTGTTCTGGCCGTGCTCATGCTGTATTAATTTTAAGGATGTCTCTTTCAAACTTCAAAACTTTTGAAAGTCAGTAGAGAAACTGTAATAACAGTTTATTAGGCTCTCCAAAACGAAGAGATAAATATAAGTCTTGCTCAATATATGAGTCCTTTATTGCAATGCAGGCAAGCACCTGTAAGTCTCTGAACGGTAAGCAGCAGTAACTTGCTCTCATGCACGAATCAACTCTTTATTTTTTAAAAAGCCCTCTAACAAGGTTGAGTTATGTATCTGAATCTCACTTCAATCTGAAACAAAGAAAAAAAGTTAAATCAGTAAACACAGTAAATTTTGGGGGAAAAAAACAAAACAAAACACCCCTTTGTTGTTTCCATTTGAAGAACTCCTTTAGAAGCACTCCCTTCTTTTAAAGAATTAAGGATACAGCTGCATGTAGATCAAATCACTATCCAGGATAGGAAAGAGGATATAAAAAAAATGAATTGCTTCAAAAACCAAACCTGCACTGAGACAGATCTCATTTAAATTGTCAATTCAAAGCAACCCAGAAAATATCAGGTAGAACAATACTGTGATTAAATTAGCATTAGCTGTCAGATGATAATCTCTTCCCTTCAGATTCCTCCCCGAAGAATTCTCTGAAGTCCCTGCCACCTCTAAAAGTCAATGATTCATTACATTCAATTGCATTACAACTCAATGAAGAATGGCACAACTTAATTAATGTAAATCTACAAAGGAACAAGGCAAAACAATTCATTCATTTTTTTTTCTTTTTCTGACAACTGAGAATCCTTGGAAGAGTTGAGCTTTTGATTTCACTTTGTGCTTTCAGAAAAGCATTATGTACGCCCTTATGAATTTCAACCAAAGAAGTTAAACCTGAAGAAAACTACATTTTCTTTTCCCCCCTAAGTTTTTGTCCTTTAAAACAATAACTAAAGCAGTCAAGGGACATAAATACATCTACACGTCAAAATCTTCTGTTCAAAAAACAGCCAAGAAAACCTTTAGCTATCTTAAGTCTGACTACTACAGAACTGTTACATTTTAAAATATAACACTTTTCAAAAGTATGTCTCAACTTGAAGTAGCAATTTTTTACTTAAAAACAAAAAAAAAACCCCCAACACTCCACAAAAAGGAAACTGTTTTTCAGTCACAAAGTCTCACTCAACTCTCTGCCACCCCACAGACTGCAGCATGCCAGACTTCCCTGTCCTTGACTATCTCCCAGAGTTTGATCAAACTCATGTCCATTGAGTTGGTGATGCTATCTAACCATCTCACCCTCTGTCGCCCCCCTCTCCTCCTGCCCTCAATCTTTCCCAGCATTAGGGTCTCTTCCAATGAGGAAATTACCTGTGCTTAAAAAAAAAAACAAATCTGTGAAAGAATAAAGACATTACTAACTTTAACCAAACTTTCTAGGACACCCAGAGTACTGATTAAGTTATTTTTAAAAATTATTCCCCAAATAAAATTTTTTTTTTTTTAAAGTAAGACCTTAATTTCACAACCGCGGGTGGGAGGGAATAAAGGCCTACTCTGGTGTGTTAACACCTTTATATTTCTTACCGAAAATACAGTAGCTAATTAATTACTGTTCCTTCTGCCATACGCCAAAGCTACTCAAACAATACAAATTTTAAATTCTTTGATGTCTTTTTTTAAATTGAAAATAAAGTTGCTCAAAAGCAAATCCTGATTATCACATACACAAAGTTGTATATTTTGAAGTCATCCAGAGACTGACTGACCTCTTAAGCAGGGTAGTTAACAGCCACCTAATTTCAGTTCAAGGTAGTAGGTGGTTTCCTGTATTGACAGGTTTATATATGATCAGCGATATCACCTATTTCACACCCGAAGATTACTTATTTGCAAAGCACTAAGAGGATAAATAGGGCAACTTCTAAAGATTAAATGGTATATTACTGTCTATCATGCACATAAGACCTCGTATCTCCCTAGAGCCAAAATGTGACTATGTGAGAACTGCTCCCCTCTTAATTAAGCTGCACTGCAGCTTTACGTCTCAGGAAAAGAAATATTCCTCCTACCCCTTCCCAATTTAGATTTCCAAGTTGTATTTCTATATTTTCAAAAATACGAACGAAACAGAGACTAGTTGGGAGGGAACCCTAGCGGAGTTAATTACAGCACTTCCCAGACGGTAGTTAGCGACTGACAGTTTCACACCCAAAACAGTCTCGTCATCTCCAAAAAGACCTTTTGTTTGCAAATGCAGCGCAGTTTCTCTAAGCTCGGTCTGCAAGTTGGAGTGACTGTTCTATTTTGAAGGGGCAAGGGGACTGAGAAAGAGAAAGGGGAGTGAGTGATAAAGGAAAGAAGCTAATGATTTTGATTTGCAAGCAAATAATTGCTTGTTCCCCTCCCCTTCATACCCCGCTCCAAACCCCTACACACTTCAAGTCAGCTCCCTGGGCCCATAAACACAAAAGGGTTGGGGCCCTGCAATCGTATCTGCGCAACCAGAGCAGAGAACCAGCTCCACAGCTAGGGAACAATAGGGACTCCCCCCAAAAGAGAAACCTTTAAGTCAGACAGCCCCTTCTTTCCTCCGACATTCGGAGGCTCCATAATCACCCCGTTATCGACCTGCAAGGCCTTACTCCGTTAAGCAGCCGGTCCTCTTCCAAACTGAGCCCTCCGCTACAGCATATCCCTGCCGCCCCCTATAGGGCCGCCTCGTACCCTATAACCTCCGCCATCTCCCTAAATCCTTGC
>NW_011495071.1:8162408-8162871 GCF_000754665.1 Bison bison bison
CCTTGCCGCCCCCTACGGTCCCACCCTCCCTCGTCACCCACAAAACTCCTCTGAGGAACTCTCTCGCTCTTCCTCCGGACCCCGCTGGGCACAACACTGCTCTGTGCTACTCCTCCCGGCGCCCCCACCCCACAGCTGGCGCCCGCCGCCCGCCTTTCTCCCCGAGGCCCGGACAGGCCTCAGGCCTCCGCCTCAGAGCGCCCCCCACGCCATCCTGGGGGCTTCCTGCAGCCCCCGCGACACGGCCGACCGCCACCCTTCCACCTCACCCCACTCCCCGCGGCTCAGGCCCGAGTCCTACCACCGAGGCCACTCCCGCTCGGCACCCTCGGTCCTTTATTGTTGACTCGAAGCTCCCAAAATGGCGGCGGCTCCTTCCTCCTCGGAAAACCTCCGCCCGCCCCCACCCGGCCCCTCGCTTCGGCCTCCTCCCGCCCCCGCCCCGCCCCCGCTCGGGGGGGGG
>NW_011495071.1:8163041-8163521 GCF_000754665.1 Bison bison bison
GAGGAGCCTTCCTCAGGAGAAAATGGAGGGCAGTGTTTTTCCACCGACGGGGAGCCTGCGGGGGCTGAAATGGAGGGAAGTTGAAAGGGAAATATGGATCCCTTCAAAGAGAAAGGAGAACTGCCTTTCCACAGCTAAGGAGAAATGATCCGGGAATGGTGGGTGGTAAGAGTCTCCCCCCAAAGTGGAAGTCAAGGGCTTGGGACCCGAGGAGGATCTGCTTATTCCTGACCAAGGACCCGCTAGCGATTCGGGGACGAGAGAGCTGACCTGACATCTCTCGCGGGCCAGGGAAGCTGCTGCAGGTCCAAGGGGGCCGCGTCCGAGCCCCTCCGGGGCGCGCCTTCATCCAGGAACGCGCGGAACCAGTGGTCCGGAGGCGCCGGCACGCACCCGGGTGTGGGGACTGGAAAGGGGACCGGCCGGGACGGGTGCAGCAGGGAGAACCCCGGGGAGAGCGCGGGGCGGGGGCCAGGGGGC
>NW_011495071.1:8163621-8182268 GCF_000754665.1 Bison bison bison
GCTGGGGTGCGACCAGGGCAGGAACCCAGAAAGCGAGCTTCGGAGAGGGAAGTGGGAGACTAGAGCAGCGATCCACGCTTTCTCAGCACTAAAGGGCAATTCTCAAAGAGAGGGAACCAGGGAGGCCGAGCCTCCGCAGAAGGAAGGAAACGCCGCTAGAGCCAGTTATGATGGGAATAGGAGTTCTGTACGGAAATGAACTAGAAGACTAAGCGTAATTCTTTCCCCAGCCTGACCCTCATCAGAAAGATATTTATGTATTTGTTCCCATAATTTTCATATTCTAGTGTCTCCGTTTATCCTTAACAGAAGTAACAGGAATGCAGTCTTGTTCCAGGTAAAACAAAAATCGGAAGCTAGCAAGTTGGCTAGGTTAAAGGAAAATAAAAACCTGGGTCTCACTCAACTGAGAGACAATATACCGGGCAATCACCAGACCATAGGTTCACAACAGAACTCCGACCCACAACCTCTGCTGAAACCAACACGCGAAGCCAAACCACAACCTCTGCAGTGATCAGCTCAGAATGAGCCAGACTCGGTCATTGACTTCCAGCTTCCCTAATCTTTGCCTGTGTTTCCAACTCTGGACCAATTAGAGAAAGCCAAATATGTTCCCCTAAACCAATCACGTTAGACTCCCCGCTTCTAGTTAGCCCGCCTCCAGCTTCCCCGAGTTAACCTCCAATCAGAGCAAACCCTGAAGCCTCCTTCACCCATCCCCACCCGCCCCTTTATTTTTAACTGTCGGCGTGTGAGTCCCCAGCTAAGTGAAGGTGGCTGGCTCTCTTACTGTAGCAAGCTTTGAGTAAATAACTTGTTCTCATTTGGTGGTCTTTTTTGTTTCCACACAGCCAAAGAAGAGGTGTTAAAGAAATGTGAAAAGGCTGTTGTTGAGATTTTTTTTTAACGGTCCTTTTAACAGTTTTTTGGTTTTGGTTGTTTTTTTTTTTTAATTCTAAATTTGTAGCATGTGGTCGCCCACCCAGCTTTTAAAAAACCCACTCATCTAAAGTAAATAACCAACATCTTGAGTCCATACCGGAGAGAGAATGGCTAAGTGGTTGTTTAATAAAATGTTGAGGTCTGAGGCCCCACTGTCTTTCCATGTAGCAGGAATGTGAAGTGGAGGAGGACACGAAGTGAGTAGGAGGGAGAGGAGCCTAGGGATTTAAAACAGGCTACAGCCTACTCCGGTCTCTTTCTCCTAGACCTCTCAAAAAATGAGACCAGCCAAGGGAAAGGGGTTTGTATTCACAAATAAATTTCTTACCTTTAAAGGGGGCCTGGCTGAGGTCATGACGAAAACCAAGTGTGAGAAGGCAACCAAGAGTAGAACATGAAATAGCTGCCCGTTCTCACCTAGGAATCCTGCCAGGGCTAACACCTTTAAAGATTCTGCATGATGTTTTTATAAGATCTCCTTCCGAGTTATTTATGTCACCCCTTTTCAGTTCTCTGTGAGAAGTATGGACTGTATAGAATCAAATTATGAAACCTTAGATCTTTTCTCGGTTCAGTTTACTGATTGATGGATCCAATTCAACTATCTCAATACCGTTTTTCTCTCTAGTTCAAACAGATTAACAAAAATGATAGAAAATATGACATCTCACACACATTATAAAATTTATATTTAAAAATATTACATAAATCCAACCCTTTGGCCTTATTGAGTATAATATATTGGGGGATCTGTGGTAAATATGGTTTACTGAGGGTGTGCTATCCCCAGTGAGGTCACCTAATAATGTGTTTCCCAAAATGTATTGGTCATTTTTATTTTGTTTTTAGTCACTCTCACTTCCCCCTACTTTTTTTCAACTATGAAGCTGAAAGCTGAAGTGTTAGGCCTGGATTGTTGGCTGGCTCCTAGAGAATCTGTCTGTAGGAAAGATATCTTAAAAAAGAAAAAGATTCACAAATAGAATTGAGGTTTTCAGTATCTCCGTTTGAAACAACAGGATGTGTGTGTGTGTGTATAAGAATGAGATGCAACTGAAAAATACTACCTGGAATTCAATCATAGTAATGGGCCCTCCCAGCAAATACTGTTTGCCAGCTTCACATCTTGCCCTTGGCTATTTACTGAAAAATAACTAGACAAAAAATTTCAACTATAATTTATAATATTTAGAACCTAGAATTCTAAGTAATTTAAACCTGGAATATATACATCTGTGATACTATCTTAAAAACCCAAATGCTTTCAACAGGCTAAAATGGGTTTCATACTTTTGCTTTCTATAAGATTTTTTTAAGGAAGCATGATGGTTTTTTTAAAAACTCAAACTGTAAGCAAATATATTCATTACCTAGAAGAAAAAAGGTTCATCCACACCACAGCCTAAAGAAAATGACTATATCACACCTGGCTAAGCTTTCTAGTACAGCATTTTCCTTCCTTCATGATTTGAATTAAAATGTTCTGATTTTCCAAAAGAAAGTTCAAAAAAGTTCTTTTCCAAATTTGCTTGAGCAACATCTAATAATTACTAACTAAGGCTAATGAACCCAAAGAGCCAAGTACCATTTTCTTTGGGCTTTAGAACTGGTAAAATTTGCCTCTTTGATTTATACACCAGAAGAAAATGAAGTAGCGTCAGCCTACCGAGAGCTTAGCAAAGATAGCCTCAGAGAAGTGCAAGTTGCGTGCCATGGGTACTTATTCATGTCTGACTCTTTGCAGCCCCATGGACTATAGCCCACCAGGCTCCTCAGTCCGTGGGACTTTCCAGGCAAGAACACTGGAGTGGCTTGCCATTTCCTCCTCCAGGAGATCTTCCCAATCTAGGGATTGAACCATGTCTCCTGCTTTGGCAGACGGATTCTTTACCACTGAGCCACCAGGTAAGCCCTGGTGCAAGTACTCACCGAAGTTAATGCCTATAATACAGACATCTTTAATCACTGAGAGAGCACACCGGGCACATTTTGTTGGAATAAATGTTCCAGAGTAAACTCAAGTTGAAAAGTAGGAAAACAGTATTAAAAACAAGGAGGAAAGTGAGTGCCTTAAACACATTTCCCCCAAACTACCATGTTTGGTCTGCAGAATTTTATTCCTTTTGACAGATAACATCTCCGCCTTCCCTGGGTACCACAGCCAGCTAGCTCAACTCACCTGAGGTGTCTTCTGACCTCCTCAGGTCCCAGGATTATTTATGTTCTGTTCATCACTCAGAGAACTCTAGCTGTAAATTTACCCTCTTGAGTTTTCTTTACTTACACCAGCAACTTTAACTTTCATTAATTTGAAAACAATGTGTGACTGGAAAGATCCTGAAATCTGGAAACTGATTCTTTAGGTATGATTTTAATTTGGTTTACTCAGATCAAGAAAGAATTGACACTGTCGCATCTATGATGTCTTGGTCTTCTCAGGTACTTTCTGAGTTAGCTTGGGGCAGTTGCTAACCGGTGATGTTGATGGGGACCCTGGCAATCCCATGGAATTGTTGCTATGTGCATGGTGCCTCCTTTGTACCCAGGACCTTGTAACAACATTATATTTCTGAATAACCTTCTCTGCCACAGTAGTTACGATCATGACAAAGTGCCTGGGCCTGATTTCCTGCCTCTAGTCAATTTGCAGAGCCTTCTATTGATCCTTGAAAATAGAACTATGATCTTAGGTACGAGTCCTGGGAAGATAGCCTAGAGCTGAGGGCTGGGCAGTCTGCAGCCCTGAATACCATGGGTGGGTGAAGTCACATCTGTGGCTTCCAGGACAAGACAGGGAACAAAGGAATAAAAAGTATTCTGTGCAGAGGTTTCCTCAGTGAACTTTCTGGCTCTTTACCTGCTTGATGAATTTTAAAGTTATTCTTTATCATGTCAACCACCTCCTGAATAACCCCTTGCATGCACGTGTGCATGCCCAGTTGTTTCGGTATGTCTGACTCTTTGCGACCCTATAGGCTGTAGCCCACCAGGCTCCTCTGTCCGTGGAGCTCTCCACGCAAGAATACTGGAGTGGGTTGCCATGCCCTCTTCCAGGGGATCTTCCTGACCCAGGGATCAAACCTGCGACTCCTGTATTGCAGGTGGATTCTTTACCACTGAGCTGCCGGGAAAGCCTGGTGAATAATCCCTATCTCCCAGTACCTTTTCACCACATGGCATCTACATTCTCTTGAAAGATTAGGCCTGTCAGTGTGCCTCTCCAGTCTGATTTCCCACTCTCTCTCCAATGCCTCTGTTGCTCTGGTCTCCTCAGGACCCATTCCCTCACCTTCCATTGTTTCCCTCGGAAACCCTCTCATCTCTTTTCCTCAGGGCCAATCTCAAGCCCGTTCAAACCAGTAGATTCCCACAGGCTCCTATCTTCCCTCCTTTCTACTTCCTGCCCAATCAGAGCTTGGGTTCTAGAGTCAGTCAGATCTGGGTTCAAATTCCGATTCCGCCACTTGTTAACTCCATAAACTTGGGAAACTTTCTTAACATCAGAGCTTCAGTTTCCCCAATTATAAAATGGGGGAAATTGGACTTAGAGCTGCGGTGAGTGCTCAATCGTGTCTGGCTCTTTGTGACCCCATAGACTGTAGCCTACCAGGCTCCTCAGTCAGTGGGATTTCCCAGGCAAGAATAATGGAATGGGTTGCCATTTTCTACTCCAGAGGATCTTCCCGAAGCAGGGACTGAAATCATGTCTCTTGCATCTCCTGCTTTGGCAGGTGGATTCTTTACCACTGAGCCAACTGGGAAGTCCTAGGACCTAGAGCTATGTGAGACTAAATGAGAATTTGCATGTGCTGTGCTGTGCTTAGCTGTGTCCCACTCTGCGACCCCATGGACTGTAGTCCACCAGGCTCCTCTGCCCGTGGGATTTTCCAGGCAAGCATGCTGGAGTGAATTGCCATTTCCTTTTCCAAAGAAATTGTAGAAGTTGCTTTATTTTTGTAGTTGGTAGATAGCCTCAAAAACCAATTATGTGGTGTTGCTATTATTGGCTTATTGACTTTCATCTGAACCTCAGCTTTTTCTTTCAGATTAGGCAATCTGTGGTGGGCCCATCAGTTCTCTTCTCCCAGCCTCTATTCTCTTTCAGTTTAGTGCCTTACCAACCTCAGTAAACAAGAGCCATGCTCCTGTTTCACAGCTTCTACTCGGGGAATGTTGGTGCTAGAGAGAGCCCTGAAACCAAGCTAATTGGCTCAACAACAAATTCTTGCTTCCACACATCAGCTGAGCCCTTTCTGAGGCCCTAGAAACTCTCTCTGGTAGTTCGCAATCAGGGCTAATCATTAGTGTCAACACAAGCACTTTTGAAAACATGGGTGCCTGGGTCCCACTCAGAGGAATTAAATCAGAACCCTTGGGGCAGGGGTCCAGTATAATTTTTTGCTTTAAAGTTCCCAGGAAGAGTATAATGTAGTCAAGGATGAGAATTGCTGTTGGGCAAATTTTCTCCCACAGCAGCATTCCAAACTTTTTCTTCTATTCATACTGCTGCTGCTGCTACTGCTAAGTCACTTCAGTCGTGTTCGACTCTGTGGGACCCCGTGACAGCAGCCCATCAGGCTCCACCGTCCCTGGGATTCATTCTCCAGGCAAGAACACTGGAGCAGGTTGCCATTTCTTTCTCCAATGCATGAAAGTGAAAAGTGAAAGTGGAGTCGCTCAGTCGTGTCCGACTCTTAGTGACCCCATGGACTGCAGCCTACCAGGCTCCTCCATCCATGGGATTTTCCAGGCAAGAGTACTGGAGTGGGGTGCCATTCGCCTTCTCCATCTTCTATTCATAAGCCCACCTTAAAATCAAAGATGTTCCATAGACACTTCATTAACTTTCCACCTCCCACAACAGACTTCTGTTGATTCTGTCTTGGAGGATAAAGTATCACATTTCCTATCTCTAGACTCTCTTAACTGTCACATCTTTGTTGTTTTTGCTATTTAGATGCTCAGTTGCATCCTACTCTCTTGGGACCCCAGGGACTGTAGCCCACCAGGCTCCTCTGTCCATGGGATTTCCCAGGCAAGAATACTGGAGTGGGTTGCCATTTCCTTCTCTAGGGAATCTTCCCAATCCAGAGATTGAACCTGCCTCTGTTGCATTGTTAGGTGAATTCTTTACCACTAAGCCACCAGGAAAACCCCCCTTCACATCTATCCCTTTTAAAATAAAATATACCGATGGTAACTGCCTTCATTTTTTTTTTTTAATTTTATTTATTTGGCTGCACTGGGTCTTAGTTGCGGCATGTGGGATCTAGTTCCCTGATCAGGGATCAAACCCAGGCCCCCTGCTTTGGGAGCACAATCTTAGGCAGTAGACCATAGTTCTTCCTCTTAACTTGAACCTGAAGTCCTGTCCAGATTTTTCTTGATTCTAAACAACAAACAAAAATAGTCTTCCTCACTTCCATTACCTGAGTGAGAGGAGGGAGGAGCTAGCATTTACCTCGGGACTGACACTGTGCTGGGTGACATCATCCAGTTATGAAATCCTACCTGTTCTAGCTCTGGGGTATCACTTCCATCTCTCCTCTTCCATTATTATTGCCACTGTCCCAATCCAGGAGTTTTTTTCTCTTGCTTGGATTATTTCAATAGCTACCTGGATTTCTTGCTTTAACCTCTTTCCCTTGCTAACCCACCTTATACACTAGCGTCGGGGTAATTTTTCCAGTCATATCAGTGTTCTGTTCAAGTCTCTTTAGTGATTCTCTATTGCCTACAGAATAAAATTTAAATCCCCTCCTTTCTTTTCACACTAAGTAGGGAGCCTCTGGAACCTCCTCACTCTAAACCTCATGAATGTGAGGCTGGTCCTACTGACCTGCAGATCACTGAGGTTAGACTCTACTTGAAAAGTGAAAAGTGAAAGTGAAGTCGCTCAGTCGTGTCCGACTCTTAGTGACCCCATGGACTGCAGCCTACCAGGCTCCTCCATCCATGGGATTGGATCTGTACTCTACCTGAGATTTTTTTTTTTTTTTTGTCTTTCAATTTCTCGATTCTTCTCATCATTCAAATTTCAGCTTAAATGTTATTGCCTCTGAGATGAACATGACTTTTTTTTTTGTCTGTGTCATGAGGCTTAGAGGGTTTTAGTTTCTCGAGACCAGGGTTGGAGGCCAGGCCCTTGGCAATGCAAGCGCAGAGCCCTAATCACTGGAACGACAGGGAATTCCACTGACTGTGCCTTTATAAATAGTCTGCTTCCCCATCCTGGCTTTCCTGGTGGCTCAGTGGTAAAGAATCCGCCTGCCAATGCAAGAGACACGGGTTCGATCCCTGGGCCAAGAAGATGCCCTGGAGAAGGAAATGGCAACCCATTCCAGGATTCTTGCCTGGGAAATCCCAAGGACAGAGGAGCTTGGCGGGCTACAGTCCATGAGGGTCACAAAAGAGTCGAACACGACTCAGTGACTAAGCAACTTACCCCCTCACTCTTTACCACATTAAGCTGCCTAAAATTATTTTGTTTGCCTGTTTATTGCCTGTGCCTTTGTTTGCATGTTTATTGCCTGTGGCCTCCCAAGCAGCAAGCCCAACTCAGCCCATTTCTGGTTTCACTGATGCATCCCAATTGCTCTTTTGTGCTGGCCACCACTTCAAGCTCTTTCCCTGCTGAGATAATACAACCTGGATTGTTCAGAGTAGTCTGTGTTTAATGCCTGGATTGCTCCACAGTCATTATTAATAGTGTTTCTGTTTTTTCTCAAAATTATTCCAACTTGGACAATAAATTATACAATAAATTATACTGTTATTTATAGCCTTGACCATAGCCATTTGTGGTTGTGTGCTCTCGCTTCAGTTGTGTCTGACTCTTTGTGATGCTATGGACTGTAGCCCACCAGGCTCCTCTGTCCATGGGATTCTCCAGACTAGAATATTGGAGTAGGTTGCCATGCCCTCCAGGGGTCTTCCCGACCCAGTAATAGAACCTGTAGCTCCTGCATTGCAGGTAGATTCTTTACAGCTGAGCCACGGGGAAAGCCTTCAGAGCCATTTGTACATATGTCTTATTTCTAAGCTCACTGAGGACAGGAAGCAAGTCATGTTCCTATGTCTTTCATCAATAACACATCGTAAAGTATTTTGTATAAATATAGTAGAAAGCTCAGAAAGTGTTTGTTAAATAAGACTGGCTGATACATTAAAATATCACATATGTGGAGAGTCTAGCAAAATATCTAACACATTCTAAGTATGTTAGGTTAAAACAAAAAAGATCAATATATGTTGGTTTCCTTTGCCCCAGTTGACTCCAAATGTCCTGTCTCCCAAGCTCTTTGTTAAGAGGCTGTGCCACATAATTTAGTATCCAGTTACACACTAGCTAGTTTGCTTTTATTGAGTTTTTTTTGTGTGTGTGCGATCATATTTCTTCTACTAGATTGGAAACTCTTTGAAGGCAAGCATCATTGTCTTATAATTCTCTATTCCACATAGCAAAACTAGTTCATGTTTATAAACTTGTTGATCACTAGGATTCTCCACACTCATTGGCTGGTAATTTGTAGGAAAGAGTGAAATGATGACCATGGTAGAGGTATCAGTTTAGGTGCCAACAATCAGAGGCACCAGGGTTGAAGATCACTTTCCCTCTTTGTAGATGATGCCTCTTGTGTTCTTCCAGCCAACAAAAGTAGGAGGAGTAGGAAATCCTATTCCTAAGGATTTCAGTAACATTTTCAGAGTATAGGTTCAAAAGATCAGGTAATAGTTATGCAAAAGCATAGTTGTCTTTTGGAAGTAGGGGAAGAATGAAAACTATGCATAGTGTTGAGACCTGACTTTGGAGTATGAGCTAGGATTGAATTCCTCAGCTATTTAACCTCCCTAAACCTGTTTTCTCATCTGGAAAATCAGGATGATACCTCTGTCTCTGGGGTGGTTGTGAGAAGAGTACATGAGAAATAACACATAAAATGCTTAGCAGAGGGCCTAACTTATTGCAAGCCTCAGTAAACAATAGCTATTTTTATAATGGGTGATCTAGGTAGCTAAAGGTTTCGATGCTAAAGGTGGGGTAGCTAAAAATATGATCGCTATCGAATTTTTAGTTAAACCTTGTTTCTAGTGTCAGTGACAGCTGTAATTCTTTACCTGTTTATTCATTCAACCATTTATTCTTTTGTTCATTTATTCATTGTTCATTCGTTTATTCTATGCCAGATACCAGGATTCCCTGGTGGCTCAGACAGTAAAGTGTCTGCCCACAATGCAGGAGACCCAGGTTTGATCCCCAGGTTGAGAAGATCCCCTGGAGAAGGAAATGGCAATCCACTCCAGTACTCTTGCCTAGAAAATTCCATGGACGGAGGAGCCTGGAGGGCTACAGTCCATGGGCTCGCAAAGAGTCGGATACGACTAGGCAACTTCACTTTCTTTCATGCCAGATACACAATAAAATGTTTATGAAATATTGTTGAATAAGGGTGATGTGAAGAAAGAAATAGGTGAGGAAGATTAAGAGGTACAAACTTCCAGTTACAAAATAAAAGAGTTGTGGGTGTGAAACGTTCAGTGCGGGGAATATAATCAATAACTATGTTCTTTGTAATGACATATGGTAACTAAACTTATTGTGGTCATTTTGAAATATGTAGAAATACCAAATAACTATGCTGTGTAATAGAATGAACATAGTCTTGTAGATCAATTATACTTCAAAAACAAACAATTAGGATTGACATATGCACACCACTATCTACAAAACAGATAACTAATGAGAACCTTTTATGTAGCACAAACAACTTTACTTGGTACTTTGTAGTGACCTAAGTGAGAAAGAACTCCAAAAAAGAGGGGATATATGTATACAGGTGGCTGATTTACTTTGCTGTCCACCAGAAATTGACACAGTGGTGTAAAGCACCTATCAGATCAGATCAGATCAGTCTCTCAGTCGTGTCCGAGCAACTATAGTCTAATAAAAAACAAACACATAAACCCATAGTGAAAAAAGTTCAGATTTGTGGTTACCAGAGAGGCAAGTTGGGGCAGGAGGAATTGGATGAAGGCAATCAAAAGGTATAGACTTCCATGCATAACATAAATAATTACTAGGAATGTAGTGTACGATATGATAAATATAATCAACACAGCTGTATAGTGTACAAGAAAATGGTTAAGAGAGAAAATCCTAAGAGTTCTTATCACAAGAAAAATTTTTGTTTCTATTTCTTTTATTTTATATCTGTAGGCAATGATGGATGGTCACTAAACATTTCATGATGTAAGTCAAATCATTATTCAGTATTCCTTAAACTTATTCAGTGCTGGATGTCAATTATAAATAATTATAAATAAAGCTGGAAGGAAAAAAATTCAGTTACAATTAAAAATGTCGACTTATTTGTTGCCTTACCAATAGCTGAGAAAAGAAGAGAAGCTAACAACAAAGGAGAAAAGGAAAGATATACCCATCTGCAGACAGAGTTCTAAAGAATGGCAAGGAGAGATAAGAAAGCCTTCCTCAGTGTTCAGTGCAAAGAAATAGAGGAAAACAATAGAATGGAAAAGACTAGAGATCTCTTCAAGAAAATTAGAGATACCAAGGGAACATTTCATGCAAAGATGAAATATCCAATAAAGGACAGAAACAGTACGGACCTAACAGAAGCAGAAGATGTTAAGAAGAGATGGCAAGAATACACAGAACTATGCAAAAAAGTTCTTAATGACCCGGATAACCATAATGGTGTAATCACTCACCTAGAGCCAGATATCCTGAAGTGGGAAGTCAAGTGGGCCTTAGGAAGCATCATTATGAACAAAGCTAGTTCAAATCCTAAAAGCTATTTCAAATCCTAAAAGATGATGCTGTTAAAGTGCTGCACTCTATATGCCAGCAAATTTGGAAAACTCAGCAGTGGCCAGAAGACTGAGAAAGGTCAGATTTCATTCCAATTCCAAAGAAAGGCAATGCCAAAGAATGTTCCAACTACCACACAATTGTACTCATCTAACATGCTTAGCAAGGTCATGCTCAAAATTGTCCAAGATAGGTTTCAACTGTACATGAACCAAGAACTTGCAGATGTTCAAGCTGGATTTAGAAAAGGCGGAAGAACCAGAGAAAAGAATTCCAGAGAAACATCTGCTTCATTTACTAGGCTAAAGCCTTTCACTGTATGGATCCCAGCAAACTGTGGAAAATTCTTAAAGAGATGGGAATACCAGATCACCTTACCTTCTTCTTGAAAAATCTGTATGCAGGTCAAGGAGCAACAGTTAGAACTGAACATTGAACAATGAACTGGTTCAAAATTAGGAAAGGAGTATGTCAAGGCTATATATTGTCACTCTGCTTATTTAACTTATATGCAGAGCACATCATGCAAAATCCCAGACTGGATCAAGCACAAACTGGAATCAAGATTGCCAGGAGAAATATCAATAACCTCAGATATGCAGATGACACCACCCTTATAGTAGTAAGCAAAGAGGAACTAAAGAGCCTCTTGATTGAAAGTGAAAGAGGAGAGTGAAAAAGCTGGCTTAAAACTCAACATTCAGAAAACTAAGATCATGGCATCTGGTCCCATCACTTCATGGGAAATAGATGGGGAAACAGTGGAAACAGTGAGAGTCTTTATTTTCTTGGGCTCCAAAATCACTGCAGATGGTGACTGCAGCCTTGAAATTAAAAGACGCTTGCTCCTTGGAAGAAAAGCTATGACAAACCTAGACAGTGTATTAAAAAGCAGAGATATTACTTTGCTGACAAAATTCTGTATAGTCAAAGCTATGGTTTTTCCTGTAGTCATGTCTGGATGTGAGAGTTGGACCATAAAGAAGGCTGAGCGCTGAAGAATTGATGCTTTCAAACTGTGGTGCTGGAGAAGACTCTTGAGTGTCCCTTGGACTGCAAGGAGATCAAACTAGTTAATCCTAAAGGAAATCAACCCTGAATATTTATTGGAAGGACTGATGTGAAGCTGAAGCTGTAGAATTTTGACCACCTGATGTGAAGAGCTGACTCATTAGAAAAGATTCTGAAGCTGGGAAAGATTGAAGGTAGGAGGAGAAAGTTAAAGTGAAGTCGATCAGTCGAGTCCGACCCTTTGCGACCCCATGGACTATAGACCACCAGGCTCCTCTATCCATGGAATTTTCCAGGCAAGAGTACTGGAGTGGGTTGCCATTTCCTTTTCCAGGGGATCTTCCTCAAACCCGGGTCTCCTGCATTGCAGGCAGATGCTTTACTGTCTGAGCTACCACGGAGCTGACTAGGAGGAGAAGGGAACGGCAGAGGATGAGATGGTTGGATGGCATCACTGACTCAATTAATATGAGTTTGAGCTAGCTCTGGGAGATAATGAAGGACAGGGAAGCCTGGCATGTTGCAGTCTGTGGGGTCACAAAGAGTTGGACACGACTGAGTAACTGAACAACGACAACAAAAAATGTTGAATAAATAACAGAGTAATAAGTAACATGAGGAGATGATGACATTTTTGGAGATATGCTCTCAATGTTATCTCTGGATGAACATAAAATGCCCTGTGACTGAGGTCAGGTTGCTGTTTGCTGAAAGTGCAAAACCGGTGACTTCACCTACAGAGAACACAAAATATGTAACATTCCTTCAAGTCTTCTAACCTATTACTGACTGGCAGCAGATGACTGCTTCCCGTGTGTGTGCCTGCTCAGTCGCTTCAGTTTTGTCCTTTGCGACCCTATGGAGTGTAACCTACAAGGCTCCTCTGTCCATAGGATTCTCCAGGCAAGAGTACTGGAGTGGGTTGCCATGCCTTTCTCCAGAAGATCTTCCCAACCCAGGTTTCAAACTTGGATTTTCTGCATTGCAGGTAGATTCTTTACTGCTGGGCCACTGGGGCAGCCTGACTGCTTGCTATTTTGTGCAAAAACTCAAGGTTGCAGAGTTCAGTCCTCAGTTTCCCTTCTCTACCTCTAGACTCATCTTCCACAGAATCTAGCCTTACATCTTCCCTGACATTCCTTCCTTCTAATGCTCCAGGCAGAGTGAAGCACTCCCATTTTGGTGCCACCATTGTGCAAATTTCTATTACTGTGCACATCTCTTGGTATCAGAGATAACTTGGTTGTAGGTTCACAAGTACTGGATCTATCTATGCCTCATTCTTTATACGTCCGACACCTGACGTAAAGCCTGACATTTGATAGGTGCTCAGTAAACGTTTACTGAGTGGGCTCTTGAGCAAACTAAACTGTACGTTCCCTTTAGTCTCCTTTTCAAAAATAATCCTTCCAAAGGAATTACATATTATCTCAATTTCTACTTCCTCATCCTAGATCTTTTCCTGATGTCTTATATCCAATGCGTCGCCAAGTCCTATGGGTTCAATCTCTAAAATATTTCCTGAATCTGTCTGCTCCTTATTACCCCATTGCCTCCAATATCAACCAGACAGAATTGTTTTCCACTGGCCTGTTTCCTCGGAGAAGGCGATGGCACCCCACTCCAGTACTCTTGCCTGGAAAATCCCAGGGACGGGGGAGCCCGGTGGGCTGCCATCTATGGGGTCGCACAGAGTCGGACATGACTGAAGTGACTTAGCAGCAGCAGCAGCAGCAGGCCTGTTTCCTGCTGTTGTGTCCTAAACTGGGCTCCCTACTTGCCCCTTCTTGTCTTATCCCAATCTATTCTCCACACATCCTCAGTGATATTTTTCATGTAAATGACAGCGTCAGCACCTTGCATTGTCAATAGCTTCCCAACATGCTTAGAATATGCTCCCATTTCCCTTCCCTGGTCTGCAAGGGCCTATATTATCCAAGTCCTACCTATCCTTCCTATTTCAGCTCCTGCAACTCTGCTTGTTGCTCAGTCTACGCCAGCCACAGTGGCCCTTGGAAGTTCTTAACGTCAGCAAACTCTTTCCCCCCTCAAGACCTGCTGTTTTCTCTAACAGAAGCACTTCTCCTCTCTCCTTACACAGCTGGCTTCTTGTTCTTCAAGCAAATGTCATTCCTCAAAGACCCTCCCGAACACACATACACCCTGTCCTCTATCACAGGATCTTGTTTATTTTCTTCATAATTCTTATCAGAGTTCTAATTATTATATTTCATCATGATGACTTGGTTTGGGGAGGTGTTTGTTTGTTTCTGGCTGCATGGCATGTGAGATCTTAGTTTCCTGACCGTGGATGGAACCCTTGCCCCCTGCAGTGGAAACATGAAGTCTTAACCAGTGGACCGCCAGGGAAGTCCACCATGATTACTTGCTTACTGCTTGTCTTCCCTATTAGAATATAGGTGAGCATGGAATACAAAGTATATTTTATTCCCCACTGTATCCCAAGTGCTTAGTACAGTCCCTGGAGCAAAGAATATACCAAACATGTACAAGTGAATACATGAATGAGTGCCCTCACTATTTTCAGTGCAAACTGTCTAGCTTTTCTTTTAACTTGCAAATCGGTGTAAGACTCCTCAGACTAAAAGCTAAAGATTTACCCTTGACTTTCTCTTCCTCTTGCAGCTGCAGCCCTGTTGCTTCTTCCCTTACTTGACCAAAGAGTGGATTGTCTGTCTAGACCTCATCCACTCCCACTCTGTGAAACAGCTCTCACTAGTACCATGAATGACCTCTTTGTTTTTAAATCCACAGACATATGCTCCACTTCTCAGCCTACTTGACCTTTCTACAGCCACACTTCCTCAATTTGGTTCCACAGAACACTGGTCCCTTGAGTGGCTCTAATGAAAAAGTGTGTTCCTGTTCCTCCTATTAAACACCTTTCTAGCATCCTGTGCTTCAACTCTGTAGCATTTAGCTCACTTGCAGTTAATTTGTTTAATTAGTTAATATCTGACTTTTCTGAGAAATGCAGGTTCTTGAGGGCAGGGACCCTTATCTGATTTTTACTGAATAGTCCCATATTCTAGAACGTAAAAGATGTTTGTTGAATTAAATGAACGAATGAATATGTTGCCTTCAGGGGAAATCACAATGTGAATATATTAAATGTAAAATCCTACACAGAAGAAATGTGTTCAAATTTATTTAGATCAGGATTTTCCAAACTCAATTGCCCATAGCTCTCTTTGTTCTCTCACACTCCCAGTAGAATACCAGCAAACATCCTGGGGGAATTTATAAAACACACATGGGAACATGTTACTCTCCAGTGTTACATTTTGTTGAATAATCACTGTTTCTCCATATCTTCCTCACCTGACTCCTAAGGACTCCACTTTTCCTGATTCTCTTTTTCCTTCGCAGATGATCTCACCCATCATGAGGTCACCAGGTATTCAGTGTGTTGTTAACCACCGATTGTATAACCAGGCTTGTGTCCCATCTAGTGACTAGATACATCTATCCTGGCTGCCTCACTAGCCTTTCATCCTGTGTCTAACCCCCGCAACCTTCCTGACCTTCTTGTATTGTATATCTTGGTTAAGGGTATCGTCATTCATCTAAGACAGAAACCTAGAGGTCTAAATTAAATTGATCAACTTTATTTCAGAAATACTGTTTATAACTTGGGCTCCTCTGGTGGCTCAGGTGGTAAAGAATCCACCCGCAATGCAGGAGATCCAGGTTCAATCCCTGGGTGGGGAAGATCCTGTGGAGAAGGAAATGGCAGCCCACTCCAATATTCTTGCTGGGAAACCCCATGGACAGAGGAGCCTAGTGAGTCCAAGGGGTCGTGAAGAGTCGGAGGCGACTGAGCAGTGCAGCACACATGCCCGGTAGCTCAGCTGGTAGATTCTGCCTGCAATGCGGGAGACCTGGGTTCAATCCCTGGGTTGGGAAAATCCCCTGGAGGAGGGCAACCCACTCCAATATTCTTGCCTGGAGAATCCCCAAGGACAGAGGAGCCTGGCAGATTACAGTCCATGGGGTCCCAAAGAGTTGGACATGACTGAGTGACTAAGCAAAAAACAGCCTATGTGGAAATACTGACACATTCTGGGGATAGAACAATAAAACAATAAACCAGTAATTATAATTATGTGTGATAAGGGCTATTATAGAGGAAGTAGACTGAGTTCCCTGCAAGAGTCAGCAGGAGGGGGCACATAACTGGCAGGGTTTTCCAAAAGAAATTAAGTCTAAACTAAGACAGAGGTATGAGTCAGAATTAGCCAGATGAATGGGGAGGGGAAAATGAGAAGCCTGGAGGCAAGACGCAGTTTGGCACATTTGAAATAAAAGTAGTTCCAGGTGGCAAGAGAACAGAGCTGTGGGGAAAGATGAGGCTGGAGAGAGGTTGGCAGGGCCAGATCGTGCAGGTCTTGTAGGTCAGATAGAGTTTGTAGTTTACCTGAGGGCAATGGAGAAATCATTTAAGCAGGGAATCAGAAGCTCAAGTGCCTTCAGGGGAAGGCAGGTGGCTTAAATCAATGTCCTAGAGGAAGCAATGGGGCCCACAGACTGCCAGAGTCCACACTCCCCTGAAAGCACTCAACTTTGAATTTTAAAACTGTGACCTGGACAAGAGCCACAATCACACTTTTTTTCTTTTTTAATTATTTGGCTGTGCCAAGTTTTAGTTGCGGCATGTGGGATCTGTAGTTGCAATATATGGGCTCCTAGTTGTGACATGTGAAATCTAGTTCCCTGACCAGGGATAGAATCTGGGCCCCCTGCATTGGGAGGATGGAGTCTTAGCCACTGGACCACCAGGGAAGTCCCTGCATTTGTCTTTTAGAAAAAGAAATTAGATGCATGGAATGAAGCTAGGCAAGAGGCAGGAAGGTCAGAAGGCAGTCCAGGTGAGAAATGAAGGTTTGAATGGGAATCAAGTGTGGAGGGAGAGAAGTGGTAGGTTCTAGAGATATTTAGGAAGAAGAATCACCAGGCCTTGGGGTAAATTTGATCTGTGGCTAAGGGATGATGAAGTTTATAATTTTATATTTTATGTCATGACAAGAAAAATTTAAACAAAAATTTTCTTTGCCCATTTGAGCTTCCTCCTTTCCCTTTGGTATGTATTGTGTATCTATATTAACTAGATCTCCTTAGGAGATAACATCTTTCTTGATCTCATCAAGGGTCACAACTCCTCAGGAGATATCCTTCCTTCTTACTTAAATATTATAGCCACAGTGACCCATAATCTGGATTGTGTAAACTGCAAATAATACATCATTTAATATAATAGAGCCCTCTGTCTCAAAAACTGATATAACTGTGTTTTGACATTTAATGGGCTGAACTGTTCTAAGCACTTTCTGAGAGGCTGTTCCCAAGTTATACTTTGGCTCAAATAATTATTCGTCAACAGGGAGAAATCAAGATTTGTTTATTACTGTTATTGTTGCTATTGCAAAATGAGGATTCTATAGGACAGTGAAAGAGATGGCAAATAGGTCAATGGTAAGAACAGCCAAATGGAAAGAAACACAAAGAACTAAAAAGATGAGGGGTTAAAAGAAGATGCAATTTAAAAAAATTGTATTTGGGCTTTTGACCTTGATACTGAGTCATGAAGGCAAATTAAAAGCCTGAAAGTTCAAACTGGAGTTCCAGTAAGCAACGCCAGATTAAACACGCATTTAATTCCACTTCCTTTCGAAACTCTACTAAAATGACAGAAAAGAGACTGAAACAAAACAAAACAAAACCAAACACTGCTTAAGAACAAAGAGAACAAGAGAGGAGAGGAACGATGACCAAATTAGCAGAACCAGGGAAGTGGCTTCCTAAACTGACAGAGAAAGGCAAGAAGCAACTTGGATTTCCACCCCACAACTTGCAAAGGCTCAGGAACTGATGACATTGGTACCTCTTGAAGTTGTGGAGAGGAGGGACTATGAACAGGAGATGGATTGAGAGTCTGGGTAAAATGCTGTTAGACATCCAGAATTGCTCACTGACCCCAAATGGCTGGGCAACCTCTCCTCTCATTCCATCAGAAAGCTGGAGGTCTTGTTTCTGGAGCAGGTAAAAGAGACAAAAACCTAAAGATACAGCCTTTAGCTGTTCCTCAAAGAAACAGACCTGCAAGATCAGTAAAGTACCTAGATGATAAGCAAACACTCCCCTCCACCCACCCACCCCCACATAGACAACCAAGAACCACTAGATATCTGAGAATGTCCTCTTATGTGAAGATGAGACCAGAACAAATAGAAAAAAACTACTTACAGAAAACAGATTAGGTAGACACCTGCCTCCTGTCTTCCTCTCTTCTATTCCCCTTCACTAATTTAGTCCCAAAGCCATAGGTATGAGCAGATAGATATCTATGAGGGGTTGGGAGAGGTGGTATTAAAGCAGGGTGGGCAGGACTTTTGTTGGGTGGGGACAGTGGTCATGACACTGGCAGCCAGGTATAGGCTGTTGAAGTCTAAGTAGAGTGACAAGGAATCCACATAGGTATCGAGCCCAAGTCGGGTAAAGAGAGTATTTGCAGAGGGAGTGGGAGTGGCAGCAGCAGCTGCCTGCCAGGGTATTAGAAGTGCGATGAGTCAGACAGGCCATCAAGCATTGAGGCTGCTGCTGCTGCTGCTAAGTCATGTCCAACTGTTTGAGACCCCGTAGACTGCAGCCCGCCAGGTTCTTCCTCTGTCCATGGGATTTCCTGGGGAAGAATACTGGAGTGGGTTGCCATTTCCTCCTCCAGGGGATCTTCCCAACCCAGGGATCAAACCTAAGTCTCTTGCATCTCCTGTACTGGCAGGCAGATTCTTTACCAACTGCATCACTTGGGAAGCCCAAAGCATTGAGGGGTAGGTGGCAATAG
>NW_011495071.1:8182368-8184026 GCF_000754665.1 Bison bison bison
TGGCAATAGGCCCAAGCTTGGTGTCAGAGCCTGGGCAGGGCAAGGAGAGTATTTGTCCAGGAGAGGCAGGGGCAGCCATACAGTTTGGGAGATCAGAGTTTGAGCAGAGTAAGGAGTTATGTCCATAGCCAGTGTGATATGTTAAGCCAAAAGGGAGGGAAGATGGCATCTGAATGGGGTGGGGGCTGGATGTGACAGTAGCCCCGAACAGGTTATGGGTATCTAAGTAGAATAAGAATGACTAGGATCCGGGAAAGGCAAGTATCTGCAAGTGGAGTTCTGGATACACATATTTTCTAGCTGTGTCTGCTGAGAGAGAGCTTGGAAACAACAATGCGTGCACGCATGCGTGCTGTCACTTCAGTGCTGTCCGACTCTGGCTGGCAACCCTATGGACCTCTGTCCATGAGATTCTCCAGGCAAGAATACTGGAGTGGGTTGCCGTGCCCTCCTCCAGGGGATCTTCCTGACCCAGGGATCAAACCTGTGTTTCTTATGTCTGCAGCATTGGCAGGCAGGTTCTTTACCACTAACACCACCTGGGAATCCCGGAAGCAACAATACTCCAATGGCAATTAACACCTCTACTGCCCAAATCCTGGTGTCTAAATACCATCCTCAACTAAAAGAAACCTGGGACCCTTGAGGAAATGATTGATTCCAGAGTTGAGATAGGGAATGCACAAGATAAACCTGGACCGTCTTTCTGTGTCAGAAGTAAAGAGATTCTTAAAGAATAATGCAGACAAAGCAAAAGAATATAAAAGGGCCTTGACAGGGACTCTCATTAACAAAATCTGAGCATCAAATAAATAATGAGAGTCAAAGGTTATAATACATTGAATAAAATAGGAATCTATACGTCCATCAGATCAGATCAGATCAGTCGCTCAGTCGTGTCCGACTCTTTGCGACCCCATGAATCACAGCACGCCAGGCCTCCCTGTCCATCACCAACTCCTGGAGTTCACTCAGACTCACGTCCATCGAGTCAGTGATGCCATCCAGCCATCTCATCCTCTGTTGTCCCCTTCTCCTCTTGTCCCCAATCCCTCCCAGCATCAGAATCTTTTCCAATGAGTCAACTCTTCACATGAGGTAGCCAAAGTACTGGAGTTTCAGCTTTAGCATCATTCCTTCCAAAGAAATCCCAGGGCTGATCTCCTTCAGACTGGACTGGTTGGATCTCCTTGCAGTCCAAGGGACTCTCAAGAGTCTTCTCAAACACCACAGTTCAAAAGCATCAATTCCTCGGCGTTCAGCCTTCTTCACAGTCCAACTCTCACATCCATACATGACCACAGGAAAAACCATAGCCTTGACTAGATGGACCTTTGTTGGCAAAGTAATGTCTCTGCTTTTGAATATGCTATCTAGGTTGGTCATAACTTTCCTTCCAAGGAGTAAGCGTCTTTTAATTTCATGGCTGCAGTCACCATCTGTAGTGATTTTGGAGCCCAGAAAAATAAAGTCTGACACTGTTTCCACTGTTTCCCATCACTTCCCCCATGAAGTGATGGGACCGGATGCCATGATCTTCATTTTCTGAATGTTGAGCTTTAAGCCAACTTTTTCACTCTCCACTTTCACTTTCATCAAGAGGCTTTGTAGTTCCTCTTCACTTTCTGCCATAAGGGTGGTGTCATCTGCATATCTGA
>NW_011495071.1:8185019-8185960 GCF_000754665.1 Bison bison bison
ACTATCGTGATTATCTGGGTCGTGAAGATCTTTTTTGTACAGTTCTTCTGTGTATTCTTGCCGTCTCTTCTTAATATCTTCTCCTTCTGTTAGGTCCATACCATTTCTGTCCTTTATCGAGCCCATCTTTCCATGAAATGTTCCTTTGGTATCTCTGATTTTCTTCAAGAGATCCTAGTCTTTCCCATTCTGTTGTTTTCCTCTATTTCTTTGCATTGATCGCTGAGGAAGGCTTTCTTATCTCTTCTTGCTATTCTTTCGAACTCTGCATTCAGATGCTTATATCTTTCCTTTTCTCCTTTGCTTTTCGCTTCTCTTCTTTTCACAGCTATTTGTAAGACCTCCCCAGACAGCCATTTTGCTTTTTTGCATTTCTTTTCCATTGGAATGGTCTTGATCCCTGTCTCCTGTACAATGTCACGAACCTCATTCCATAGTTCATCAGGCACTCTATCTATCAGATCTAGGCCCTTAAATCTATTTCTCACTTCCACTGTATAATCATAAGGGATTTGATTTAGGTCATACCTGAATGGTCTAGTGGTTTTCCCTACTTTCTTCAATTTAAGTCTGAATTTGGCAATAAGGAGTTCATGGTCTGAGCCACAGTCAGCTCCTGGTCTTGTTTTTGCTGATTGTATAGAGCTTCTCCATCTTTGGCTGCAAAGAATGTAATCAGTCTGATTTCGGTGTTGACCATCTGGTGATGTCCATGTATAGAGTCTTCTCTTGTGTTGTTGGAAGAGGGTGTTTGTTATGACCAGTGCGTTTTCTTGGCAAAACTCTATTAGTCTTTGCCCTGCTTCATTCCGTATTCCAAGGCCAAATTTGCCTGTTACTCCAGGTGTTTCTTGACTTCCTACTTTTGCATTCCAGTCCCCTATAATGAAAAGGACATCTTTTTTGGGTGTTAGTTCTAAAAGGTCTTGTAGGTCTTCATA
>NW_011495071.1:8186060-8188602 GCF_000754665.1 Bison bison bison
TTACTGGTTGGGGCATAGGCTTGGATTACTGTGATATTGAATGGTTTGCCTTGGAAATGAACAGAGATCATTCTGTCGTTTTTGAGATTGCATCCAAGTACTGCATTTCGGACTCTTTTGTTGACCATGATGGCCACTCCATTTCTTCTGAGGGATTCCTGCCTGCAGTAGTAGATATAATGGTCATCTGAGTTAAATTCATCCATTCCAGTCCATTTCAGTTCGCTGATTCCTAGAATGTCGACATTCACTCTTGCCATCTCTTGTTTGACCACTTCCAATTTGCCTTGATTCATGGACCTGACATTCCAGGTTCCTATGCAATATTGCTCTTTACAGCATCGGACCTTGCTTCTATCACCAGTCACATCCACAGCTGGGTATTCTTTTTGCTTTGGCTGCATCCCTTCATTCTTTCTGGAGTTATTTCTCCACTGATCTCCAGTAGCATATTGGGGCACCTACTGACCTGGGGAGTTTCTGTTTCAGTATCCTATCATTTTGCCTTTTCATATTGTTCATGGGGTTCTCAAGGCAAGAATACTGAAGTGGTTTGCCATTCCCTACTCCAGTGGACCACATTCTGTCAGATCTTTCCACCATGACCCGCCCGTGTTGGGTTGCCCCACGGGCATGGCTTAGTTTCATTGAGTTAGACAAGGCTGTGGTCCTAGTGTGATTAGACTTACTAGTTTTCTGTGAGTATGGTTTCAGTGTGTTTGCCCTCTGATGCCCTCTTGCAACACCTACCGTCTTACTTAGGTTTCTCTTACCTTGGGCGTGGGGTATCTCTTCACGGCTGCCCCAGCAAAGCGCAGCCATTGCTCCTTACCTTGGACGAGGGATCGGCGGCTGTGACGGGTGGGCTAAAGTGCAGGCAGCTGCGATGGGCGTGCTACTGATATAAAAATGAATAAATAAATGAATGGGTAGAAGAGAAAAATTTTCCTTACTTTTAGAATGACAACTAATAAATTAAAAGGAATAATAAATTGAAAAATCACCATTTGGCAACCATCATAGTAAAAATTCATTAAGCCGAAGAAACTAACGAGTAGAAGTTTGAAGAGGAACAGGATATATATATGCAGTCTCCAAGTAGCTCTGCACAAAATGTTTACTAAATTACACAGGGCAAAAGAGTAACTTCACATGGAGAAACCTAGCAGATACCACTTTAACCAGGTGATCAAAACAATCTCAAAACTGGGACACATTGAAACCGATTATTACCTGGGCATTAACTGATGAGTGTGTGTGTGTGTGTGTGTGTGGTTAGTTGTGTCCAATCTTTGTGACCCCATGGCCTGCAGCCTGCCAGGCTCCTCTGTCCACGGGATTTTTCATAGCAAGAATACTGGACAGGGTTGCCATTTCCTCCTGCAGTACTGGTGGCACCAGTGGTAAAGAACCTGCCTGCAGGAGATGCAAGAGACACGGCTTCGATCCCTGGGTCAGGAAGATCCCCTGGAGAAGGGAATGGCAACCCACTCCAGTATCCTAGCCTGGAAAGATCACATGGACAGAAGAGCCTGGCAGGCTGCAAGCCGTGGGGTCACAAAGGTTGGACACAACTGAGCGTGCGTGCAGGAGCAGGCCTCCACTATTACTTGATAGAGGCGATAAGGACACATCATCACTTCATGATGCTCTTGCTCCCAAAAACCATAGCCTGAATTCCATCATGAGGAAACTCCAGCTGAGGGACATTCTATTGTCGAGATCACGAAAGCCAAAGAAATAGTGGAATAATTGTTTTAGACTGAAAGAAACTAAAGACACGTGACAATAAATGCAGTGTATGGTCCTGGATTGGATCCTTTGTTATAAAAGGCAGCGCTGGGACAACTGGAGAAATTTAACTGGGGTCTGTGGGTTAGATGGGGCTTCCCTGGTGGCTCAGAGGTTAAAGCGTCTGCCTCCAATGTGGGAGACCCGGGTTTGATCCCTGGGTCGGGAAGATCCCCTGGAGAAGGAAATGGTAACCCACTCCAGTCCTCTTGCCTGGAGAATCCAATGGACGGAGAAGCCTGGTGGGCTACTGTCCATGGGGTCGCAAAGAGTTGGACTTGACTTCACTTTCACTTTCACTTTGTGGATTAGATGGCAGTCATGTATCAGTATTAATGTGTTGATTCTAATGATATTGGTAGGTAGATCTTGTTTGAGGAAATACTCAAGTACTGGGAAAATGGGTATGACACCCACCATTGGCAATTTACCCATGATGGCAATTTACTCTCGAATGATTTAAGAAAAATTTTCTTTAAACTATTCTTGAGGGGACTTCCCTGGTGGTCTAGTTGTTAGGACTCCTTGCTTCCACTTAGGGGTCATAGGTTTGATTCTTGGTTGGGGAAATAAGATTCCACATGCTGCATGACACAACTAAAAAGCAAAACAAAACAACCCATTCTTGTCTTTTTTTTGAAAATTTAGACTTCTCTTACAATAAAAAGAGAAATTAAATTGAAAATATATCACTAATATCCTCAGAGAAATAAGTAGCTATCAAATTAATGAAACAAGAACAGACACTATG
>NW_011495071.1:8188702-8190835 GCF_000754665.1 Bison bison bison
CAAACAAAAAAGAACTCTCGCAAATTAAAAATATGGGTGCCCCCGGGACACTTCCGGGCACCGAGACTCTGTCATCGGGCCCAGCCTGGGGTCTCTAGTCGTGAGTGAGGCGGCATGTTGAGAGCAGCTTGGAAAACCAGGACTCTCAAACCAGACAACTGCAAGATGCTGTCACAAATGTGGAGAAACATTTTGGAGAGCTGTGCCAAATCTTTGCTGCTTATGTACAGAAAACTGCCAGACTGCGAGACAAAGCGGACCTCCTGGTGAATGAAATGCACGTATATGCCTCTACTGAGACCCCGCGTTTAAAGCAGGGCCTGAAAAAATTTGTTGAGGACTTTGCCAAACGTCGAGATTATTGACGAGCTGAGCTTGAAAGACTTGAAGCCGAAGTAATTGAACCTTTGAAAGCTTATGGAACCATTGTAAAAATGAAGTGAGATGATCTCAAAGCAACATTAACAGCAAGGAATCGAGAAGTTAAACAATTAACTCAGTTAGAAAGAACACATCAGAGAAACCCATCTGATCGACATGTTAGTTCACAGGCAGAAACTGAATTACGAAAAGCTACGATGGATGTGACCCGAACAACTCATCATCTGGAGGAAATTACTGACAATTTTGAAAAGCAGAAAATAAAGGATATAAAGACTGTATTTTCAGAATTTATCACTATCGAAATGTTACTTCACAGAAAAGCTTTAGAGGTCTACACTGCTGCCTACCAAAATATACAAAAGATTGTTGAAGATGATTAGAGGTTTTCTGACATTCTCTATATCCACAAGATTATTCATCCCGTTTAGATATTGTAAGAGCAAATTCAAAGTTACCTCTTCAGAGATCATTGTCAGCTAAGTGTGTATCTGGAACAGGACAGGTATTGACCTCTCCACTAAGAAAGGATCAACAAACAGAAGATGATGATGAAGAGGATGAAGATTTAGATATTATAGAAGACGAAAATTAAATTTCTTGAGTAAACTTTGCATTTCTATTTTCATCTTAAATGACCTGGAATCCAGAATTACTAAAATTGTAAAGCATAATACTGGCTTGATACGTTAAACCTCAAAATTAAATCCTATTGGGAATTTAGAAATTATTAAAGGAAATTTATGCCAACCAAAAAAATATATATGATAGCAGAACTTTTTTGTCTACTTACAAACCGTCACGATAGTAAAGTATTGCACATTTATTGACTACTTTCCCCACACTGCACATTTCATGACTGTGACTCATTTATTTTACAACTGGAAGTTTGTACCTTCTAATCTCCCTCAGCTATTTCTTTCCTCCCCCCACCCTCTTCAACTCTGGCAACTACCTGTCTATTCTATCTGTGACTGTTTCTAGTTTGTTATATTTATTCATTTGTTTTGCTTTTTAGATTACACATATAAGTAAAATCATACAGTATTTGTCTTTCTCTGCCTGATAACAGAAATTAAAAAAAAATACACAACAGAAAGCTTGCAAGACAAATTTGAGGAAATCTTACAGAAAAAATTATAAAGATAGATGATAAACGGGTTAAAAAGCAAAAACAAAATAAGCCCCATAATAATTGGGTTAGACCAGGGGATACAACATCTGAATAATAGGTACTCAAGAAAGAGAACAGAGAAATCAGAGAGGAGGAAGTTATCAGATGAACAGTTAAAGAATTGAAAGACGTTACTTTCCACATTGAAATGTCCCACCTAGAGCCAGCACAGTGAGTGAAAACAGACCCACAACGAGAAATATTACATCTTCGAGGTACACCAGAAAATCTGGGATAAAGAAAAGAACAGATCTGAGAAAGGAAACAAAACTAATTAAACATAGAGAAAGACTTAGGAATCCAAATGATTTGAGACCTATTAGCAGCTACCCAGAACTCGAAGGCAGTGAAGAGATATCTTTAAGATTCGCCAGTCCAAGTTCGATGCACGATACTGGATGCTTGGGGCTGGTGCACTGGGATGACCCAGAGGGATGGTATGGGGAGGGAAGAGGGAGGAGGGTTCAGGATGGGGAACACGTGTATACCTGTGGCAGACTCATGTTGATATATGGCAAAACCAATACAATATTGTAAAGTTAAAAAATAAAAAAAAAATAAAAAGATTCTGGGGAAAT
>NW_011495071.1:8190935-8228914 GCF_000754665.1 Bison bison bison
TCCTGTTGCTGCTGCTGCTAAGTTGCTTCAGTCGTGTCCGACCTGTGGACCCCATAGATGGCAACCCACCAGGCTCCCCCGTCCCTGGAATTCTCCAGGCAAGAACACTGGAGTGGGTTGTCATTTCCTTCTCCAATGCATGAAAGTGAAAAGTGAAAGTGAAGTCGCTCAGTCATGTCCGACTCCTAGTGACCCCATGGACTGCAGCCTACGAGGCTCCTCTGTCCATGGGATTTTCCAGGCAAGAGTACTGGAGTGGGGTGCCATTGCCTTCTCCGACTTACAGCCTAGAACCCCCCAATATAGCCCAGCTATCCATGATGTAGGAAAGCAAAGACATTTTCAAGCATGCAAATTCTTCAAAAATTAATTTCCCAACTATAGGAAATGGTGGCTGTATTTAATAGGTTATTGAGGGATGTACTTCACCAAAATTAAGAAATAAACCAAGGAGGAAAACATGGGCTGAAAAGACACAGCTCAGGCAAAAGTGAAGGGAATCTGAGGATGATGGTGAAAAGAAGTCCTGGGCAGACACTGTGCACTTGCGGGCACAACAACCAGTCCAGATTGGAGTGGGTCCAGAGACTCCCAGAGAGATGTTGGCAAAACGAAAGCACTAGAACATCCAAAGCACTTAATGTATTGAGTGAGGATTTCATAGTGGGGGCGGGGGAGGGGGATGTTTGGAGCTGAATTAATATGTACCTAGAAACTAAGCATTCAAACAAATAAACTGAAATTATTAACTTCCAGGAAGCAAAAAGTTTTGCAAGAAAGGAACACTAATATGACATTATATGACTCATTTATGAGCAGTATTTACAAAGCCTTAATGACTTATTAAGGCTTCCCAGGTGGCTCAGTGGTAAAGAATCCGCCTGCAATGCTGGAGAGGTGCGTTCGATCCCTGGGTTGGGAAGATTGCCTGGAGAAGGAAATTTGGCAATGCATTTCAGTATTCTTGCCTGGAAAATTCCATGGACAGAGGAGCCTGGCAGGCTACAGTCCATGGGGTCGCACGACTTAGGGACTAAACAGCAATGACGATGACTTCATAATCTTAATAAGTCTAAATAACTAAAATTATGATATAATATATTAGGGAATGAGGAATGGGACATACGAACCAGTGGTAATGGTGGTGGTGTGTAAGTGTAAAAGAGAGATAAATCTTCAGAGATAAATCTACTGAAGCCAGTAGAAAATATGTAAAACAGAAAAATCAGTAAGTAGCAATATAATCATGTTTTTCAAAATATGCTGGAAAATACAAAGAAATCAGTCAAAAGCGTAAAAAGTGAGGCAAGAAAATGGGTTGGAGGGAGCAAGAGACTACTATTTTTGTTTCTTGTAATAAGTCTTGCAAAATGTTTAAACATAGAAAGAAAACCAAAAAAATAGAAAGGGAATTGTCTGGCAGTCTGGTGTTTAGGACTCGGTGGTTTCACTGCTGTGGGCCCAGGTTTGAGCCCTGGTGGGGAACTAAGATCCCACAAGTGTGCATGGCTGGGGGAAAAAAAAAAAGAAGGAAGAAGGAAGGAAGGGACAGAGAGAGAGAAAGAGGTGGGAGGGAGAAAGAAAGAAAGAAGAGGGAAGGAAAGAAAGAAAGGGAAGGGAAGGAAGGTAGAGAGGAAGTAAAAAGAGACTACCCATTGGGGGAAAATGTTCAAAGTGAAACTATTGAAAACTTGTTTTGAGAGTCTTAATTTGTTTTGGTTTTGGCTTTATTTTTATTGATTTATTTATTTTTGGTTGTTCTGGGTCGGTGTTGCTGCTCTCAGCCTTTCTCTAGCTGGGAGGGGTGGGGGCCCACTCTCGAGTTGTGGCCCATAGACTTAATTGCCCCTCAGCATGTGGGATCTTCCCAGACCATGGGTTGACCCTGTGTCCCCGGCATTGACGAGCAGATTCCTAAACACTGGACAGCCAGGGAAGTCCTTGAGAGTCTTTGCTTTTAAAAATCTGTCCCCCAGGCAGTCCTGGAGCTCCTACTGACGGGATTCTTTCCCTGAATGGTGGAAGTTTCTGAGCTGTGAGTTGCAGAGGATAGAGTCAGGCCGCAGCAAATCTGTCCAGAGGCATTGAATGTTTAGACCCCATGGTGTCTTACTTGAGGGCCCTTTCTCAGAGCATACTTTCCCTTGTTTTATGTGCAATTTTAACACATTTGGTTACTAGGAATTTAATATAACCAAAAAAAAAAAAAAGAACTCTAGATTAAGAACTGTGAGACCTGGGTTGAAGTTCTCTTTCTAGTTACAATGACGTGTATTAATTTGTGAGCTAAATCATTAGTTTCTCAATCTGTAAAACCAATAATAATATTCCTATTATCTCAAAGTGTTGATGGGAAGTTTGTATTTGTCAGAACTCTTTTGGTTACAAATGAGAGAAACTCAGAAGCCCAACTCAGACCAGTTTAAACACAGCAAAAATAAATGAAAAATGGATATGTATGGTGGAGTGAACTCGTGCAAGCTCAAAAGTCTAGAATTCAGATGTTTAGACAATATTGTTTCAGGTCTATGTCCCTCCATCTCCCAGCTATTTTTCTGTATGTTAGGATCTTGGCAGTAAGATAGACGGGCAGCTCCAGGTTTACCCGATTTTATAGCATTAAGATTGGAGAAGGCAATGGCACTCCACTCCAGTACTCTTGCCTGGAAAATCCCATGGACGGAGGAGCCTAGTGGGCTGCAGTCCATGCGGTCATGAAGAGTCGGATACGACTGAGCGTCTTCACTTTCACTTTTCACTTTCATGCATTGGAGAAGAAAATGGCAACCCACTCCAGTGTTCTTGCCTGGAGAATCCCAGGGATGGAGGAGCCTGGTGGGCTGCCGTCTATGAGGTCACACAGAGTCGGACACGACTGAAGTGACTTAGCAGAGTAGAGCAGAAGATAATCTTCAGAAGTACTGTTTCCTTGACCAATCTGAAAAATCCTAGGACAGATTCGATAGGCCCAGTTTGGGTCATGTGTCCATCCTTGAACCAGTCTTTGGTGAGGGAGACGGAGTATTCTGATTGGTCAGGCCCAACCCTAGCGCTATTGACAATGACGTCAACTGCAAAGGTCCCATAAGCATTTTGCAACTGCTAAAGTGTAGTGCGAATGTAAGTAGCATTTATCATCTGCTGATAGTAGATTAGAAACTGTATTAGAAGGGAAGACAGTCTGTCATAAGTAAGCTCTACCTAAGAGCAAAGAGAAGTGGGAGCCAATATTAGGGAAACTGATAAGAAAAACGATTAAAATCCTATATGAAACTTTAGACGTGCAGTATTCTGAGACATTTGTTGTACAAATTGCTTTATAATCTTTACCCTATTGTTATCAACTGAGCAAATTTTTGTGTATGTTGAAAAATTAGTGCTTGCCTATGTGTTTAACTTGTCCATCTACAATGACTTTTCTCGAAGTTTCCAGATAGTTGGTGATTTAACAGGGACTCTGTCCTAGAGAAAAGTTTATCTCATGGGGAAGATTGTGTAGATTTATTACATGGCAGTGCAGAATCAGAACTAAATCAATCTTTTACACAATAAACTCTACACAAAAATGAAGTTTTCACTTCCACTCTCAAAGACAGAATATTGAATTGGGTGGGTCTATTGAAATAGGACAATACTCATGTTTTCACGTTAAGCTTGCTTGGCCAGATCTGCTGAGCTAAAAATATACCCACTTTACCTACGTATAGTATGTAAATACATCTCTCCCTGGAGATCTGGCTTTAATCTTTTGAGTTCTCTTTTGCAGTTTCCTTTTTAGCAGAGTGTATGTTGGTGGGACCTGCCCCTGGCAGCACAAAGCACAAGGTTTTTCTTGGATTTTCATATCGACAGTGCTTATCACAGAAGATGACATGTTTCACCCTTTCTCCCATATCACACACAGCTCTGACATTAGATTCACCTGTTGCTACAGGAGATTCTAGGAGCTTCTGTTCAGTCGGATCTCCTCCCCAGCTGATCTATATCTCAACTCATTAGGAATGTTAGTATACATCATGTAATGTCTGTGATCACAGCTTGTCCCAAGTTATGACTTTATTAGGAAGAAGAAGAAGGAGAATGAGGAGAAGGAAGGAGAAAGAATGGATAATACATAGTTCATTTATGAACTTTCCAGATTTTCATCGCTCCCCTCAATCCATTTGCTCTAATTCTTTTTTTTTTTAAATTGGAGTATCATTGCTTTACAATGTTGTGTTGGTTTCTGCTGTACAACAAAGTGAATCCCCTCTTCCTTGGATTTCCTTCCCATTTAGGTCAACACAGAGCAATGAGTAGAGTTCCCTGTGCTGTATAGTCTGTCCTCATTAGTTACCTATTTTATACATCAGTTCAGTTCAGTTCAGTTGCTCAGTCATGTTTGACTCTTTGTGACCCCATGAATCGCAGCATGCCAGGCCTCCTTGTCCATTACCAACTCCCAGAGTTTACTCAAACTCATGTCCATTGAGTTGGTGATGCCATCCAGCCATCTTATCCTCTGTCGTCCCCTTCTCCTCCTGCCCTCAATCTTTCCCAGCATCAGGGTCTTTTCCAATGAGTCAACTATTTGCATGAGGTGGCCAAAGTATTGTAGTTTCAGCTTTAGCATCAGTGCTTCTAATGAACACCCAGGACTGATCTCCTTTAGGATGGACTGGCTGAACCTCCTTGCAGTCCAAGGAACTGTCAAGAGTCTTCTCCAACACCACAGTTCAAAAGCATCAATTCTTCAGCACTCAGCTTTCTTCACAGTCCAACTCTCACATCCATACATGACTGCTGGAAAAACCATAGCCTTGACTAGATGGACCTTTGTTGGCAAAGTAATGTCTCTGCTTTTCAATATGCTTTCTAGGTTGGTCATAACTTTCCTTCCAAGGAGTAAGTGTCTTTTAATTTCATGGCTGCAATCACCATCTGCAGTGATTTTTGAGCCCCCCAAAATAAAGTCTGACACTGTTTCCCCATCTATTTGCCATGAAGTGATGGGACCAGATGCCATGATCTTAGTTTTCTGAATGTTGAGCCTTAAGCCAACTTTTTCACTCTCCTCTATAGTAGTGTATATATGTCAATCCCAATCTGCCAATGCGTCCGTCTCACCCACCCCATTTCCTCTAATTCTTCATTTTATCTAGGTCATTCATTGTTTTGGATCACTATTTTGTACCAATTTGTATGTACCGTGCCATGCTCAGTAGCTCAGGTGTGTCCTACTCTTTACAACCCCGTGAACTATAGCCCACCAGGCTCCTCTGCCTATGGAAGTTTCCAGGCAAGAATAATGGAGTGGGTTGCCATTTCTTACTCCAGTGGATCTTCCCAACCCAGGGATCAAACTGGCATCTCCTGCATTACCACTGGGAAGCCCACCAATTTGTATACATGTCACTAATTCCTTGAAGCTCTGTGCTGTTCATCTTCTTATAAAAATGGATTACTATTTACTTACACAGTTTTAATAGAAAGCAAAGTGTCAATACCCAAAGTATTCATAATTCTAATCTATTTAGCGCCACAAAAAAAATGGAAGTCTTTGCAGGAGGCAATCCCATTGGTGAGAGGTTAGTTTCCACAAAGAATGTATAACTTGGGAGGCAAATAATTATCACACACTGAAGAGTGCTATCACACCATGAGAGGGAGATTAGGAGAGAAATTTAAGGGTGCAAAGAGAAGGGGGGTAGGTAGGTTGGCAGAAAAAGGTGATGGTTAATTGCAGAGTTATGGAAAGTGGCCATGAGGGAAAAAGCAGAGGGATAGAGCTCAGGGTGGAATTCAGCAGTCCAACTAGGGGGAAATAGTTATGTTTGTTTATGTTTCCATGGCAACCAAAGTACCTTAGAAATAGGAAATAGGCCAGGTGGAGAAATAAAGAGAAGTGCAAATCCCCAAATCACAACATCCTTAATTGGTTGCAGATTTTCTTTGTGTTAACTTTATAGAGATCACTTGTTTTTAGATTTCATATTTAATTTTTTTCTTGCAAGATACCTATTTGTTTGGGGGAAGTTAAGAACTACCTCTGAAGAAAGGGGTTTGTATACTGATTTCATTTCCATTCAGTCCTGGAATTTTATAAAATAGATATTATTCAAAATGGAGATGACTGGAACACTCTTCTTCATATTTTTAACTTCCTTCTTGTAACAGGTCAGGAAAATCCTCTAAAAAGTCTATCCAGAGCAGAGCAAAGTTGGTCATGGACATGTGACTGCTGACATGTTAGCATAAATATATCTTGTCAATTCAGAGTTAAACTGTAATCTCCTAGTGCTGTGCTCAGTAGCTCAGTCATGTCCAACTCTTTGAAACCCCCTGGAATGTATAGCCCTACAGGCTCCTCTGTCCATGGAATTTTCCAGGCAAGAATGCTGGAGTGGGTTGCCATTTCCTTCTCCAGGGGATCTTCCTGACCCAGGGATTGAAACTGCATCTCCTGCATTGGCAGGAGATGGATTTTTTACCGCTGTGCCACCTGGGAACCCTGGTCTCCTGGTAAGGGACTATATATTTACAGGAGGCCTACACTCTTTCCATGCTCATCTGTCCTTCACACTGACACTGGAATTATCTTACATATACTGTTTAATGGCCTTCCTTTGCCTGCAGAATATAGGACTAAACTCTAAATGCATTCGAAACCCTCCTCAATCTCCTTGATATTCTCATCTCTGATTATATTCTTCATCGTTCTTCTCCATCGACTTATTTTCCAAGTCTCAGTTCAAAGCCACTACCTCCATGAAGGGGCTTCCCTCGTAGCTCAGTCGGTAAAAATCCTCTTGCAGTGCAGGAGACCCGGGTTTGATTCCTGGGTTGGGAAGATTCCATGGAGAAGGAAATGGCAACCCACTTCAGTATGCTTGCCTGGAGTATCCCATGGACAGAGGAGCCTGACAGGCCACAGTCCATGGGGTCACAAGAGTCAGACACGACTTAGCAAATAAACCACCACTAAAAATAAATGTTTAGTTATTTTCCTGTCTGTTTCTTCCTTTAGCATGGAAGTTCCCTGAAGGCTGCTTCCAATCTTTTTTTTTTAAAATAAATCCTTATTTATTTATTTTTGGTTGCACTGGGTCTTCGTTGTTGCACGTGAGCTTTCTTTAATTGCGGCAAGGTGGGGCTACTCTTCGTTGCAGTGTGTGGGCTTCTCACTGCAGTAGCTTCTCTTTTGTGGAGCACAAGCTCTAGGGCATGTGGTTTTAGTAGTTGGGGCCCACGGATCTAGTTGCCCTGAGACATGTGGGATCTTCCTAGAGTAGGGATCGAACCTGTGTCCCCTGGATTGGCAGGCAGGTGCTTAACCACTGGGCCACCAGGGAAGCCCACAATTTTAAAATCTGTTAATATCATTCTTCCATCTTTCCTCCATACCTATCATTCAACCAATCAACAATCAACAAATATTTATTGATCACTTAATCTGTGCCAAAGAGTGGGAATGAGTAATTCTCCTTTTATAATAATAATGGCAATAATTAAGAAGAGAATAATGGTTAATGTTCACCGAGCACTTACTATTGTATCATATACTGTGAGAAGTTTTACACTTTTTGCTTTGAAATAATTATAGACTCACAGAAAGCTGAGGCAGTAGAATATAGAGTACTATTTGCTCTTCATTCTGCTTCCCCTATGGTAATATCTCATAGAATTGTAGCACAATATGAAAACCAGGACATTGACATGGAACAATATTTTTAACTAGACTCTGGATCTGATTCAGCTTTTGCCATTTCTTGGTATGCATCCTTTCACATGTTTGTAGTTCTATGCAGTTTTTAAACCACATAGATTCATGGAACCACCACCACAGTCAAGATAAAGAACTGTTCTACCACCACAACAGATGCACCCTTACTTAATACTTGTGAGCAACACACACACATCATCCCTGACGCAACAGCCATCAATCATCTCTCGCTCTCTACAGTTTTGTCATTCAAGAATGTCATTATCAATGGAATCATATAGTGATTGACTGTTTTCATATTTTATGTTTTTTAATTTTTTAATGAAGTGCAATGCTGTGTTAGTTTCAGGGGTACAGAGAAATGATTCAGATGGGTAGATAGATTTCTTTTTTTAATTTAACCTTTTAAATTAATTTATTTTAATTGGAGGATAATTACAATATTATGGTGTTTTTGCCATACATCGACATGCATCAGCCACAGGTGCACATTCTGTCCCCCTATCCTGAACCCCCCTCCCACCTCCCTCTCCACCCTATCCCTCTGGGTTGTCCCAGAGCACCAGCTTTGAGTGCCCTGCTTCATGCATCAAACTTGACACTGGTTGTCTATTTTACATATGGTGATATACATGTTTCAATACTCTTCTTTATGATCATCCCACCCTCGCCTTCTCCCACATAGTCCAAGAGTCTGTTCTTTACACCTGTGTCTCTTTTGCTGCCTTGTGTATAGGGTCGTCGTTACCATCTTTCTAAATTCCATATATATGTGTTAATATACTGTTTTAGTGTTTCTCTTTCTGGCTTACTTCACTCTGTATAATAGGCTCCAGTTTCATCCACCTCATTAGAACTGACTCAAATGTGTTCTTTTTTATAGCTGAGTAATAGTCCATCGTGTATACGTACCACAACTTCCTTATCCATTTGCCTGCTGATGGACATCTAGGTTGCTTCCATGTCCTAGCTATTGTAAACAGTGCTGCAATGAACATTGGGGTACACGTGCCTCTTTCAATTCTGGTTTCCTCACTGTGTATGCCCAGCAGTGGGATTGCTGGGTCCTATGGCTATAGATAGATTCCTTTTCAAATTATTTTCCATTAAAAGTTATTACAAGCATAACCTCTAATTCCCTGTGCTGTACAGTAGGTGCTTGTTGGTATCCATTTTATACATTGTAGCGCTCTGCTCAGTCAGTGAATCGGGTCTGACTCTTTGTGACCCCATGGACTGTAGCCCATCAGGCTCCTCTGTCCATGGAATTTCCCAGGCAAGAATATTGGAGTAGGTTGTCATTTCCTTCTCCAGGGGATCTTCCTGACTCAGGAGTCAAACCTGCATCTCCTGCATTGACAGGCAGATTCTCTTCCACTGAGCCACCTAGGAAGCCTATAAATGGTAATATGTATCTGTTAATCCCAAACTCCTAATTTTTCCCTTCTCCCCTCCACTTTCCCCTTTGGTAAATATAAGTTCACTTGCTAAGTCTTTGAATCTGTTTCTGTTTGTAAATAAGTTCATTTCTATCATTTTTTTTTTAGATTCCATATGTAAGTGATATCATATATTTGTCTTTGTCTGACTTAGCATCGTAATCTCTAGGTCCATCCATGTTGTTGCAAATGGCATTATTTCATTCTTTTTTATGGCTGAGCGCACATACATGTATATTTCACATCTTCTTTATCCACTTGTTTGTTGATAGACGGGTTACTTGCGTGTCTTGGCTATTGTAAACTGTGCTGCTATGAACATTGGGGTACTTGTATCTTTTTTCTTTTTTGGCTGCTGCTGGCTCTAGTTGCAGCATGTGAACTTTTAGTTGTGGTATATGGGATCTAGTTCCCTGGCCAGCAATCCATCCCACGTCCCCTGCACTGAGAGTGTAGAGTCTTAGCTGCTGGGCCATCAGGAAAGTTCCCATGTATCTTTTCTAATTAGGGTTTTTTCTTTTCCAGATATCATATTTACATTTAAATTCATGATTAATTTTGAATAAACTTTTGTATAAGATATGAGATTTAGGTTAAGGTTCTTCTTTTTCTTTCTTTTGCCTATAGATATTCAATTTCTCCAGCACCACTTATTGAAAATGATATTCTTTCTCTGTTGAATTGTTTTGTCCCTTTGTGAAAATTCAGTTGGGCATAGTTGTGTGGGTTTATTCCTGGGTCTTCTGGTCTGTTCCATTTGTCTATGTGCCCATAAGCCTTAACATAAGATGGTGATTCCTCCCACTTTACTCTTTCAAAATTGTTTTAACTGTTCTAGCTTCTTGGCCTCCTCACATAAATTTTATTTTATTTATTTGTTTGTTTTAGAGAAACATCGTATTTAATGTTAAAGTTTAGCCCTCTCCAGCATCGGGCATGGAATTGTAGAAGCAGGGGTGGGTAGGTAATCTCCATGGAGCCTCACGTGTCAAAGAGGATGAGGAGGGTTTTTCAAACAGAAAACCCCCATAACCTCAGTCAGGGCAAAGTCCAGAATGGCATAACAGAAGAGCTGCTGCTTCAGAAACAGTTTTCTGGCATAACCAATGATCAAACTGCCAAACACTTCCAAAGCTGGCCCCTGAACCAGCCGCACCAATTATGGCAGCCACACCACCAGTAAACTTGGCCACTGTGTCAATGTCTTGTCTAGCCAAGTTCCGCCTGGCCACCTGGATTGGGACACTGCTGTAGGAAGGCTGTTCAAATGGGACCTCTGAAGAAGTCAGACACAGGACTTATTAGACCTGGTACGAGAGCAGATCAGAGCAGGAGGAATAAGTAGTGCCCTGGTGGTCTGCATTTTTTCAGTCTCTTAGTTTTAACTCTGGTTTCCTTGGTGGCTCAGATGATAAAGAATCTGCCCGCAATTCGGAAGACCTGGGTTCAATCCCTGGATCAGGAAGATTCCCTGGAGAAGGAAATGGCAGCCCACTCCAGTATTCATGCCTGGGAAATTCCATGGACAGAGGAGCCTGGTGGGCTACAGTTCTTGGAGTCACAGAGTCAGACACAACTGAGCAACTTCAGCTTTAGCTCTAGGACTCCATATAAATTTTAGGTTAAATTTGTCTCTACCTACAAAAAGAATCTTGCTTGGATCTTGAATTTTAACATTTTTATGTGTTTTCTTCATTTATTTTGTTTTTATTAAATTTATATTTATTACTTATTCTATTGTATGCTCCACACATGGTCAGAATACTTCAATTTTCTTGCATTTTTAAGAGATAGGACAAGCCCACTTTTGGCATAGTGGTCACCAAGCTGTTTCTATACATGATATTTACATGTGTTCTTTAAACTTCGTAGTAACTCTAAGAAAAAGATATACTAGTACTTCCTCCATTTGACAGATGAGAAAAATGAAGCATGAATGGAATAAATAATTTGTCCAATATCTCATAGCTGGCAAGTGGTGGAACTAGGATTTGAACCTAAGCAGTCTAATTCTAGAACACACATTGATCCTCTGTGTATGTTTCTTTTCTTTGAAAGTAATTATTTCATTCAAAACATTTTAAAAATATTTTCTTTTATTTGTTTATCTGGCTGTGCCAGGTCTTAGTTGCAGCATGCAGGATCTTTTTAGTTGTAGCAAGTAAACTCTTAGTTGCAGCAGGTGGTATCTAGTTCCTTGAGGAAGGATTGAACCCAGGCCCCCAGTACTGGGAGTCTTAGGCACTGGATCACCAAGGAAATCCCAGAACAGTTTGAGTGTCTATTATGTGCCAGGGACTATTCTGGTGCTAGGGCTATAGCAGCCATGAGCATAATAAAATAAGGCAGTGAATCAAACAAAATTTCTGCCCTCATAAAGCTTCTTTCCTAACAAAGGGGAGAAATTATGGCATGAATGCAATAATTATTTTATTACAGGATTACTTTATTATTGTGTCTATAGTAGGGGCATGAAAAAGTGAAAGTCACATAGTCATTTCTGACTCTTTTTGATCCCTGCCCTGCTCCTCTGTCCATGGAATTCTTCAGGCAAGAGTACTGGAGTGGGTTGCCATTTCCTTATCCAGGGGATCTTCCCAACCCAGGGATTGAACCCGGGACTCCTGCATTGCAGGCAGATTCTTTACCAACTGAGCCACTAGGGAAGCCCATATTAGGGGCATAGCCATGCTTAGATACAGGGGCTGGGATCTCACCCAGAAGATACGCCTATTCATTGAATCAGGCTTCCCTGATGGCTTAACGGGTAAAGAATCCATCTGCAACGCAGGAGACACAGGAGATACAGGTTCAGTTCTGGGTGGGGACAATCCCCTGGAGAAGGAAATGGCAACCACTCCAGTATTCTTGCCTGAAAAATCCCATGGAAGAGAAGCCTGGTGGACTACAGTCCAAAGGGTCACAAAGAGTCGGACATAGCTGAGCGACTGAACACACACACACACACGTTCATTGAATCATTCACCGTAGTCCTGCCAATTTTCTGGGGTCGGGAAAATCCCTCATTTGGGAACCAGAAACAGACTAGAAGACCCAGGGGGATAGAAAGCTAAGCCACCAAGGTGACACAACTGTCTAGACATTAGCTCTTGTGTGGTGGGAAATAAAAGCACACCTGCTCCCAGTGAGTGTTCAGGGGACAGAAGAAACAGGAACATATGCAAAGTGCTTGGGTATTTGCCCAGTCTGAGTGGGTTACAGATCACTCAGACCAAGCCCATGAGTTAGCTAGAAAAGGATCAGGAAATCAGACTCTTCTATACCGTTTTCTAAAAATCATTTTATTGAAATATACTGTATATATAGAAGTGCAGAAGTAATAAGTGAATGAATGAATTCACCTCAATGAGTTTCCACCCCTGTAACCAGAACCTAAATCAGTGAGAGAGAACATTACTCGCCCTCCAGGGCTAGCAACCTGTGCCCTTTGTCGTCACTAGTTCCAGTGACAATGACTTGATTGCTAACACCCCAGATTCCTCTGTGTGGGAAATGTAGATAACCAGAGCCACACAGCAGATCCTCTTTTGTGCCTGGTTTAACCCTTGATGTTGTGTTGGTGAGCTCCACGCATTTTTTTACCTAGAGTTGTAGTTTGTTGTGCTGTGTAGTATTCCATTGTGTAAAGATACCCTAATTGCCTATTCTACTTCTCATGGACATTTAGGTTGTTTCCAATATTTGGCTATTACACATAATACTGCTATTATCGTCCTAGTACATGGTTTTAGTGAACAAATATACACAAAAAATGCACCTTGGGTACATTCCTAGGAATGAACCTGCTGAGTCTTTGCGTGTATATGACTGTGATCGGTTTCAGTAAATACCACCAATTGTCCGAAGTCATAACGATGCTTCATATTGTTTTTAAGAATGTCCTTTTGTTCTTTTTTTTTCTTTTTCAATCCATTTATTTATTTTTGGCAGCACTGGGTCTTCATTGCTGTGTGCCGGCTTTCTGTTGTCGTGGCGAGCGGGAGCTGCTCTAGTAACAATGTGTGGCTTCTCACTGCGGTAGCTGCTCTTGTTGTGGAGCAGGGGTTCTAGGGCGAGCAGGCTGCAGTAGCTGCAAATCCCTGGCTCTAGAGCACAGGCTCAATAGTTGTGGCGCATGGGCTCTGTTGCTCCACAGCATGTGGGTTCTTCCCAGACCAGGGATTGTCTCCTGTATTGGCAGGTGGATTCTTAACCACCGAGCCATCAGGAAGCCCCTCCCATACTTTTTTTTAATAGAGTATTTTGTTGAGTACTCCGGCTGATTTCATCAATACGCAAAAGATTTATAATCTATGCTTGGGCCAGAGGGTTAGAGAGGAAACAGCAAAGACACAGGAAAACTGATAGACAACAAGGTCCTACTGATAGCACAGAAACGAACACAACATTGTAAACCAACTATAGTTCAATTAAAAAAAAAAAAAGACAAAGGAAACTTGAAGGAGGGGGAACCTGGGACAGAGTCAAGACCCTGGTCAGCCAGTTATTCTATCTAGATATTTTCTCTCAAGAGCTAAGCTTCAAGGGTTCTGGTTTATTTTAATAAACCACAATGTTCCCTTATATAGTTGAAATGCTTGCCAATGAAAATTAGTTAAATTGCCCCATTATTTCTTTAGGTTAAATAATGAAACTCTAAGCTTAGGTGGAAAGAGAACTTGTATGTTTTCCAACATAACAGATGTTCAGTAGATATGTGGGTGAATAATCAAATAATTAAACAACTGAGTTTCCTAAAACTTCACAACTATGTATCATGGCCTGATGTAGCACGCTTGGTTCACTATGCAGATATTAATCCTGTGTCTCAAAATCAACGGTCCAGGCCTTTCTCCTGTGTACATGCTCAGTCGTGTCCAACTCTTTGCAACTCCACAGACTATAGCTCATCAGGCTCCTCTGTCCATGGGATTTTCCAGGCAAGAATACTGGAGTGGGTTGCCATTTCCTCCTCCAGGGGATCTTCCCAACCCATGGATCAAACCTGTGTCTCTGGCATCTCCTGCATTGCAGACAGATTTTTTATCATTAGGGCCACCTGGGAAGGTACCCCAAGTACCATGAGACTGTATCTCAGCTTTCTTGGCATGATGTATGTAGAATCAATCAGCTGGATAACCACCAACTCAGGTGGTAGAGCCTGGCACCACCCTCATAGAGATCATGGTCACGAAGCAGAGGTGTACAGAGAGAAGGTATGAAATAACATGTACACATAGTAATGCAGCTGTTGCTTAACTGTTCACAAGTGTGAACAAGAGGCTCTTGTGAAAAGAGGCTCTGAAAAGCCTTATGAGGCAGATTAGGATCTTCATTTCATGTGATAAGCAGTTCAGAGAAGTGAAATGAATTGTCCAAGGTCACATCCTCTGTCCATGGAATTCTCCAGGTAAGAATACTGGAATGGGTTACCATCTCCTTCTCCCAGGGATCTTCCTGACCCAGGGATCAAACCCAGGTCTCCTGCATTGCAGGCAGATTCTTTACCATCTGAGCCACCTGGAAGCCCAGGACACAACGGGCTAAGTGGTAAAGCCTAGAGTTAAACTTAGGTCGTCTAAATGAAGATCCCGGGATTTCAATAATGGTGTGTGCATAGATAATATAAAAATTAAAACTGCCTTGGCTCTCAAGTTCATGTGAGTGCTAAGTCTCCTCAGTCATGTCTGACTCTTTCTGACCCTATGGACTGTAGCTCCCCTGTGGACTGTAGCCTGCCTGTGGACCCTATGGACTGTAGGCTCCTCTGCCCATGGATTCTCCAGGCAAGAACACTGGAGTGGATTCCCACGCCCTCCTCCAGGGGATCTTCCTGACCCAGGGATTGAACCTGACTCTCTTATGTCTCCTGTATTGGCAGGCGGGTTCTGTACCACTAGCACCACCTGGGAAGCCCTATGACATTATCAATTAAATTAAATACATTTGGTGCTTACTATGTGTTGTTTTTCAGTTGCTAAATCATGTCATACTTTTTTCAACTCCGTGGACTCCAGCACACCAGGCTCCTCTGTCCTCCACTATGTCCTGGAGTTTGCTCAAATTCATGTCCATCGAATCCAACCATCTCATCCTCTCATCCTCTGCCCCCCGCACCCTTCTCCTTTTGCCTTCAGTCTTTCCCAGCTTACTATGTACTGAAGACATGTGTGTTAACTTAAGCTAATAGTAAAATCCATTTATTTTCTCTAAACACTCTTTCAGCTTCCCTGGTTAGGAGGTAACTTGACCTTGAATGAAAACTCTTTTTTGATGGTCAGAGGAGAGATGAACAGGAACCTGAGTGAGCAGGTCTTAGCCACAGTTAAGGAAGGCTTTCCATCAGGGGAGACACGCAGGAGGAAGGGAAGAAAACAACTTAGCAGCAAAAGGCAGGAAAGGTAATTCAAGAAGGCAGCCTGAACCTTTTCCCCATCAGAGCTTTCTTTGCTTTGTTCTCATGACAGCTCTTCAGTTCTTGAAGGCTCGAGAAAACAGAATAAATATGAGGACCGTTGACAGAGTCTTGCGTCGCTGGACTGCAGGGAACATAAACACTCTGGGTTGCAGATAACTGACGTGGCTGGCCACCTCAGCCACTGGTCTGCCCTCTGGATCTGGGTGATGCCAGCTCCTTGGCAACCCCGCAGGCTGCTGTGACCCTGGGCTGGGCGGGGGGAGGGGTAGAGCACCAGGTGACGTGGCAACACTGCAGTACATGGCCAAACAGTTCTCAGAGACCTGCCATCCTGCAGTCCTGCGGCAGATCAGGGGCGTAACTGCAGGAATCCTGGGAAAGAGAAGAGAGAGAATACCACTGGTGCATGATTCTAGCCAGAAAGGAAATGCTATAAAATTCTGCTTCCTGGCCCGGCTCCCAGGGTGCTAATGCTTGGAACTGTCCGGTCACCCAGACCGTTTCAATTTTTTTTTTATCACGTGCAGCTCCTGCCTTGGTGTTCGGCTTTCTTTTGCCCCTCAGTTTCACATGGCCCACTGAGGCCCCTACTCATGATTCAGACTGAAATAGCGGCCTGCTTTGCATGCCAGCTCAAGCTACATTTCAGTTCTTGTTTCTCTGAAAAGGTCCTGCCAGGGAAGCAGAATGAAATGTCAGGTTCCGGTCTGGTATTCCCCCTTAACCTTCACGTTGTAGTGTGACTTCTGTGGGATTCCCACTCAGGCCCAGAATTCCTGCATGTTAATAGACTGGTCTAATTTAGCCATGGGTGGATGACGTGATGATGTCACGGCCCTCTGAGATCATACTCTTTTGCATTCCACGGGCCAGCTGAAATCCAGATTAATTAACCCATCCCAGTCTCCCATAGGACATGCTTATTATATCCAACAAGTTATCAAGGAATTCTCAATTTCTTCCTACAAAATAACCAGATTTTCTCAATGATCTGAGCCAGAAACTCACTCAGCTGACAATTGGCTCATCCTTATTGATATTTAAACCATACCTGTCCTAAAACAGTTTGTGTTTAGTTTTTCTTTTCCTGCCTTGGGCATAAATAGATAATGACTTTGCTTCACTTTTGCAGGGCACCCCATGCCAAATCTTTTCCAAATACAAGACCATTTAGATCTTTCTGTGTGTGTTAGTCACTCATTCATGTCCGACCTTTTGCAACCAGGATCTTCTGTCCATGGAATTTTCCAGGCAAGAATAGTGGAGTGGGTTGCCATTTCCTTCTCCAAGAGATCTTCCTGACCCAGGGATCAAACCTGGGTCTCGTGCACTGCAGGCAGATTCTTTGTCTGAGCTACCAGGGAAGCACATTTAGATCTTCACCACAGTCTTAAGGCACTTAAATTTAAGGTTGTATGTAAGACAATGGGAGCTTAAATTTGGAGATTTTTAAGAATGGAAATTCTCAAGACCATGGTGTTTTGCCCAAGGCTACATTTGTCAACTTTTCAGGGTGTTGAATTTGGTCAGAAAGTGCTAATAGCCCTTTCAGAAATGGATATTTGTACTCTGACCCCACTTTTTCAATTTCTCCACTTTACAAAGAAAAGCCCATTTCTAGATATCTATGTATTTAATATCCTCTTTATTTAGAAAGCCGCTTTCTGTATATTCTGAGCAAATGACCCAGGTGTGTTAAGAGGGTGGTTAGGAACAGGAAAGTTAAGATCCAAAGTAATTGGTCAGAATTGGTCAAGGACCCCACCTGAAAAGTAAATGAACTTGAACAGTTCACAAAAGAGGAAACATGCATGGCTAAAAGACACGTGGGAAAATGTACAACTTCACTAATAACAAAAGAGATGCAAATTTTTAAAACCAGGTACCATTTTTTATCTATCAAAACTTGCAAAAGTTAAAAAAAGAAAAGAAAAAAAAAAAAGAGTATCCAGTGCTGGCAAGCATGCAATGCAAAGGCTATTCTTATGTCCTGCTGATGGGAAGGCAAATTGATACTGCTTTTAGAGAAATAATCTGGTGATGCATATCAAGTATTTTCCTGTTAAATTATCCTAAAAATTATCCAAATATATACAAAGAGTTATTTTCAAATATTCAGTGTTATATACGAGGCTGAAAAAAATAGAAACATCTTAGGTACCAAAAAATGAAACTGGTTTAATACATTTCAGTTTATTCCCACAGTAGAACATTAATGCAATCATTAGAAAAGATGCTTTGCATAGTATCTAGTAAATTGGGGAAATGCTTTGATTTCTTGTTTTAATTTTTGGTGTTTTTTTTTTTGAAAATTTTTCAATTGAAGTATTTTGATTTATAATGTATTAGTTTCAGGTACAGCAAAATGATTCAGACAGACAGGTAGATAGAGATTCTTTTTCAGTTTCTTTTTCCTTATAGGTTATTACAAAATATCGAGTGTAGTTCCCCATGCTATGCGGTAGGTCTTTGTTGTCTATCTATTATATATATAGTAGTGTGTATCTGTTAATCCTATCCTCCTAAGCATCCCCCTCCCCCTTCCCCTTTGATAACCATAAGTTTGTTTTCTATGTCTGTGGGTCTATTCTGTTTTGTAAATAAGTTCATGTGCATCTTTTTTTGTTTTTTGTTTTTTCCGAATTCCACATTAAATGATATCATATGATATTTGTGTTTCCCTATCTGGAAACTTAGTATGATGACCTATAGGTCCATGTTGCTATAAATGACAGTATTTCATTCTTTTATGGCTGAATAATATTTTATTATATATATATATATAGGCACACGTACACACACACACACCCCACATCTTCTTTATGCATTCTTCTGTTGATGGACATTTAGCTTTTTTCCAAGTCTTGGCTATAGTGTATAGAGCTGCTATGAAAGTAGGAATACATGTATCTTTTTTGAATTACAGTTTTCTCTGGATGTAGGCCCAAGAGTGGGATCCCTGGATCCTATGGTAGCTCTATTTTTAGTTTTTTAAGGAACCTCCATACTGTTCTCCATAGTGGCTGCACCAATTCACATTCCCACTAACAGTGTAGGAGGGTTCCTTTTTCTCCACACCCTCTCCACATTTATTACCCCAGCATTAATTATTTGTAGACTTTTCTTTTTGCATAGAGAAAAATGGAATTCTTCTTCTTTTTTTTTAGACTGGGCTGTGCAGCTTGAGGGATCTCAGTTCCTCCGACCAGGGATTGAACTCAGACCATGGCAGTGAAAGCCTGGAATCCTAACCACTAGGCATCCAGGGAACCCCCCATTTGTAGACTTTCTGATGATGGACATTCTGACAGGAGAGAGGTAATACCTCATTGTAGTTGGGTTAGCATTTCTTTAATAATTAGCAAGATGGAGCATCTTTTCATGTTCCTGTTGGCCATCTGCATATCTGCTTTGGAAAACTGCCTATTTAGATCTTCTACCCATTTTCTGATTGCGTTGTTTGAGATTTTTTTATATTGAGCTGTAAAAACCATATATTTGGAAATTAATCTCTTGGTAGTATCATTTGCAAATATTGTCTCCCATTTTGTAGGTTGTTTTTCATTTTCTTTATGATTTCCTTTGCTGTGTGAAAAGTTTTTAAGTTTAATTAGGTCCTCCCCAGGAGACCCTCCAAGACCAGCCTGGCCTAGGCTCCTATGAGGTCAGTGCTTTTGCCCTGGGTTTCTGTGCATGGAAGACTTTATGTGCACCCTCCAAGAGTGGAATCTCTGTTTCCCCTAGGCCTGAGAATCTCCTGCAATCAAGCCCTGCTAGCCTTCAAAGCCAAATGCCCTGGAGACTCTTCCTCCTAATGCCAGACCCCTAGGCTAGGAAGCCTAACGTGGGGCTCATAACTCTAATTTCCATGGGAGAAGTTCTGCAATATAATTGTTTTCCAGCTGGGCTTCCCTCGTAGCTCAGTCAGTCAAAGATCTGCCTGCAATACTAGAGACCTGGGTTCAATCCCTGGGTCAGGAAAATCCCCTGGAGAAGGAAATGGCAACCCACTCCAGTATTCTTGTCTGGAGAATCCCACGGACAGAGGAGCCTGGCAGGCTACAGTCCATGGGGTGGCAACAGTTGGACACAATTGAAGTGACTAAACCACCACGAGTTTATGGGTTGCCCACCTTGGGAATATGGGTTTTATTATATCACAAGTATGCCCCCTCCTACCATCTTGTGACTTCTTTATATCTTTGGATGTAGAACATCTTTTTTGATTGGCTCCAGTCTGGTTGAGAAACTAAGATCTCACAGGGCATGGGGCAACTAAGCCCAAGTGCCACAACTACTGAGTCCACCTGCTCTGGAGCCCAGCAAACGCTCCCACGTAACACAGTGAAGATCCTGCATGCAGCATCTGAGATCCGACACAGCCAAATTAATTAAGTTAAAAAAAGTTTAAAAGACTGGGTAATACTGATATAAGGAGAACCATATAAGGTGAACAGATTTGAGAATCCAGAAATAGACTCTTCCTATTATGGCCAATCAGTTTTCAACAAGGTGGTAAGACAACTCAGTGGGGGAAAGAATAGTCTTTTCAATGAACAATGCTGGGATAACTGGATATCCACACGCAAAAGAATAAAGTTGGACCCCTTTTTTACACCACACATAAAATTTAACTGGATCATAGATCTAAATGTAAGAGCTAAAACTATAAAATCTTAAGAGAAAACATAGAAGTAAATCTTCATGACTTTAGGTTAGACAAAATCTTCTTAAATATGACACCAAAAGCACAGACAATAAAAGAAAAATAGATACATTGGATTTTATCAAAATTAAATATTTTGCAGATCAGAGAACATGACCAAGAATGTGAAAAGACAACTTACAGAATGTGAGGAAATATTTACAAATTATTTATTTGATAAGGGACTTGTACCCAGAATATATAAAGAACTCTTATAAAATGTTAGTCGCTCAGTCGTGTCTGACTCTTTGCAACCCCATGGAATGTAGCCCACCAGGCACCACTGTCCATGGGATTTCCCAGCAAGACCACTGGAGTGGGTTGCCATTTCCTTCACCAGAGTATCTTCCTGACCCAGGGATTGAACCTAGGTCTCCCACGTTGCAGGAAGATTCTTTACCATCTGAGCCACCAGGGAAGCCAGGAACTCTTATAACTCAGCAATAAAAAGAGAAATAATCCAGTTGAAAAATGAGCAAAGACTTGAATAGACATTTCTCTAGAGAAGAATTGTAAATGTCATTCTTTCTAATTTGCTTATTCACTTTCTGTCACTGCCATTTATTATCTTGTAGCTGTGGAAGTCAGAAGTCCACCACAGGTAGAAATGGAGAGTGGCTGGTACTGCGTACAGGGTTTCTGTTAAAAGTGATGAAAGTATTCTAATATTCATTCTGGTCATGGTCACACAACTTTGTGGTTATACTAAAAACCATCCATCTGTGTATACACGTTAAATGGACGGATCATATGTACATAAATTGTATCTTAAAAAATTCTATATCAATAAAGCTGTTAAAAATTAATGTGAATAAGGTAAGTTGGATCCCATAATCAGTTTTATTAAAAAATCCCATTCAAACTGACTTAATAAAGGAAATTTATTGACTCATGTAACTGAAAAGTACAGAGGAAGTAAAGATTTTAAGCGCAGGTTAGTCAGAATCTCTTTTCACCAGGAGCGGGAACTCCAACGTATGTTTGCTGCTGCATAAGTGGGGGAGGTGGGCTGGATATTGTGAAGAAAACATCCACTATGATCCTAAGGGAAGAAAACAGAAGAAGGGCAAGTTCAAATATGCATATGAGGGAACGTGTGCACCAGTTACGGGTGCTGTCCTAGAGACACTGAAGCCGGGGAGGAAGACCACTCCTAGCATGAGGCCTGAGAAAACCAGCTAAGGACAGTCATAAAGCCACTTTAAAAGTGCTTAGGACTGATTACTAATAGGTATGGGATTTCTTTAAGGGGAGAGGAAAACATTCTAAAATTAGATCACTGTGAATATACAATTAGATCACTGTGAATATACTAAGAAATACTGAGTTATATACTTTAAACAGAAAAACCCTTTGAACTGTATATGAATCATACTTTAATAAAGCTGTTTTTTAAAAGTATTTAGAAGAAGAGGATCACTAACTAGTGCTCAGGCATAAGGTTCCAGATTTGCAAGTGGCAGACAGAAAAACATGCATCTCCTATTTAAAGCGCCACTAAAGACAATGGAGTTAAATGTGAATTGAAGTCTGAGATACGGGAAAGATAATAAGTGAACCTCTTTGTGTTTTAAAGACTCCAAACCCCAATAGATTACTCCTAGGGCACTGAAAGAAATTTAGAACTAGTCACTATTTAGCTCACGCTTGTGTGCATGTGCTAAGTCGCTTCAGTCGCATCCAACTGTTTGCGACCCCATGAACTGTAACTCACCAGGCTCCTCTGTCCATAGGATTCTCCAGGCAAGAACACTGCAGTGGGTTGCCATCACTTTCTCCAGGGATCTTCCCAACCAAGGGATCAAACCCGAGTCTCTTATGTCTCTTGCATTGACAGGTGGGCTCTTTACCACTAGTGCCACCTGGAAAGCCCATTTACCCCATAATCTAAGAGAAATTCTGGAGAATTGGGGAGGGAAGAGAAGTTTTTTTTTTTTTAATATGGTTTTTATTTATGTTATCATGGGGCTCTTTCAGGGGGTTGTTTCTGTTTTGTTTCCTTTTTTGGCCACACAATATGTGGGATTTTAGTTCTCTGACCAGGGATGGAAACTGCACCCATTGCACTGGAAGCAAGGAGTGAACCACTGGACCACTGGGGCAGTCCCATGGAATGAGACGTTTTGAAGACAGGCACAGATCTGATTTTTCAGAAGTGGTTTGGGTAGGATGAAAGGAAAGAGAATTCTCCTAGAACCTTTAATAAAATCAAACCTATTTCCAAATTCTTTAAGGTAGGGACTTCTTCTGTTGGTTCACATCTGTATCCTCGGCTCCTAGAACATAACTAATCCATTATAGGCACTCAAATGTTGTAAGAGAATGGGGCACAAGAGGATGATGGTCATGTCCCAGGTCTTGGGTGAGTTCCTGGGGCAGGCCGCCAAGTAAGGGTCCTCAGCTTCACACAGGAAAGAATTTAAGAGCAAGCCATACCAACATGAAAGCAAGTTTATTCAGGGATACACACACTCCACGGACAGAGTGTCAGCAGACTCAGAAGGCGTGAGGCTTCCGGGTGCCAGAGTGGTTAGTTTTTCTGGGCTGGGTAATTCCATAGGCTAAAAAGTGGAAAGATTATTTTAACTATTTGGGGGAATGATTGGGAATTTCCAGGAACCGGGCCACTGCCCACTTTTTGGCTTTTTATGTTCAGCCTTAGAACTGTCACAGCACCTATGGGTGTGCGTTTTAGCATATGGTAATATATTACAATGAATGTATAATGAGGCTCAAGGCAACTGAAGTCGAGTCTTCTGCCATCTTGGGCCTCATTGGTTCTAACCAACATATTGTATCCTCAACGGCTATGTCATCCTTTTAAAAGTCGCACCCTGTCCCTTTCTCTCCTGTGTCACAAATATTTGTTCAAGGTTGTGTGTTGACTCCCTCAGGGTTGGCTGTAGAGGGAGACTCAGTGCAGAGTGAAATCACATGAAAGTTAGGCTACATACACAGTAAATCTTGGACAAAACAAACAAAACAAAACTTGGTGAGTGTTTTGTAGCTATTGTTACAAATTAATTTTGAATTTGTTCAAATGCTTTTTTCTGCCTCCATTGAGATAATCATATGGCTTTTCTCCTTTGTTCTATTAACACGGTAAGTTACGTTAATTGATTTCAAACCAATCTTGATTTCAAACCAAACTTGGGAATGCTGTGTTATCCTCTTGATGAATTCCATTTACTAATATTCTATTAACAAAGAAGCTATCTGGGCCTAAGGGAAGACTTTTTTTTTCCACTCCAAATTCAATTATTTGATTGATATAGGACAATTCAAGTTCTTGATTTCTTCCTGAGTCAGTTGTTATAATTTGTCTCCATCTCATCTAAGTTGCCAAATTTTTATTGGAATAAGGTTTTTCGTATTTCCATTGCTGTCTTTTAAAAATCTGTAAGATCTAGAGTAAAATCATCTTTTTTTACTTGCACCCCAAACTAAATCTTGGGACAAGAGTCAGACTTCAAATTGTAGGCAAATAAGGTCCACACATTACCGTTGGTTGCTATGTCTCTTAGGTCTCCTATGCTTATTTTCTTTTCTCAGTCAACCTTGAAGGATCCGTTTTAGGCTTAATTAAAGCTGTTGGGAAGAAAGGCAGACTCCAGAAACAACAAAAAGCAAGCTCATTGTTGATCTTGGGTGAGATTCTAGAACATGTTTGTGAGCAATACAAAAAACTTGGTGATCACTGAGAGCTGTTGTATATTCATTAAGAACAATTTTACTTTATTTTCTAAATGTTATACACCTACCTCCCTTGCACAGTTGGGATTGTTTAAACTCATATTTTCTGTTGGCCTGTTTTGTACCAAGCATTATGCTAGGTGCAGGCAAAACAGAGGTGAGAAAAATAGACATACCGTCTCTTCTTACTGTGTATTGAGGGAGATAGCCATTTAAACAATAAGTAATGAACAGACATATTCAAAACAAAATGTATTGAGTGCTATGAAGAAATTGTGTAAGATTATCACAGGGTGACCTCACGTAGACTTGGGGTGCAAGGTAGGGGAGGTTGCTCCAAGTAAAGCCTCCAAGAGATTTTATTTATTCATTTATTTATTGTTTTCTTTTGGGTGTGCTGTGTCTTCGTTGCTGTGCGGGCTTTTCTCTAGTTGCGGCAAGCAGGGGCCACTCTCTAGTTATGGTGCCTGGGCTCCTCACTACGGTGGCTTCCCTTGTTGCAGAGCACGGGCTCTAGGGCATGTGGGCCTCAGTAGTCGTGGCTTCCAGGCTCTAGAGCACAGGCTCAGCCGTTGTGGTGCAAGGGCTCACTTGCTCCGTGGCATGAGCCATGGATCACGTCTCCTGCGTTGACAGGCAGATTCTTTACCACTGAGCCACCAGGGACGCCCAGGAGCTCATATTTAAAGATAAGTGGGAGTTAACCAGGGAAATAGGGCCAGGAAGAGTGTTCTAAGCTGAGTGAACAGAATGGACAAAGATCTTGAGTCAGGAAAATATTTGGTAAGTTTGAGGAACTGAAAGAAGGCTACCGTTTCTGGAAGGTAGTGGGAGAATAAGATGAGTTGGGGCCAGAGAGCTGAAAGGGTCAAATTTATGCAAGTTTTAAAAGCTTTTGGCATTTGTCCTAAAGGCGCGAGAAAGCCCTTGAAGTTTAGGCAGGAATGTAGCATGATCCAGTTTTGTTTTACTTTTTATTACAGAAAAATTTAAACACATATGACAACATATAGCAGTATTAGGAACCCCTTCACAATATGAACAGCTTCAAAAATTATCAACTTTACAACCTTCTGGATCTGGGAATAAGAAATAAAAATCCCCAGGAATTCTTGAGGTTATAAACTGTTCTGTATATTTCATAACACTTTATTTACATGTTTTGAATAACAGTGAGTGATCTTAATCAGTTCTCTGTAATGAGGTTATACTAAACATTTCAGAAGCTTGCTACAAACAAGCAATGTAATAATAAATGCACATTTATTATTATTATGAACCAACATATTGTGACAACATTATGTATGTCAATAACATGTTAACATGATCTCTATCTGATACAGACATTTGATAATAGAAAACACTGAATGACACTCTAAAAGGTTAACACAAAATAAATGCCCCCAAAAAATCATCTTAAAAATTGAGAGATAATGCTACCAATATTTAGTATCTAAAAGTCAGCATTCTTGGGACTTCCCAGATGGTCCAAGGGCTAAGCTTGCAATGGAAGGGCCTGGATTTGATCCCACATGCCACAACTAAAAAAAGAAAAGATCCTGAATGTTACAATGAAGATCAAAGATCCTGAGTGCCGCAGCTAAGACCCAGCTCAGCGAAATAAATAAACGTTAAAAAAATTTTTTTTATTGAATGAAAGTCAGCATTCTTGCTGGAGAGAATGTGAATACCTGCCGTTAGCAGCAGAAAGAACCCCAAACACACACTTTTGAGATGGTAGTGAAGGTAAATTGATGTGAATGGGATCATGCTGTGCTTTGGTTTAGGTCATCACCACAAGACGGTACAACACATTTTAACAGCCTCAGTGCATTCCAGCCTCGTTTTGTTGACACTGTAACAGTCTAAGTGGAACACAAGGTGGGCATTAGAAATTTACAGGGAGATAAGATTGAATAGTTAGGGAGCATGAGGACGCTTAAAGAGGGGGGCGAACTACAGGACAAAACAAGCGTGTTTTTGCGCAAGAGGAACAAGTATGGAAAGCGAAAGCAGCGGAGGGGCCCGATTGATGAGATCAGAAAGGCCCACGAAACAAACTTCTGGTAGGATTTCATCAACACTTGTTTGAGTAACTTTCTGTTGTCACTGGGAAACCTGGGGGACTTTCTCCTCCAAGATGAGCCAGGCCCATACACTGGCCACTTTCACTTGTTCCCTGGTGGCTGTGCTCAGTCTGCGAAGGACTGAGTTAATTTACTGGGAAGGTGTCAGGGGATGCAGATTAGGGGCTTACATGGTCACACATTTGTCAGTTGGCTCAGTTCAGTTTCACACTCTGATCATATCTTGCTCTCTCTTTTATTCCTTGAAAAGGCCAAGTCTTTCTGTAAGCTGAGACTGGTAAAGTCCCTTCCTAGCCAGTTTACCTTGTCTCTGAACCCATAGTTCAACGTTGAGCTATTCTTATTCCTTTGTTTACTGGAGTTACCAAACCCCTTTTTGTAGGGCTGCTGCTGCTAAGTCGCTTCAGTCGTGTCCGACTCTGTGAGACCCCATAGACGGCAGCCAACCAGGCTCCCCCGTCCCTGGGATTCTCCATCCCCAAACTTTTTGGCACTAGGGACCAGTTTCATGGAAGACAATTTTTCCAGGAACCAGGGGGAGGGGGATGGTTTCGGGATGATTCAAGGGCATAACATTTGTTGTACATTTTATTTCTATTATTATTACCTCAGCTCCACCTCAGATCATCAGGCACTAGATCCTGGAGTTTGGAGACCCCTGGTCAACGGTACTGGTTTCATGCAGAAACTGCTCCTCTGTCTACATGCTTATTTAAATGTGGTTGTTATATAAGCAAGTGCATATGAATACAATGAAATACAATGTAGCCTGTGTAGAGAAGGATGTAGATCTATCCATACAAGGATGTGGATCATCAAGTTAAAGAAAAAAGTAAGTTACCAAACAACATTTTGCAGGGGGGGGGGGGAGGTGTTTATAATTGCATAGAAATGGTTCTGGAAGGATACATTTTAAACTCCTGACTCCCGGGTTGGAGTATATGTATAAAACAGGAATGAAACAAGGATTTCATTTTCACTTTACTACTCTATTATTTTTATTTGCATGTATTACTTTTTTAATTTGAAACAAAAAATCTTAAACTCAAAACCTTGCTTTCCTTAGATTCACTTGAACCCTAATTTGATGGTATCTCTGAAGCAATACTTCAATTAGACTTTCTTCTGTTCTTGAGTGAATAAAGATTAAGGGAGTACCTACTCTGTGTTAGAAACAGGAAGAAACATTAAAAGAGCTAAAGACCAGAGACAGCTGTGTCCTTTCCTTTTTAAAATATGTATTTCTTTGGGTGCACCAGGTCTCAGTTGTGGCATGACGGATCTTTAGCTGCAGCATGTAGGACCTAGTTCCCTGACCAGGGATGGAGCCCAGGCCCCCTGCATTGGGAGTGCGGAGTCTTAGTCACTGGGCCACCGAGGAAGTCCCACCTGTGTCTTTCAAAGACTTCAAAGTTTAGAGGGGGAGAGAGATGAGAAAACAAGAAATTGAAGTACAATGTGATAAATGCTTGGATGCTACATCTGGGGTACTTGCAGAGTAAAAGAAACAACATAACCGCCTTGGAGGAGAAGAGGGGAGATGGGCAGGAAAGGTTTCTAGAGAAGTAATGACCACAGCAGTCTTTTCTTTTCCTTAATATTTTAATTATTAAAAATTTCAAACACACAGAAAAGTTGAAACATCTGCAGATCCACCACCTAGACTCAGCAATGATTAACAATCTACTATAGTCACTTAATAAGTAATAAAAATAAATAAATGCTAAACCATTGGAAACTTTACCCCTAAATATTTAAACAGCTAGCTCCTAATAATAACATTCTCTTACATAACCACAGTGCCATGATCAAGCATAAAAATTAACATAATCTCTTTAATGGGAGTTCCCTGGCGGTCTAGCGGTTAGAATTCTGGACTTTCACTGCCACAACTCCAGGTTCAATTCCTGGTCGGGAAACTAAAAACCCCACAAGTCGCACATCAGGGCCAGAAAAACACCCACTAGTCCCTATTAATCATCTAATAGCTAGTATATAGAAACCATTCCAATATCCCCGAATTGTCTCTTTTATTCTAGTTTTGGCTGCTCTGGGTCTTTGCCGCTACACTTGGACTTTCTCTCGTTGCCGCAAGCAGGGGCTACTCTCGAGTTGCAGTGCCTGGGCTTCTCGTTGCAGCAGCTTCTCCTGTTGTGGGCATGGGCTCTAGTGTGTGCGGGCTTCAGTAGTTGTAGCGAGCGGACTTAGTTCCCCCAAGGCATGTGGAATCTTCCTGGATTTGGACCAGGGATCCAATCCATGTCCCCTGCATTGGCAAGCGGATTCTTAACCACTGGACCACCAGGGGAGTCCCCCAAAATGTCTGTTACGGGTTGTTTTTCTCCAGTCCAGGATCCAGTCCAGGCTCACACGTTGCACAGTACTGCAATGATTTGTACTGTGAGAACTTGGTTCAGCTGGAGCTATGTTTGCCAGAATCGTGTTTGCTGGATGGTTTCAGGTTAGAATTAGTCAAATGAGGGATGGGCACGAGATTCGGAGGGCAGAAATGAAGCAGCAAGTATGATTCTCTGAAGGTCATTGTGATTAGACGTGGTGACTATTAGAAACAAGTGTTAAAAATGAACTCAAGCCTGTTCTTGCTTTGTTCTCCTTTGTTGTTGTCCTTCAGTTGCTACATCATGTCTGATGCTTTGCCACCCCGTGGACGGCATGTCAGGCTTACCTGTCATTCACTGTCTCCTGGAGTTGGCTCAAACTCATGCCCATTGAGTCAGTGATGCCATCCAACCATCTCATCCTCTGTCGTCCCCTTCTGTACTTCTTAGAGTCCTGCAATGCAGTCGAATTGTTGACCCTCCTGACCAACAGTGGCCCTGGGCCCACCTCCAGACACTTGCTGGTAGACCCGCAGAGGTGGCAGTTTTCATGAGCTTTCCCATCAGTGTCCCATGACTGCTAGATGTGCTGGGTTTCCCACATTCGTGACTCCTTTCCTGATCCTCTGACTTCTCTGTTGGCCCTTCACTTCTCCAGCTCTTTCCAAAACTGTGAAAGCTCTAATTCCCATAGAAAACTACACTTTTATTAACGGTCTTGCGCTCTGATTGGCTGAGGTGCCTTTTGTTTATTTAATATTTGGCCATGCCGGGTCTTAGTCGCAGCACATGGAATCTATGATCTTTGTTGCAGCACGAAGGTTCTGACTTGTGGCACTCAGGTAGTTGCAGCATGTGAGATTTAGTTTCCAACCAGGGATCAAACCCAGGACCCCCTGTACTGGGAGCACAGAATCTTAGCCACTGACTCAACAGGGAATTCCCTCCCATAGTAAACTTCTTATTTCATAATTCACAGTGGTTAAGCTTTCCTGACTGATACACTTACTGGTTCTGACTGGTCTCAGGGAAATAGATTCTTAAGGATGGGAATCTGGAATTGGTTTTCTAATCTAATGAAATTTAAACACATTAATGATTATTGCCAGTGGGAAAGGGGCCATCAGTGTTCCAAGGCATTCAGTGGCAAAGCAGTCACTTAATTCCCACTTGTAGATAAAGCTCACTGTGATAAATGCCTATGGAAGGCAAACCTTAGAGTAACCAAATATTTGCAGTCCTAGAACATTTTAGTACAAACGGTGAGCTTTGGTGGTTGCTTCTAAGTGTGCTGGAGAGTTCAGAGAAAGAAAATAATGAACCTAGGCCTTTAAATTCCCAGACCAAAATCTGGGAAAGGGACCAAAAACTTTCTCTAACTGACAATGGAGGAAACTTTTATCTCTTGTAGCCTCAGGGTCAAGATTTCTGATAACAAAACCCTCAGTTTTCACTTGGCAGGGAACTGAATTTCCATACAAATTGAATTCATAACCAAGCAGGGTCTCATGTAAAATAAGACATTGACTGGGAAGGAATGAGATCCTGAATCTTAGGATGGGGACACATGAACAGATTCTGATGAAACTAAGAAGTCCTTAACCTCTAAGTTCTGCTGACCCTCCCTGGGCAGTAAAAAAAATGAAGTTACTCTTCTTTTACCTGAAGAACCTGTAATGATCTCCCCAGAAGTCATTGCCTCGCAGGCAACTCATCCTCCTAGAAACCTAGCCCCACCACCTCTATTAGATCTGTGACCTGATTCAAGTGCCAGCAGGCCCCAGCGTGACCCATGAGGAAGCGCCAAACACACCAAAAGAATATTGAAAGTCTGTCAGTTCATATATTGTTTCGCTTTTTGTTTTGACAGAATTTCACCCTTACTGAAAACTGCAAGAATAGTACAAACGATACTCTTTACCTTTCATCCAGACCCCCGCTGATGCCAATGTATATGGACAGAAAGCCAGAGAAAATGTGTGAGGATGGATCCTAAAGGTGTTGGGTCAGGATGGAAGGAATATTTATTGTGGCTTGGGCTGAATGTGTTTACATGAGTACACTAAACAGAGGTTCTGGATTTAATGTATTTGCTCATGTTGGCTGGGAATAGTTCTAATAGTTTGATTAAACCCAAAAAGGGCTTTCAGTGAAGGAAGCTGAGATGTCAGAAATTCCAATATTGAGGAGGAAAGTATTCTGAACACTAGAGTAGGTTGATAACATAAAACCAATGTACAGTCTTCCTGGGTAGGATCCAGAAGATACTCCCTTCACCAGGGTTTTGAGACAGACATTGGTTAGAACACCAGCATCCTTGAAGAGTGCTGCTGCTGCTGCTGCTAAGTCGCTTCAGTCGTGTCCGACTCTGTGCGACCCCATAGATGGCAGCCCACCAGGCTCCCCGTCCCTGGGATTCTCCAGGCAAGAATACTGGAGTGGGTTGCCATTTCCTTCTCCAGTGCATAAAAGTGAAAAGTGAAAGTGAAGTCGCTTAGTCGTGTCTGACTCTTAGCGATCCCATGGACTGCAGCCTACCAGGCTCCTCCATCCATGGGATTCTCCAGACAAGACTACTGGAGTGGGGTGCCATTGCCTTCTCCTTGAAGAGTGCTACAGTGGCTTTTCTCTAAAGGCAGGCATGGTGGTAGGGAACACAGTCATCAAGACGGGCTTCCTGAATTAACTCAATGGGAATGACAGGCTATCAGGTATCAGAAGCAAAGTGGGGCAGAAGTTTTACTTGGTTACTGTGAGTGAAATACTCTAGTTGTGATCAGAAATCTGACTTCTAATGATAGAGCTAGAGCCCTTCAACCAGTTCTTAGATTGGAGCCTGTTCCAACTTTTTGGAATGAAAGGAAGCCTGAGACCACTTGAGGAAGGACCCTGCTCTATTGCCAAAAAGTCACACTGTAAATCTTCTACCAACCGTTTCTCCTGAAGGAACCTGCAACCATTTATCATGGCACCTGCGCATTAGGAAGGGGAGATAACCAGATTTTTAGGGGATTACTGAACATTGGCTCTGAACTGATACTAATCCCTGGAGACTCAAAATGCCACTGTGATTCACTGTCAAAGTGGGGGCTTAGGAAAGTCAGATGATCTTGAGTTTTGGCTTAGCTTCATATCACAACAAGCCCAGTGGTTCTCAGAAGCCATCCCATTATTTTTCCTCAGTTCCAAAATACATAGATGGATATATACTGCAGCTTAGATATACTCAGCAGGTATCTGAGAAGATAAAATCAGCAACTGGTAGATATTCCCCTGACCCAGGAAGTTAAAGCTATCATGACAGAAAAAGTCAAGTGGGCTTCCCTGGTAGTCCAGTGGCTAAGACTCCCTGCTTGCAATTCAAGGGGCCCAGGTTCCATCCCTGGTCAGGGAACTAGATCTTACATGCTGCACCTAAAGATCCCATGTGCCACAACTGAGACCTAGCTCAGCCAAATACATACATATTTTTTAGAAAGAAAAGAAAAGGCTTAGTGGAGTCACTGGAACTGTGTCCACTTTCTAAAACAGGGTACCAAAAACAGTATTGCATTCCTGGATGGACTGAAGAGATCAGTGTCACCAACAAGGTCTTGACAGATACAGAGGTAGTTATTCCTACCATATGCACCATTCAGATCACCTATTTGTCTCTCTGAAGACTGATGGAACTTGGAGAATGACAGTGGATTATCCAAACTTGATGACTCAATCACAACTGCTATTCTAGGTATGATTTCTTCACTAAAGCAAATCAACATATCCCATGGTACTTAGTTTTCTATTGATTTGACTAGTGCTTTTTACTCCATACCTTTTAGAAGAGACCATCCAACGCAATTTTCTTTTAGCTGGCAGGTCCAGCAGTATACCATCATCGCTCTATCCTAGGGCTCGACCTACTCCTCGGCCTTTGTCATTTTCTAGTCTGCAAAGCCCGGAGAAGGCAGTAGCACCCCTCTCCAGTACTCTTGCCTAGAAAATCCCATGGACAGAGGAGCCTGGTAGGCTGAAGTCCATGGGGTCGCAAAGAGTCAGACACGACTCTAAGCGACTTCACTTTCACTTTTCACTTTCATGCATTGGAGAAGGAAATGGCAACCCACTCCAGTGCTCTTGCCTGGAGAATCCCAGGGACGGGGGAGCCTGGTGGGCTGCTGTCTCTGGGGTCGTACAGAGTCAGACACGACTGAAGCGACTTAGCAGCAGCAGCAGCAGCAGCAGTCTGCAAAGACCTCTGACCTCCTTTGCATTCCACACGAATGCAAGTTGGTGCTGCTTGTTGGCAGGATGACTCAGTTCTTCATCACATGTGACTCTCCACAGGGATGCTTATATGTCCACAAAACACTGGGGTTGGTTTTTCCTAGAGCAATCTCAGATATCCCTAGAGCAATCTAAGAAAGAACAAGGTAGAAGCTGTAATGTCTGTTATGACACACCTTATTGCTTCAGTTTACTGGCCAATATTCTGTTGGTCACACGGGTCAGCACTATTGAATGTGGGTGGAGACTCCCAAGCCCACAAATACCAGAAGAAAGGATTATTGCAGGCCACCTCAGTGGCTGGCTCCCATAGTCACGAAAATTATAAAGTTCTTTCTGTCTGTCCAACTTTTAGAAATTTGGAGTTGTTTCAGAATATGAATTTATTTTTAATGGTATATACATGCAAATACTATTACTATTAATATTACCAATTGAATGCATCAAGTCTTAGCCCAGAAGACAAGGACGCCAACTTCAATCCTGAATCTGATACCAGCTCAAGACATGTCCTTGAGCATTTCTTTCTCATTAACATCTTTGACCTTAACTTCCTTATTGGTAAAATGAAGAATAAATACCTGTCCCTTCCTCCTTCCCCCTGAAGTGCTTTAGTTTTTGAAAAATTGACCCTAAAGGTCAATCCCATAAAGCTCCTCATTTTACAAATGTGGAAACAGTTCTCTAGACAAATGAGGGGATTTACCCAGGATCATGGGCTTCCCTGGTGGCTCAGATGGTAAAGAATCGGAGTTTGATCCTTGGGTTGGGAAGATCCAAGATCCCTTGGGGGAGGGCAACCCACTCCAGTATTCTTTCCTGGAGACTCCCCATGGGCAGAGAAGCCTGGTAGGCTACAGTCCATGGGGTTGCAAAGAGCTGGACACGACTGAGTGACTAAGCACAGCACTCAGAATCACATAGCTGGTTAGTGACACAGCCAGAGTTAGAGCTCCAATCTCTTTAATCGTCAGTGTCTGCCTGACTATACTGCCTCTGCCTTAGAAGAAAAGTGCTAGGGAAATTCTACAAATCTTCGCACTATTTATGAAGAGTAGGGGCTTGCTATCAGCCTGTAGGGATATCGCTCACATTGTGAATCTTGAGCTTTGTAGTCTTAGGATCTTCCTTGACACTTAAAATTTTTGAGGACTCTCAGAACTTTCATTTATGTGGATTATATCTCTTAATAGAAAATTATTGTATTGGAAATTAAAATTCATAAAATACATTAAATGTTTTATTGCTTTAAAAATATTAAATCTAAAAAAATAAAAATAATAAATCTATTGTGTGTTACATAACCTTTATTTATTTATTTATTTTTGTTACATAACCTTTAAACAATTTTTTTAGACTTTTTTTTGGCTGTGCTGGGTCTTCATTGCTATACACAGACTCTCTAGTTGTGGTGTGTGGGCTTCTCATTTGTGGTGGCTTCTCTCATTGCAGAAGACAGGCTCTACAAGACTTGATTTTTTTTATTGAAGTATAGTTGATTTACAATGTTGTGTTAGTTTCAGATGTACAGCAAAGTGACTCAGTTTTATATATATATATATATTCACACATATAAACACACACACATATATATATACATCAGTTCAGTTCAGTCGCTCAGTCGTGTCCGACTCTTTGAGATCCCATGAACCACAGTACATATTATTTTATATACATATTTATATACATATATGCATATTATTTTTCAGATTCTTTTCCATTACAGGTTATTACAAAATATTGAATATAGTTCCCTGTGCTATGCAGTAGGTCCTTGTTTCTCTATTTTATATTATATAAAATTTTAATTTAAAATGGTTATATCTTCCAAAAAGAAAAAAACATAGTGAAAAAAGAGTGGTTTTGTTCTACAGTTTTACAAATCTCTTTAACATCTGGATCATGGAAGACAGCTGGATTCTCATAACTACTTCCGCATAGTCTAGAGCAATATCATATGTCATGTAACCTCTGGAAAATTCAAGGTTTGTTCATGATAGAATGAGAGGGATAAAGACATTTAAGCAGTATTATGAAAATAGTTTTGATCTCACAGATCCTCTGAAAGGGTCCCAGGGAACTCCAGGATTTGTGGACCACACTATGAGAACCCCCAATGTCACGCTATGCCACAAGGCTCTGTTTTGCCCTATTTTTCATTTTCATTAATTTTTAATGCTGTTTTGTAATTAATTTTCACTGACTACAAAGTAACTGATGCTCATCAGTTTTGCAGGTGATACAAAGCTGCAAAGGAATTATTATAAAAGGTGACAGAGTAAAATATTTACAGTAGTTTGGCAGACCAGAATCGAATAAAATTAAAAAGTGAAACGTCCTGCATTTACATTTTACTTTATTTTTGATCAGTTGCACATGTACTAGAAGCTTAAGCTGGGAAAAACTGGCCTCACAGCAGTTTGTATGAAAAAGATCTGGTGGTTTAGGTCAACCACAAGCTAAATATGAACCGACAGCTTACAGAATAATGTTAAGAAGTATCGATAAAAGTGCAATCATTGAGCTGCAACAAATAGGCTGGGTTCTTTTCTTGGGGGAGGGGTGGGAGAGGATGGAGTTATTACAATTTCTTTGCTCAACCTCCGACCTGGATTCCCAAAAAATGCAAATTGAGTGGATAGGAGGCAGGCGGCATTTGTGCTCTGCTAACAATGTGGTTTGAAAAGCAAAAAGTAAAAAATGCTAAATCTACAAACAAAAGTTCTCTTGAGTCCTAAAGGCCTCCATACCCAAAAGGATAAGGACATCCATCCCTCTATTTTGGACCCTCAGGTCTCCAACACAGTGCCCAGTCCCAGTCTGCATCAAGGGGGCAGCTCTCTCCAGCAGGTGGCTTCAGGCTGCTTGTGGGAGGTGCTTTCAGATTTCCTTCGACTTGCTGAAATGGATCACCCCAGCAGTCACTCTGGCCACTTGCCCCTGTCCAGTGGGCCCTGTGCTTCTGGGAGAAACTCTAGGTCTGTCAGCATCACCTTGAAACTGTCCTCAACATCACCCTTCTGAACTTGGCTTGATCACCTGGGTGGGGCTCAGCTCTTCCTGGCCTGTCCCAGAGTAGGAAAGGGCCTTGGTTCCTTCCTGCCTGTTGCATCTCTATGCCCTTGTTGTAAAGCGGTTCCACCCTCTCCGTCTTGGGTCAAGAAACAAATTTAGAAGTCAGAAGGATGACTCCAGTTGGCATTCACCTCATAGGAAATGATGGCTTCTCTTGCTCTGCTTGTCTGAGTCAGTCTTGAGGACACCCTTCTAGTCTGGGCATTCCACAGTAAAGGACTATTAACAATTCCAGAGGTTGATAGAGGTGGTTCTGTCTCTGGTGTCAGATGAAGGTTCAAATCCCAGCTTTGCACTTGCTAATTGCATGACCTCTGCACTAGTTACTCAAACTCTATGAACCTCAGCTTCCCTATTTATAGAATGAAGATGATAATATTGGGTATCATGAAAACTGAATGAGATAATCCATGTAAAGCGCTTATCATAATATCTGACACATGATTGTTCATTTAATATTATTGTATACATTACACTTTATATAAAAAAAATTTTTTTTTTTTTTGGAAATAGAAACTGAAGAGATGCCTTTCTGCCTACAACAAAGGCCATCAATGTTACCTGACCAGAAGAGGTGCTCCTGGGCCATTGGACCGCTGGGCCAGTGGGCCAGAGGCATCTCCTTTTCAGAGGGGTAGTTCTGCTCTATATTTGCATAACTAAAAGTCCCCTAAGTGGTTTCCCTAGAGTGAAAATGGATTAACGTCAGCTTTGAAACGACAGTTTTTCATTTCCTCCCCTCCTATCAAGGCATCAGAGATTTGAGAGTCAAGTTTCAATGGAACTCCAGCACCGGGTCTGTGTGTGTCCCCACTCACTAACCACAGAAGGAGAGCTCAGCCCCAAGAAGTCGCTGTCCATGCATTCAGCCATGCCTGTGCCTGACCCAGCCAGGCCTGGGGCAGAAGTTTAAATGGACGTCCATAGACCATATATCTAACATTTAAAAGTTATAAGTCAATACAGGGAACTGAATTAAGTTATCAGTCAATACAGGGAAATGCACTGTATTCAATATTGTGTATTAACCTATAATGGAAAAGAATCTGAAAAAGAATAATACATATTCTTTTTTTAACATATATTCTTATATATATAGTTATATATGTATGGTTATTTATATATATATATAGTTTTATATATGGGGCTTCCCTAGTGGCTCAGACAGCAAAGAATCTGCCTGCAATGTGGGAGACCTGGGTTTGACCCTTGGGTTGGGAAAATCCCCTGGAGAAGGGAATGGCAATACACTCCAGTATTCTTTCCTAGAGAATCTCATGGACAGAGGAGCCTGGCAGGCTACAGTCCATGGGGTAGCAAAGAGTCAGACACAACTGAGTGACTAACACTTTTCACTTTTCAGTTTTATATATATATATACACACACACTTTTATTTATTTTTCTTTTCAAATTATTCCTATAATTTTATTTTTTATTTTTATTTTTAATTGAAGTATAGTTAATTTACAATGTTTATTAGTTTCAAGTGTACAGAAAAGTGATTCAGTTATATATATATAAATATATTCAGTTTTATATATATACATATATATTCAGTTTTATATATATTCATATATATATTCAGTTTTATATATATAACTGAATCACTTTTCTGTATACTTGAAACTAATAAAACATTGTAAATTAACTATACTTCAATTAAAAAATAAAATTATCATTTGAAAAGAAAATTAAATAAATAAGTAGACATCATAAGTCAAGCTAAGAAACTTATTCGATAAAATATAGTCTATCCTCTGTGCCTAGAGATTATCACACTAAGTGAAGAAAGTCAGAAAGAGGAAGACAAACACCATATGGTATCACTTACATGTAGAATCTAAAATATGACAAAAATGAGCTTGTCTATGAAACGGAAACAGACTCACAGACAAAGAGAACAAACATGATTGCCAAGGCATGGCGGGTGGGGAGTGATGGTTTGGAAGTTTGAGGTTAGTAGATGCAAACTATTATGTATAGAATGAATAAACAACAAGGTCCTAGTGTATAGCACAGGGAACTATATTCAATATCCCGTGATAAACCATAATGGAAAAGAACGTGAAAAAGAATATGCCTAAGCCAAGCTAAGCTAAGTCACTTCAGTCGTGTCCAACTCTGTATGACCCCATAGACGGCAGCCCACCAGGCTCCCCCGTCCCTGGGATTCTCCAGGCAAGAGTACTGGAGTGGGGTGCCATTGCCTTCTCCAATGCATGAAAGTGAAAAGTGAAAGTGAAGTCGCTCAGTC
>NW_011495071.1:8229014-8230926 GCF_000754665.1 Bison bison bison
GTCCCTGGGATTCTCCAGGCAAGAGTACTGGAGTGGGGTGCCATTGCCTTCTCCAATGCATGAAAGTGAAAAGTGAAAGTGAAGTCGCTCAGTCGTGTCTGACTCTTCTCGACCCCATGGACTGCAGCCTACCAGGCTCCTCCGTCCATAGGATTTTCCAGGCAAGAGTACTGGAGTGGGGTGCCATTGCCTTCTCCAAAGAATATGAATACCTATGGCTGATTCCTGATGTTTGGCAGATGTTTGGCAGAAACCAACACAATACTGTAAAGCAATTATCCTTCGATTAAAAATAAATAAATGAAAGTATATATATATGTTTATATCTGTGTGTGTATGTGTGGATCACTTTGCTATATAGCAGAAACAACATTGTAAATGAAGTGTACTTCAATAAAATACATTTAAATATGTATGTACATACATATACTCTATCCTCATACCTTGAGAAATATACCTTCAGAACAACCAGGAGGTCCTGGCTCTAATTTAGTATTCCTGGACTTAGAGCTTCTCTCCAGAATGCAGAGGTGGAGGCAGGGCTGGCCTCTCGCTCTTCTAACCCCACACCTGCACCCCATCCTGCACAGGGTCTCAGGGACATGCTTGTGACCACCTCAGCCAGCACATCTAGGTTCTACTACACACCCAAACTTCAGGCCTAGGGATGCACACATAGATGAGCCAACCTGTCCTTGGGATGATGGGCCCAGGAAAGAGGCCCTTGAAGGCCATGCAGGAGGGTGAGGGGCATTGCGAAAGAAATTCTAGGATCCCAGGTACATGGACTTGAGGGGAGAAGCCTGGTGGACACATATTCTCTGCTTCCTGTAGGGAGGGGCAGAGTATGGGAGGGCCACAGCAGGGGCCTCTAAAGTGCAGGCCCAAAGTTGGAGCCCCCCTTGCTCTTGGCTTTGCATGCATTACACTCAGTGACTGTTTATTGACCATTTACTATAGGCCGGACACTGTCAGAGATTCAGATCAGTCGCTCAGTCGTGTCTGACTCTTTGCCACCTCATGAATCACAGCACGCCAGGCCTCCCTATCCATCACCAACTCCCGGAGTTCACTGAGACTCATGTCCATCGAGTCAGTGATGCCATCCAGCCATCTCATCCTCTGTCGTCCCCTTCTCCTCCTGCCCCCGATCCCTCCCAGCATCAGAGTCTTTGCCAATGAGTCAACTCTTCGCATGAGGTGGCCAAAGTACTGGAGTTTCAGCTTTAGCATCATTCCTTCCAAAGAAATCCCAGGGCCGATCTCCTTCAGAATGGACTGGTTGGATCTCCTTGCAGTCCAAGGGACTCTCAAGAGTCTTCTCCAACACCACAGTTCAAAAGCATCAATTCTTCGGCGCTCAGCCTTCTTCACAGTCCAACTCTCACATCCATACATGACCACAGGAAAAACCATAGCCTTGACTAGACGAACCTTTTTTGGCAAAGTAACGTCTCTGCTTTTGAATATGCTATCTAGGTTGGTCATAACTTTCCTTCCAAGAAGTAAGCGTCTTTTAATTTCATGGCTGCAGTCACCATCTGTAGTGATTTTGGAGCCCCAAAAAATAAAGTCTGACACTGTTTCCACTGTTTCCCCATCTATTTCCCATGAAGTGATGGGACCGGATGCCATGATCTTCGTTTTCTGAATGTTGAGCTTTAAGCCAACTTTTTCACTCTCCACTTTCACTTTCATCAAGAGGCTTTGTAGTTCCTCTTCACTTTCTGCCATAAGGGTGGTGTCATCTGCATATCTGAGGTTATTGAGATTTCTCCTGGCAATCTTGATTCCAGCTTGTGTTTCTTCCAGTCCAGTGTTTCTCATGATGTACTCTGCATATAAGTTAAATAACAGGGTGACAATATACAGCCTTGATGAACTCCTTTTCCTATTTGGAACCAGTCTGTTG
>NW_011495071.1:8231026-8233710 GCF_000754665.1 Bison bison bison
GACAGCCTTTTCCTATTTGGAACCAGTCTGTTGTTCCATGTCCAGTTCTAACTGTTGCTTCCTGACCTGCATACAAATTTCTCAAGAGGCAGATCAGGTGGTCTGGTATTCCCATCTCTTTCAGAATTTTCCACAGTTTCTTGTGATCCACACAGTCAAAGGCTTTGGCATAGTCAATAAAGCAGAAATAGATGTTTTTCTGGAACTGTCTTGCTTTTTCCATGATCCAGTGGATGTTGGCAGTTTGATCTCTGGTTCCTCTGCCCTTTCTAAAACCAGCTTGAACATCAGGAAGTTCACTGTGCTGTGTATCAAAGCTGCTGTAGACAAGAAGACTGAGTGGTCCCTGCTCAAGGAGCTTAGACTATTCAGGGGAGTTGAGCAGTAAAGAAAGGAGAAAACAGATAGCAAATATTTATACATTCGGGGGGAAAAACACACTATGAGAGAGGGAGCTGCTTGTGTTTGGGTGCAGGTGACCCAGGCTGAGGAACGGGGGATGAGAAACCAGGGGAGAAGGGAGTAGAGGGAAGAGTACTGAGTTCAGATGGAACCGAGGACAGGCCAGAGTTGAGAGGGGAGTGTGCAGGGAGGAGAATGGGGAGCGCCTGTATATGAGGCGGGAGATGGGCAGCGGCCAGGCCACATCCAGGAGTTTGGATTGTACATCAAGAGTATTAAGAAGTGTGAGACTTCGCTTATACTTTAAAAGTCTCACTCTCGCTGCTGTGAGGAGAAAGGATTGTGGGGTGCAGAGTGGAAGTGGGGAGACCAGTTAGGAGGTGGAGCCGGCAGCTCAGGTGAGAGATAATGATGGCAGGAGTAAGATGAGGCTGCAGGGAGGGAGCTGAGGCCACAGACGGAGGCCGAATCTAACAGGTGAGTTTGAGGAAGAAGGAAGCGTCAAGATTAAATAGCCTCTTTCCCTCCCTTCACAGACATGTCCTGTTTCAGTCACAGCTGCCTCTTCCCCATGAAATCCCTCTGATTGATGTTTTAAAAGGCTTAAATAGTCAAACCTGTTAACATTCGCCTCTATGACATTTTTCCCATCATTTTCTTTCCAAAAAAAAAAAGTTTACAGTGAGAGAAGGAAAAATATATTATGACATCCCTTATGTGTGAAATCTAAAAAGAAATGATACAAATGAACTTACTTACAAAACAGAAAGAGATTCAAAGACTTAGAGAACAAATTTATGGTTGTCCAGGGCAAGGGGAGGGATAGTTAGGGAGTTTGGGATTGTCATGTACACACTGTTATATTTAAAATGGATAACCAACAAGGACCTACTGTAAATTCCTTATATCGTTTTTCTTTTTTAAAATAATGTATTTATTTTTGGCTGTGCTGGGTCTTCATTGCTGCGTGGGCTTTTCTGTAGTTGCAGCGAACAGGGGCTACTCTTCATCAGAGTATACGAGCTTCTCTTTGTGGTGACTTCCTTGTTGCAGAGCTTGGGCTCTAGAGCACAGGCTCAAGAGTTGAGGTGCAGGGGCTTAGTTGCTCCGAGACATGTGGGATCTTTCTGACCCAGGGGTTGTACCCGTGTCTCCTGCATTGACAGGTGGATTCTCTCCCCGTGAGCCACCAGGGAAGCCCTTGTTATATCTTTTATTTTTTAATATTTATGTTTATGTATTTGGCTGCACTGGTCTTAGTTGTGGCATGTGGGATCTAGTTCCCCGACCAAGGATCCAACCTGGGCCCCATGTATTGGGAGATTGGAGTCTTAGCTTCTGGACCACCAGGGAAGTCCCTACCTATCTCAACGATTTTTAATTCTCAAGTCATTTATCACTTCAAAACTTTGTATTATTTAGCTATAATTTCTTTTCCTTTTTCAAACTGGAAATTAATCTTACAAGGTAGTATTCTTCAAACTGTTGATGGCTACTCATAAGTATAGTGAGGTGAGCTTACTGGGTAGGGACAAGAATTTTCTTTCTAATAGGGTAGACTAGGATTAGAATTGGACAGGATAGAACAGATCAGAGCCCATCTGACATAATAAGGATAAATATGCTTTATGATCTGTTGCTTTAATTATGAATTTATATTTATGAGTGTATTTACTTGGCTGAGATGTCTCACGTATCTCTTACTGTGGGTCATGGTTTGAAAGCTTCTTTATAAACTGTAATGATATGATCTATCATTCAATTCAAATATCATTCAATAGGAAAAGGAGTTCGTCAAGGCTGTATATTGTCACCCTGTTTATTTAACTTATAAGCAGAGTACATCATGAGAAACGCTGGACTGGAAGAAACACAAGCTGGAATCAAGATTGCCGGGAGAAATCTCAATAATCTCAGATATGCAGATAACACCACCCTTATGGCAGAAAGTGAAGAGGAACTACAAAGCCTCTTGATGAAAGTGAAAGTGGAGAGTGAAAAGTTGGCTTAAAGCTCAACATTCAGAAAACGAAGATCATGGCATCCGGTCCCATCACTTCATGGGAAATAGATGGGGAAACAGTGGAAACAGTGTCAGACTTTATTTTTTGGGGCTCCAAAATCACTACAGATGGTGACTGCAGCCATGAAATTAAAAGACGCTTACTCCTTGGAAGGAAAGTTATGACCAACCTAGATAGCATATTCAAAAGCAGAGACGTTACTTTGCCAACAAAGGTTCGTCTAGTCAAGGCTATGGTTTTTCCTGTGGTCATGTATGG
>NW_011495071.1:8233810-8241637 GCF_000754665.1 Bison bison bison
GGTGAGAGCTGGACTGTGAAGAAGGCTGAGCGCCGAAGAATTGATGCTTTTGAATTGTGGTGTTGGAGAAGACTCTTGAGAGTCCCTTGGACTGCAAGGAGATCCAACCAGTCCATTCTGAAGGAGATCGGCCCTGGGATTTCTTTGGAAGGAATGATGCTAAAGCTGAAACTCCAGTACTTTGGCTACCTCATGCGAAGAGTTGACTCATTGGCAAAGACTCTGATGCTGGGAGGGATCGGGGGCAGGAGGAGAAGGGGACAACAGAGGATGAGATGGCTGGATGGCATCACTGACTTGATGGACGTGAGTCTCAGTGAACTCCGGGAGTTGGTGATGGATAGGGAGGCCCAGCGTGCTGTGATTCATGGGGTCGCAGAGTTGGACATGACTGAGCGACTGATCTGATCTGATCTGATCATTCAATTTCTTTCACCATTAATATTAACATGAGTCCTCCTTTAGTATGTGCTAAATTCTAGTTCAGGCATTCAACAAAATATTTTTAGCACCTAGTATGTGTGATACCTATACTGCGTGGGGGAAATGAAACAACCATGAATAAAAATATAGTCCTTCTTCTCATTCCCAGAGCTTATATAAATACTGAGGTATGTTTTTAGCTGTCTATTCTGTTCCACTGGTTTTTCTCTGAATTCTTGCTCCAGTGGCACAGTTGTTATCATTGTACTTGTTCATTGAACAGCTGTTAAGGGCTAAGCATTGTGCTAAGTGCTTTGCATCCAGCTGATACTCAATATTATAAGTTTGTAGAGAATGGATACCTGTACTGTGTATGGCTGAGTCCCTTTGCTGTCTACCTGAAACTATCACAACATTGTTAATTGACATGTGCTCAGTCATGCCAGACTCTTTGCCCATGGACTGTAGCTCTCCAGGCTCCTCTGTCCATGGGATTTCCCAGGTAAGAATACTGGAGTGGGTTTCAATTTCCTCCTCCAGGGGATCTTTCAGATCCAGGGATCACAGCATGTCTCTTGCATCTCCTGCATTGGTAGGTGAATTCTTTACACTGTGACAAAAAGTTAAAAAAACAAAAACAATACTCTAAATGGTATTCTTCTCCCCACTCTCCTAGATAAGGATATTGAGGCTACAGAATGTTAGAAATCTTTCCAAAGGTGACTATATTAGTCCATTCAGGCTGCTACAACAAAGCACTGCAATTTGTGTGGCTTAAGCAACAGAAATTAATTTTCTCACAGTTCTTGAAGCTGGAGAATCTAAGATCCAGGTTCTGACGGAATTTGGTTTCTGGTGAGGACTCTCCCCCTGGCTTGCTGATGACCTGCTTCTTGCTGTGTTCTCTTATGACCTCTCCTTCATTCTCAGGCATGGAGGGAGACAGACAGACAGGTCTCTTTCTGAGTGCAGTCACACTGGGGGTTAAGGCTTCGACATGTGAATTTTGGCGGGACACCATGCCACAACAGGGACATGTCCAGGAAGTGGTAGAAGTTGTAGTTGTTCAGTCGCTAAGTTGTGTATGACCTTTGCAACCTCATGGACTGCAGCATGCCAGGCTTCTCTGTCCTCCACTATCTCCTGAAGTTTGCTCAAGGAAAGAAACTCAAGGAAGTGGTAGAGCCAGATTCAATATCTGGTCTGCTTCCTCCAGAACCTGAATTCTTACTTATCACCCATTTCTCTCTGACAGGGCAAATCTCATCTCATTATTTTTATTTTCTTAAAAAAAAAAGTGCTATTCTTGGCCCTTTATTCTTTCACATGAATTTCACAAATCACTTTGACACATTCTGTGGTGGTAAGAACAGACGTCTTCACACCGCTGAGTCGCCCCATCCAGGAATGTGCTACGTGCTGTCTGTCAGGGAAGTCACGTGCTTGTCTTCATGCTGGTCTCGCACATATTTCTTGTCAGGGGGTTTTCTGAGGTTATTTTATTTTTAGTTTAGTGCTTCTCAAACTCTGATGTGCATACCATCACCTGGGAATCTTGAAAAGCAGACTCTGAGTCAGCAGGCCCAGGGCAGAGCCTAGGATTCTGCATTTCTAGCAAGCTCTGGGGTGATGCTGCTATGGTGCTGGGGCCTGCACGCTGATCACTGAGATTGTGGTTGTGCTATTTGGAACGGGATTATTTAATCTAATGTTTTAGAACCTGTTACTGTGATTCTCTAGAAAAGCTAATGATTTTTTATTTGGCCAGTTTTGCATATTCTTCCTTCCCAGAGTCTGCCAGGCTTGCTTGTTGCTGTGGAGACCAACTGGAGCTGCCAGGGTCAGGAAGAGGGTCTAGGGAGAGGGGACCATCACACTTATGCTAAAAAAGGATGTATGGCATCCATGCCTGGAAGTCTAGGTAACTGGGACCAGTTGCCTGGCAGCGGCCACCCTCCCACACGCACCTCTTGTGATATTACCCTTCCGTGTGATTTAGACTCAGACCCAGCAAATTGTAGAGAGTCCAGTAGGTGCTCAATGAATACCTGCTGGGTGAATGACTCTGGGGCAATCCTATGCCCTGCCCTCAATAAACTATGCTTGCTGATGGGGAAACTGAGGTCCAGAGGGAGGTCCTGTTTGAGCTGAATTGTGGGCCTGACGAGCATAAGAACTCAAGTTCTTGACCTCTACTCAGAGGTCCACCTTGCTCTTGGCCTGAGAGACATCAGAGAAGCTCAATCCAAGATCAGCACACAGAGCTGAGAAGAGGCCTTCAAGATCATCTCACCCAGGGCATCCTAACCAGAGATGTGTCAGAACCATCAAGTTCCTGGCTGGGCCTCACCCCAGAAGAGTCTTATTCAATAGGTCTGTTGTGGGCAATACAGACTCTGAACCGTCCCCAGGTGGGTGAATCAGGTATGGAGCCAGCTTGGGAACCACTGTCCTGACCCAATCCTCTTGTTTACTGAAGGGGAAACTGAGGCTGGGAAGGGAAGCAACTTGCTAATAGCCACACAGAACCATTCTGTAGGAATCACCTGAAGACCTGAGCTTTAGGAAGTTGGAACCATATCCAACCATGGGCTTCCTGATTGGGAGAGAGGGGAGGGGAAGGGTCTCAGGGTCCAAGGCTGCCTTGGCAGCTATACCTGGCATCCCATTTTTCCAAGCACAGTAACAAGTCAAAAGATGTTTGTGTGAGAGGAGGAAAGCCCGTTGTTTAAGGGCTTTAACTTGAGAAATGTTGGGGCTTGCCTTGTAGCTCGATCAGTGAAGAATCTGCCTGCAATGCAGGAGACCCTGGTTTGATTCCTGGGTTGGGAAGATTCCCTGGGAGAGGAAATGACAACCCATTCCAGTATTCCTGCCTGGGAAATCCCATGAACAGAGGAGCCTGGTGGGTTACAGTCCATGGAGTTGCAAGAATCAGACACACCTTAGTGACTAAACCACCACCATGGCAGGATGATTTTAAAAAGGCTGAGATCTCTCAAAGCAAAGAGTCAATGAGAGATTTCCTATCTCAGCTGTCACCAGTTAGCAAATTACTTAGCCCAAGCCTCAATTTCTCCACCTGTGCTCCTGACTAGAGCCCACCCACATAACCTAGAAGTTAAGTGCATGGTACTTAGAACCAGACTGGCTGGTTCAAATCCCAGTACTGCTGCTTTTTGGCTATGTGACTTTTGCCAAGTTGTTTCATCTCTTTATGCCTGAATTTCATCACTTGTAAAATGATGACAGGGCTTCCTTGGTGGCTCAGCGGTAAAGAATCTACCTGCAATGCAGGAGACACAGACTTTACGGGTTCAATCCCTGGGTCAGGAAGATCCCCTGGAGAAGGAAATGGTAACCCACTCCAGTATTCTTGCCTGGGAAATCCCATGAACAGAGGAGCCTAGTGGGCTACAGTTCATGGGGCCACAAAAGTTTGGGACGCAACTGAGCAACTAAACAACCACCCCGAAATAGTGACAATCATAGTAATTTCCTCAGAGGGTTTTGTCGTGAAGGTTAAATGAATGAATGCATTTCCCTGACCTCTGAACCTTGTGCCTTAAGCCAGAATCATTCATCTCTTCTGCCTACACTTACTACCTCTGCTTTAAATACTTCCTTCCAAATTTACATCTTGAGCTCCTTCCTCTCCTCTGATCTCTACATTTCTATACTCAGCTGCCTGGTGGACTACTCCTCTTGGACATCTAATAGACATCTTAAGCCTCACATGACCCACACTGAACTCTTCATCTCCCTCCCTAAACCTGATTTTTCCCAGGTTTTCTCTGTCTCAAGTAATGGCAACTCCACACTGCTACCTGCTCAGGCCAAAGCCCTTGGAGTCACCCATTAGCAAATTACATCAGCCCTTCCTTCAAAATACACCTGGAATCTGACCACTTACCACCTTCACTATAGCCACACTGGTTCATGTCACGGTCAGCTCTTACCTGGACTAATGAAATAGCTTCTTGGTGTCCCTGCTTTCATTTTTATTCTCCTCAAGCCTATTCTTTTTTGTTTTTTTTTTTTTATCCCCAAGTCTACTTAAAAAAAATTTTTTTTTAAATTTTCTTTTTGCTGTGCTAGGTCCTCATTTGCTGCACACGGGCTTCCTCTAGGTATGGTGTGCTGGCTTCTTACTGCAATAGCTTCTCTCGTTGCGGAGCACAGGCCCTAGGCACATGGGCTCAGTAGTTGCGGCTTGCGGGTTCTAGAGCTCGGGATCAGTGGTTGTGGTCCAGGGGCTTAGTTGCTCTGCAGCATGTGGGATCTTCCTTGACCAGGGATCGAACCCACGTCCCCTGCATTGGCAGGTGGATTCTTATCCATTACGCCACCAGGGAAGTCCCTCCAAGTCTATTCTTAACATAGCACCCAGGGTAAGCCTATTTTCTTGCCTAGAGAATCCCAGGGATGGCGGAGCCTGGTGGGCTGCCGTCTATGGGGTCAGACAGAGTAGGACACGACTGAAGCGACTTAGCAGCAGCAGCAGCAGCAGCAGCATAAAGGTCATATTATTATACTCTTCTGCCCCAAACTCTCCAGTACTTCCCAGCTCAGTGAAAAGTGAAAGTGTTAGTTGCTCAGCCATGTCAGACTCTTTGCGACCCCGTGGACTGTAGTCTGCTTTTGTCTGTGGAATTCTCCAGGCAAGAGTACTGGAGTGGGTAACTATTCCCTTCTCCAGAGGATCTTCCTGACCCAGGGATTGAACCTAGGTCTCCTGCACTGCAGGCAGATTCTTTACTGTCTGAGCCACCAGGGAAGCCTCCAAAAGTACTAACCAGGTCCCAAACCCGCTTAGCTTCTGAGGCCAGACGAGACCAGGCGCGTTCAGGGCTGTATGGTTGTAGACTCCCTGGTTAGAGTCAGACTCAAAGTCCTTGTTGGACCTATGAAGTTGTATACAATCTGGTCCCACCATCTCTGCTGTTATCTTCTTTACACTTTTCTCACTTTATTGCAGTCAGCCCAGCCTTTTACATGTTTCCACACCCCCGAATCTTTGTATTTGCTAGCAGAGGCCTGGAACATTTTTACCCCAAGTCATCCTCTTGGCTCACTCTTGTAACCTTCAAATCTTCACCCAAAAGTCCCCTTCTAAATGCTACGTATTTCCTGGCAGCTCCAGCCCTCCCTGTCTTCCTTTCCAGCTTTACCTTTTTTAATAGTACATGTGTCCTTCTCACAAACTATCTAATGCACCATCTAACTTTCTTATTTATTTTGCCTATTTTCTGCCTTTCACCTTTAGAAAGTAAGCTCTGTGAAGACTGGGATCCTTGTCTGTTTTGTTCACTGCTACATCCTAAAACAAAACCTGGCTTACAGTACTGAATACACTCCTGATAATAATTGTGAATACATTTAGTTAATATCTAGTCACTCTAATTATTCTTTTATCATTTTGGAAACAGTAAGAGTCTGGAAAAGAACAATCTTAAGCATTGACATTTCTTGCTAAAAATCTACAAACAATGTGCTAAATGAAAAGGCTACAAAATCACACAGATACTATGATTACAAATTTGCAAGATATGTAGAAGAAAAAGTTGCATTAGTTTTCATTGTAACATTACAAGGAATTTCTTGCTATTTTCCAATTTCATTTAAAATTGTCTCTAAAACAAAAGTTTGACTTACTGAAATAGGAACAACATGACATCCTTTACAGAAAAATGAATCAAAGCTTACCTTATCTTTTTGGCAGTACCTGGAACAGGTCTGGAGAGAAGGGAAAGCAGATTGTTGGTCTTGATCATAGGGATTTTCTGTAAATCATTTATAAAAATAACTGTAAAATAACCATATACAGTGTTCATATACTGTATAATTAGATTTAAAAAATAAGCCTGGAAGAAGACTCCTTAGAAAAAAAAAGTCTGGTCCATAGGGGAGACTCCAACATGAAACAAAACTCCCGTTCTTTAAGTCCCGAAACCAGGAGTGCAATTTCAGTTAAAAGACAGTGGGTTCGAGTCCCAATCTGAGTTTTGGCTGGGTTCAAGTCCCATCTGAGGTGTGATTGGGTTTGAGTCTCAGTGTGAGCGTACGGTTTCACAAGGCTCCTCTGGCCAGAGCAAGGCAGGTTTTGCTCCAGGGCGCACCCCCACGTGCCACATCCCGATGCCCTAGTCTCAGATTATAGGAAGGAGACCCTCAGCAGCCTCCTGTGCCGCCGGTCCGAGAACCTTCTGTGATGCGTTCCAAACTCGGCCCATCTCACAGGAGGAACTGGGCGCATGTGAAACCATGGAACCCAGACTAGGGCTTGAACCCATGATCTTTTAATTACAATCACTCACCTGGTCTGAGGCCTTAACAAAGCTCAGGTTCTTGATGTCTCATCACAGAAATAATGCAGTGAGAGACTGATAGGCAAGAAGTGGATTTATTTAGAGAGAAAGACTCCACAAAGTGTGGGCGAGAGGTACCAGGGTATGGGGTTGTCAGTTTTTATAAAGGTGGGTAATTTCATAGGCTAATGAGTGGGAGGAGTAGTCCAGCTATCTGGGGGGAAGGGGTGGGGATTTGCAGAATTGGGCCACCACCCACTTTTTGTCCTTTTATGGTTAGCTCAGGACTGTCACCTGTGGGTGGGTCATTCAGATGCTAATGTATTACAATGAGGATATAAAGAGGCTCAAGATCATGGATGTGAGAGATGGACCGTAAAGAAGGCTGAGTGCTTTCTTTGACGAATTGATGCTTTTGAGTTGTGCTGCTAGAGAAAACTCTTGAGAATCCTTTGGACAGCATGGAGATCAAACCAGTCAATCCTAAAGGAAATCAACCCTAAATATTCATTGGAAGGACTGATGCTGAAGCTGAAGCTCTAATACTTTGGCCACCTGATGCGAAGAGCTGACTCTGATCAGGAAAAGACCCTGATGCTGGGAAAGACTGAGGGCAGGAGGAAAAGGGATGCAATGGTTGGATAGCATCACTGACTCAATGGACAAGAATTTGAGCAAATTCTAGGACACAGTGAAGGAGAGGAAGCCTGGTGTGCTGCAGTTTCTGGGGTTGCAAAGAGTCAGACAGAACTTAGTGACTAAACAACAACAACAAGGTCCACTGGAAGTCAAATCTTCCGCCATCCTGGCCCAGTTGATTCTAACCAGTTTTTGTCACGTCCTATTACTTTGCCAACAAAGGTCCGTCTAGTCAAGGCTATGGTTTTTCCTGTGGTCATGTATGGATGTGAGAGTTGGACTGTGAAGTAAGCTGAGTGCCAAAGAATTGATGCTTTTGAACTGTGGTGTTGGAGAAGACTCTTGAGAATCCCTTGGACTGCAAGGAGATCAGCCCTGGGATTTCTTTGGAAGGAATGATGCTAAAGCTGAAACTCCAGTGCTTTGGCCACCTCATGTGAAGAGTTGACTCATTGGA
>NW_011495071.1:8241737-8258445 GCF_000754665.1 Bison bison bison
GAGAAGGGGACGACAGAGGATGAGATGGCTGGATGGCATCACCAACTCAATGGACATGAGTTTGAGTGAACTCTGGGAGTTGGTGATGGACAGGGAGGCCTGGCGTGCTGTGATTCATGGGGTCACAAAGAGTCGGACACAACTGAGCAACTGAACTGAACTGAACTGATGGCTAGGATATTCTTTTAAAGGTCGCACCCTGCCCCCTTCCCTCCAGTTTCACATGGAAGTTGTTAAGGCCAGTTTGGCCTCCTTCTGCCCTATCCCCAGTCACCTCCCCAGCCATTGTCTTTCCCCACTGCTCAGCCTGAGGAGCCCTCTCTTTGCTGCTGACCAGGGCTCAGGCTCCCTGGCCAATCTCCAGGACAGAGAATTCTACAGCTGTGCAGCCTTGGCCAATGTCCATTTTCTGGGCACTGCACTGATTCATAAGACTCAGTGACTTGTGGCTTTCTCTTCCCCACCCTAGACCCGATAAGGACAAAAAGCATTGTTTCTTTTCTGGCTCAGCCGTCAAGCACAGGGTGACTGCCCCTTTGCACAAGCTGAGCCTCTCTTCCACCCCTGCCTCCACAGCCTCCCCTCGGCATCTAGCCAGAAGCCCTGGAAGATCACAGGGCTGGATCAACCACTTAGGAAAAGAATTTCTCTGCCTGAAGCTGAACAACCGTAACAGCAACAGCTTACATTCCTTTAGTTTCTAGAAGTAGAATTTTAGATTCCAGAGGCTATTGACTCATTTATCGTGCATGTGTTCATCCATCGTTCATCAAACCTCTGTGGACTACAGACTCCACTGCCTGTGTGCCTGGCACTGTGCTAGGTCATAATCTAGCAGGACCCTTGTGCGGATGCCTCTGCTACAAAGAGGAGTAAGGCAAATGCCCCGCCCCACCCCACCTCACCTAAAAGAAGCAGTTAGAAAAAAAAGTCATTCTCACTTGGCTAAGTGGTCAATGACTTTATTGAACACTACTGTTTTCCTGTATTGATCATATAGCTACCCTCACAATAAAATTTTGAGGTAGGTATTAGATCACTTCACCTGCAATGTGAGAGACACAGAAGACATGGGTTTGATCCCTGGGTTGGGAAGATCCCCTGGAGAAGGACATGGCAACACACTCCAGTATTCTGACCTGAACAGAGGCTAGAATCCCATGGACAGAGGAACGTTGCAGGCCACAGTCGATGGGGTCACAGAGTGCACGATTGAGTGACTATACACATAAGATCACTTGCACAAAGGGAAGAAGACAGAGACTTTCCTAAGGTCACACAGCTACTGAGCCTGTGTTCTTTCTCCTGACCTTGCTGGCAGTACCAGGATAAACACTGCAGGCTCAGTCCACAGAAAAACTCAGGGAAAGCCAACCCCCTGGGGCCCTACCCAGACTTCCCACCTCTCCTCCACTGGCCCCACTCTCATTCCCTCTCCATTCCTTCATTCAGTGAGTCAGTCAATCAGACAATTGTTGAGCACCTATTAGGTGCAAAGCTCTTTGGGGCAGTAGGGAAATGGCTCATAAAAGACTTAGTCACCAAAAACTCTCATAGCCTAATAGAAGAGTATACATAAATAATTATGATGCCAGGTGAAAAGTAAGAAATGTAGATAAAGTGCTAGATCAAGTTCAAGGAGGAAAAAATTGCTCTGATTTAGGAGAATCTTTGTGGAGAAGGGGCACTGAGATGGGCCTTGAGGATATTCAGTTTTGGGTCCAGCAGAGATACGGGGGAAGGACTGCTGAGATTAAAGGAAACACATTCAATAAAAGGTGGAGGCAGGAAGGGGTGGAGAAAGGAAGGGAAAAAACTATAGGAGTCTGTGTGGTTGGAAGATGATGTGCCTGAAGGGGAATAATAGCAGGCTCGAGTTTTAGAAATAGACCGTGGAAGGACTTCTCTGGTGGTCCACTGGTTAAGAATCTGTGCTTCTAATGCAGAGGGTGTGGATTTGCTCTCCAGTAGGAAACCAGATCCCACATGGCATGTGGCATGCGCCCCACCTGTAGAAAAAAAGAAATAGACGGTGGACATTCTCTAAATATTTACTACCTGAAAAACGGTACATTTGGGCCAGATTACAGAGACCAAAAATGCCAAATGACAGAATCTGGTGCTTGTTTTCTTGCTAACAGGGAGCCATTACGGGATTTTCCCAGCATCCCCCTCTGATGGGTAAGGCCAGGTGTCTGCCCCATCTTGGCCTCTCCCAACCTCCTCCTCAGCAGCTGGAACCACAGTGTCAGCAACCCTGTCCCCCGTTGCTGTGTCATCGTTTACTCTCTTTTAAGTGCCTGGCCTACACCCAGCAGCCCCCACACAAAAGCCCAGAAGGCTTCCTTCCTGGGGCAGCAGGGCCGAGTCATTTGGAAACCTCTCTCTGATGAGCTCCGTGATCAAGGTGCTGATATGGCAGGTGGGTCTGCCTCACCGTGTCCCCAGTCTCGGAGGTGAACGCGGCGGTGAGTTTCGTTGGCCCATCACCTCCGCCTCGGCCCGGTTCACTTTCACTGCCGGAGACGGAGACAGAGAAGGTGTGATGTGGATGCCTTTGACGATGCCCGCTCAGGGTCCTGCTTCTCGTTTCCTGCCTTCGCCTTTCAAGGCTGCTCTGTCCTGCCCGCCCTATGCTGGGCCATCCCAGGCCAGGCCCCTCATCTACCCCCTTACTGACCACAGTTCCTTGCTCTAGCCTCACTGTAGAGGCTCTGAGGACGTGCAGGCGGGGAAAATGAACTTTTTGCCACTTTTCATCTCTAGAACAAGCAGGCTAACTGCTCCCCTGGGGGCCGGTTCATCTCTTGCTCCCTGGAGGGCAGAGCACTGGGTCTGGAGTCAGAAGAACTGACTGGGCTTCCTTTCCTACTGGACAGACTCAAGCAACTCATGAGACTGGCTGAGCCTGGGTTTTCTCAGGACATAAATATACTGTTGACACTATATATAATTAGATAACTAATGAGAACCTACTATATGGCTCAGGGAACTCTACTCAGTGCTCTGTGGTGACCTAAATGCAAAGGAGATCCGAAAAAGAGGGGATATATGTATATGTATATGTATAGCTGATTCACTTGGTCTTCCCTGGTGGCTCAGGGTAAAAGAATGTGCCTGCAATGCAGGAGACACCGGTTCCATCCTTGAGTCAGGAAGATCCCCTGGAGAGGAAAATGGCAACACACACCAGTATTCTTCCCTGGGAAATCCCCATGGATAGAGGAGCCTGGCAGGCTACAGTCCATGGGGATCACAAGAGTGGGACATGACTTAGTAACTAAATCAACCACCACCACCATAGCCAATTCACTTTGCCATACATTAAATACTAACACAACACTGTAAAGCAACTATACTCCAATAAAAATTAATTTAAAAATAAAAGTAAAATAAATAATTAAAAAGTAATTGAGGAAAAAAAAAAAGAGTTGAAGAACTCCTGGCTGGTTTTCTCCATAAGTTTGAGATGAGGTCCTTCTGAGACAAAGCATGGGAAAGGACTTCATAAATTGTAAATTAATCTGGGAGTATTCTGATTGCCGTTATTAGTTGGCGGAGACTGAGTTCACATTATTGTTCTCTTTCCGGGAATCTTGTTCCTTTCCTTCAGAGCACCTACAGACTCTTATAAGACACCATAACTACTGAGCAAATTGTTGGCTTGTTGACTGCCGACCTCCTTTCCAGAGTGTACGTTACGTGTGCAATGGGCAGAAATCATGTTTAGGGTTGTTTCTTTTTATCTTCCCAGTATCGGATGCAGTGCAAGCCTAAAGAATAATGATTTGAGGACTCATTACCCATTCTCCCGAGAGACCTGGGAGGCTGGCCTGTCTTGCTCGCTGCTTCCCCGTGGCATGTAGTAGACGATTAAGTGTTTTTTGGAAGTTGAAACAAACAAACCTCCTTAAATTCCATCTTCGTTGTGAAGTTCTGTTGCTGAAGAAGCTATCACTTTTCCCAGTTTCTCCATCTGTGATCCCAATGCCTAGAAAGGAGGCTCCCTGTGCCCCCTCAGAACCTACCTTCCCGGCCTCTTGTCCTCACACATCTTCCTTGACTCCAGTCCAGACAAGCTGCCCACCATCCTCTCCCCAAGATATGCTTGTGCCTACCTGCAGACCACTGCTGGGGCTCAAGCATTCCCCATTCCCTTCCCTCAAAGTCCTGCCTAAACTTCCTTCCTTTCCAAGCCCCTTTGACAAGTGTGTGTGTGTGTGCGCGCGTGTGCATGTGTGTGTGTGTGCGTGCGTGCGTGTGTGTTTTGGCTGCCCCAGGTCTTAATTGCAGTGCACAAACTCTTAGTTGCAGTATGTGAGATCTAGTTCCCTGACCAGGGATCAAAGCCAGTCCCGTCTGCTTTGGGAGCACAGAGTCTTAGCCACTGGACCACCAAGGAAGTCAGAGTATGTGTGTTTAATAGCAGTTTGTACCTATGCAGGATTTCTATTTGGAAAAAAAAAGACATTTTACATATATGATATCATTCAAGATAAAAAGTAGCAAGATTGGCAGTGCAGGCACTTTATAAGCCTACATATTAGGAAGTTAGGCTCAGAGAAATTTTATTTGTAATTTCTATACCCAGGGATTGTACTTAACTTGTGGATCCATTAAAGCAATTTGGTGGAGTAAGTTCCACTGAAGAAAAAAAGGAACAAGGAGAGAGAGACTAACAGACTGAGAGAGAAGCAGAGACAGAGGCAAGAGACCCAGACGGAGGTGGGGAGGAAGAAAGGAAGGGTAGAAAATATGAGTATGTCACACTAAGATTAAGAATAAGTAAAGAATAAGCAGTATTGGGAAAACGTGTGTGTGTGTACACATGCCAACAAGTCTGTGACATAAGACATATTTCATATGATGGGCCACGGGCAAAGTGCCTGGGTTACACAGTGTGCTGAAGGGTTACCCAGAAGGACTTAAGCTTCGCCAGTTCATGTGGGGGCCGAGATGGTCAAGAGAGAGGCCAGAGATGGGAGCCATGACCTAAATTTCAGCAGTGCCAGCCTGGGGCCCAGGGAAGCCAGCGCTCTGGGGGAAGCCATCTGTGGGTTGTGGTTCCTACTGTGCGAGGTGAGCTGTTCTAGAGAAGCCTCAGCCACGGCAGTGTTTGCGTGGAGAGGCTGAGAGCCGTGCTGGGTGGGTCGGGCTGGGTCAGGGCCAGCCATCTCCAGGTGCCAATGCCGTGTAGCCTAGGGCAGCGGTTCTCAAAGTGTGGTTCCCAGGCCAGCAACTTCAACATCACCTGGTCACTTGTTAAGAATTCAAATTCCCAGGTCCCATCCCAGACTTCGGGAATCAGAAAACCTGAGGGCAGGCCCAGCCATCTTTTTAACAAGCCTTCCCGGTGACTCTGAGGCAGAATGTTTAAGAACCACTTTCCTAAGGATGCCCTGTTAGGCATTCTGTATTTTATGTGTCTTGGAATATCTAGGCAGGTCTGGTCTAAAAGCAGCCTTGTTGGAAAATAGAAATGCTGGTCCTCCAGTCCAGGCCTTTTGCTACAAAACCTGGCTTTCCTACCACAGTCTACACAGCACATTCCCACGCAGGACGTGTAAAGGAAGACTGGGTGTATACTCCCTACACTGTGTACCTTCCACTCTGCTGGACTTGGCCTGCACTGGGTTCAGATGCAGGCATGTATGTTGCTTTGAAAATGTTCTCAAGTTACACATGCAGATGAGTGTGCAGACTTGGGTGCATGCTGGACAAGGTGCTCCCAGCGCAGAGCCTGACTCCTACCTCCCTCCACCTTCACATCACCCCTCTGGATGGGGCTCAGCTGTGCTCAGCATGCAAGCACCTGGTCCAGGCACCTGACTCCCTCTCTAACCCTGGCCACAGAGCCCGCCCCAGACCGAAGTTTCCCAGACACGCTCAAGGCCCCTATAACCTTGAGGCAACCTTGATGTACCTCCCCAGCACCTGCAGCTCATTTCCTCCCCGCAGGACTCCTACCTGTTACCTAATGAGAGAGGAGCTATGCGTGGGTGCTGGCTCCAGCGCTGAGAACCTTTACCACCCCACTTCCTGTGTTGATTTTTATTGTGCTTTTGGGTCACTGGTGACTGAGTGAGCTGTTAACACTCACAACTACTTCCCACTACTACCTGAAGCTCAGTTTCCACATGTGTGATAATGTGATAAAAATACCTAACACATAAAGACTGTTCAGAGGACCATAGGAAATGATGTGTGCAAAGAGCTTAGAAGTTCATGGCATACAGTAAGTATCTGATAAACAGCCCGTACATTTAGACAGAATTTTCCCCTCAGATGGCCAGGGAAGTGCCCGTCATTTGCAAAACTGAATCTCTGAGAGAAGGTCGTGTGGTCTGGTGGAGAGACCCCCGGGTTTGGTTTCAGACATTACTCTTCCTGTACTCATGAGGGAGGAGCTGAGGCTCTGTCTCCTCATACCTCCCCCACCGTAAAATATGACCACGGGCGATGCCAATACCTGCACAGTGAGTTTTGAGGATTAAATAGAGTTAAATGTGAAAGTAAGGATAAACATTATTAAAACTGTGCGACTTTGTAGATTGGTAAATACTGGACCAAAGTTACTGTCCTATCCTAGACAGATACCTAACACTTCCTTGGGCTGATTCGCTAGGTGGGGACCTGTGGAGCTTTGTTCTGAACAGCTGGGGGAGACCCAGAGAAAGAAGAGAACAAGATCTCAGTCCAGGTCAAACAGAGCCAGCATCCCGGGGTAGTGAAAGAACAGGGGAAAACCCCAACCCATTCCTTGCCCCTCAGACACTCTGCTGCACAACTTAACCTTTCTGTGGAATATAGGAAATGAACTCCAAGCAAGTGATGGAGTCTAATATCTGAAATAAAGAGAAGCAATTAATCCATGAACTGTGAAGCAAAAAGCACTGAGAAAAATCCACCTGAGCTGATATTAAGCCACCAGCTTGCCTAAGGCAGACACAAGTCTACTCTTGTCAGAACCATCAGCGGTTGTTTTGTTGAGAAGCCTGGAAAACAACATTGCCTTGGGTAGATTACCCATGGGTAGGGACTGGGATCCCACATGGAAGAAATATAAGCAAGTTGCATGCTGAAATAAAGTCTGGGCTGCCTTATCTGGAAATGTCTCCCTCACACACCAGTGGAACTCCAGCCGTCTCCTCTTTAAAATCAAGGGGTCACAGGCTAGGCACTGCCCTCTCTATTCTAGGGGGCTTAGTCTGACTTTATCTGTTTGAAGATCGTCTTTTCTCCTAGAGGCAGTTACTCTCTGAACCTTCTAAGGTAACGTTAGAACTCATAGTCAGCAGGTATTTATTCATTTAGGGCAAACCCAGCTGACTATCAAAGGTCAGTGACTGGGACAAGTAGGCCCTGGGCACCTGCATATCTCCCAGCATCTGGAGAGACAGGAAGGGCCATCTGAATGGCCCAAGATGCACGGTAAGTTCAGGGACTGGAGAGGAGTTCAGGAAACAGGCACAGCTTTCTCTTCTCCATAAAACCCAGGTCAGTCACTGAGAAGTTAGATGCGTTGCTGCCCACAGCATCATGGGGCAACCACAGCCATAGCCTGCCACCACATCTGAGGAGTCATCCTGAACCTCTTACCAAACCCCTCTTCTGAGCCTGTCATGCATCAAAGTAAATGGAAAACCGTGGGAAAAATAAGCGAGGAGAAGGCCATGAGAGCAATTCCTACCTTGTCCAGTGTACACTCCAACCTCCTCCATCTTCTTGCTGCTGCCCCCCCCCCCCCCGCCATACCATCATCATCATCACCACCATCATAACCACACCCATTGCATCTTGAGTAATTATTTCCACACACTTCTTCATGCGGTCCTCATTATCTCCCCCGCCCCCTACCTTGTACCCTCCCCTCTAGACACATCAGGTCACTCTATCCAACCCTCCAGAGTGTAGCTCATGTCCTTCTTCATCCCTGAAATCTTCCCTGACTTTTGAGAATGGTAGGTCTCTAATGGCATGAAACAGGGTTCTGTTTGTGGCATTGTTTTGTCAATATTTCCCATCAGGACTTGGATAGGCCCAAGGATAACAGGCTTATCTAAGTTAGCATCATGTCAACAAAGGACTGAATCAGGGTTTCAAGTTTCCCTTTATAAGCTGAGATGATGGAGTGTGCGCGTGCTAAGTCGCTTCAGTCATGTCCAACTCTTTGTGACCCTATGGATTGGGGCCCACCAGGCTCCTCATCCATGGGATTCTCCAGGCAATAATGCTGGAGTGGGTTGCCATGCCCTTCTCCAGGGGATCTTCCTGACCGAGGAATCGAAACTGCATCTCCTGCGATTCCTGCTTTGCAGGTGGATTCTTTAGTGCTGAGCCAACAGGGAAGCCCAAGGTGATGGACTAAAACTACTGAAATGAAATTTGTTAGGCATTTTGTCCAGGGGAATGGGAGCCCCCTAGAAAGGCCACTTTAATTGCAGTTATGTAAGTATGGCACAAGGAAACTTATCTTCCTGTATTTTGTCCTAGTGAGATTGTATCAAGACCATTAACCAGAAATCACACAGAGGTCAAAGAACAGATTGATTACGTCATCCTGTATTAAAACACGATCTCTTGAAAGGACCAAGCTTCTCACCCTTGTTGATGTTTGACTAATACTGGGTGACCATCTGATGAGGACGTAGTGACAGGGAACATGAATTTGCTGGGGGTGGGGGAGGGGAGAATGAGAATGGAATGGTTGCACTTCCAAATTCCCTTCCTATTCCTACATGATTCTGTACATGTGTGTGTGTTAGTCTCTCAGTTGTGTCTGACTCTTTGCAACCCCGTGGACTGTAGCCCACCAGTCTCCTGTGACCATGGGATTCTCCAAGCAAGAATACTGGAGTAGGTTGCCAATTTCTTCTGCAGGGGATCTTCCCTGGCCCAGGGATTGAAATGGGTCTCCCACACTGCAGGCAGATTCTTTACCAACTGAGTCACCAGGGAGATTCTGATCAGTTTCCTTAGAGTAGCACAAGCTAAATGGAATATATCAATGGACTGGAGGGACAGAGATATTGGGATGAGGGGCTGGAGGAATGAGAAATACACAGGGAACACCAGAGCAACCTCCTCCTAATGGTTTCAGGAACGGAAATGCAGAAGAGGAACTCTGGCCCCTTGTCCTGAAATTCTTCCTCTTTCAAAAGCTGTTACTGAAGGCACTGAATGGAGATTGAGGCAAGAAAGATCTCAACATTAAATAGAGAGGCTGAAAACTCCTCAGGTTGTTGAATTCCAAGAAAGATGTATCTGTTGGGGATGGTGTGGGGGAGAGAAAAGGGGGAGGTGAATATGGAAGAAAAAGAGAAGGAGGGCACTAGAACAAGTGGAATCCCAGCAAATGGCAATTCGGCTGGAAGGGGAGGATGAGGTGGGGCCAGAAAGAGCACGTCACGTGTAGGTGCCTCTGTGTGTGTTCTCACTGATTCTGTATCATCGTGGACCTTTCCTGGAAGAAAAAGCACAGAGGTGAGCCTTGGAGGAGAAGTTGATCCATGTCTGCAAAGGAGCTTCTTAAAGGTAGGGATCCACAGAACCCTTCAACTGCCCTTCAACTCAGGGTAGAGTTGAAGGAAAGGAAAAGGGTTCTGACAAGCCTGTAAGAGCAGCTGCCTGGTGCCTTAGAGGAAATACTGAATATGGAGTCAGGAAGCCTGGGTTTCAAGTCGTAGCTCTGCCACTGGTTACCTGTAGGTCCTAAGGAAATCACTCTGCCTCTCTGAGCATCAGGGTCCTCCCGTGTAAAAGTCTACTCTAGCTGGGAAGTCTATGACATTTATCATTTATGTGCCAACCAAGTTCATTTATAGCTGGAACATCATTATTTTTGAGTCAGAAAATGACTCTTCTGTGGCTGTTTTTGTGCTTGGTGATTTGGGTAATTTCATTTTTGTCTGCCAGTAATATTTTAGTGTTGTTCCCTTTGAAAATTTCTAACCTATCTCTTTTGAACTGAGCTGGAAAGAGAAGGGTTTTTGCCCTTGCCTGGACAAAAGGATGCTGGCAAATAGGGTGTCCCAGTCTGCCTTGGACTGAGGGGTTTCCCAGGACCAGGGACTTTCGGTCCCAGGCACGCTGGAGGCTGGGTTGCCATAGTGGTGGGGAAGACTGGGGCTGGGAAGGAGCTTGGAGGAGGGGGCCTGCAAGAGCTCGCCTCCTGTTCCCTTTCTACGTGGAGTTTCCCACGAAGCGCCCCCGACCAACCGGTGTGGTGGTTTTCATTACAAGGCGTAACTAACTCCCTGTTGGGAGGCTGGTGGAGATACAGGGATGAGAAGCGAGGGGCAGCCTTCAGACCAGTCATAAGCCCCACCTGAGATAACTATTGCCAGGAAAGAAGCTGAAATGCTTGACTAGCACTGATGCTGTGGGGATTTTCCCTTTTTCTTCAAAAAAACAGAAAAGACCAAGTGGAAAAAAAAAAAAAGTGATGAGTTGTGAGACAGGCCTTGGGCCCTACGCAGCCCCAGCAGACAGCGCGCAGTTCATTTGTTTAAATTTGCAGCTGACGGCTGCCACCTCGCTATAGGCACCGAGCAGAGAACCTCTCAAAATCAGACAGTGGCCAGTCGGCTGACATACTGCTACAACCATGAACTACCCCCTCACTCTGGACATGGACCTCATGAACTACAACCTGGAGGACCTGGTGAGTACAGACAGGTTGCCCAGGAATTCGAAATGCCCTGGGCCCGGGGCCCAAGGGAAGACGGGATAGTCCCCTCCCACAGTGGATCGGCAGACTCTAGACAGGTTCCCTGGTTCCTGCCTTTTAAGGTTTGATTTCTCATTCCATGGATGCAGCAGATAAATAGAGCTGATGCCTTACATAGACATCCTTTATTTGGAGGGGACTGGAAGGATGGGTTTAGGTCCTGCATCCTCCCTGGTGTGTTCTGGGACCTAGAACAAGTCACTTTGCCTCTCAACTCTTCAATAGGATCTCCTCTCCTCATCTCTTAGGGCTGGAATAAGGGGTACGTGGGAAAGTACGCTGGAGCCTTTCTTCATGTCCAGAGGCTGGCACTATTAGCCGACCGATCAGTGTGTATTTAGTCAGCTCTTGCTATATGACTGTCATTGCGGCACGACACTCTCTCTTGGGTAGAGAAGTTGAGAGCCTGGTGTTGACCCTGAAATAGCTTATGGGCTAGCCAAGAAGTAAAAATGACTCACTGGAAGCTTGTAGACAAGGATTATGTGCTTAAACCGAGGAGATGGTTGGCAAGGGAGAGGACCCCAGTGGGCTGGGGCAGGTGGTGCTGAGCTAATATCAAGTGCATGGAAGAATCTTGTGTTAATCCTAGAAATGTCTTAGAATATGTTGTGGTCTCCCTTTGAAGACTGGGCTCTCTAGAGACAAGGTATTCTTGGGTGGGCTGAAAAATACAGTCCCCAGCATCACTCTCTGCCGCCCAACCATGCCTGTCCTGTGAAGCAGAGGGGCCCAGTTGCCTTGGTCATCACTGGGTCCCCGAAAGATGTATGTAGGGGACCACTCAACCAGAGACAGGAGGTGCCTGTGTGAGGGCAGTAGAGGATGGTTTGTAAGGATCTTTTGGATACTTCCTTGCGGCCTTTTCTTCCTTTCCCCCATGGCGGAGGACACTTCTAGGGGAAGAATTTCTCACTCAGTCTGGATTGGATCATGAAAGGTCCAAACCCTTTCTCCTCTACCCTCCAGCTCTCCTGGCCCTAAACTCACCCTGAGATGATCCCTGACTCCCTCTCACTCCCCTGACTGGAGTCTATACTGTAACTCCATCAACCATGTTCCCACACTTGCTTGGAAAGTTCTGCCTCTCACTTGCCTAGACCCCAAGACTTGGAAGTATACGTAGAACACGGGGAGGTGGGGGAAGGGCTAATTACCCAAAGTCTGGCTTCTCGGATCCTAACCCCCAGATAAAAGCAGAGTCAGAACCATCAGTCTGATCAGACCTGCTGCTTAATTTGTGGGACCCGATGCAACCCAAACATGTAGGTCTCCTATTAAGAGACCTGATGCAACCTAAATGTGTAGGGATCCTATTAAGAATTTCAAGACAGTGACAAGAGAGCACCAAGCCAAGCATGGGGCGCTTCTAAGTGCTGGGTGCTGCGTGACTGTCCTGGTAGCACGCCCATAAAGCTGGCCCTGAGTCCAATCAGGCTAAAACCCCACAGCCCTGACAAGGCAACGTGCTCTCGCCCTGGCCCCCAGCTCTGGCCCCTGCCTTCCCTGATTAGGTTACAGGGCATCTTCCTTTGCCTGCAGCTTCAAGCTGACCACGAGCCCTGACCCAGTTGGATATCACAGTAACCAACTCAAGACCTGGCTGGTTCTGGCTTCTGAGAAACCTCAAGAGTTCCCCTAACAGCACGCTTCACTCCACTGCGTGACCTACTAGAGACAGGTGGTGGCAGGGGGCAGGGGGACAGTGGGGCACGTCCCACATACCAAAGAAAACCAACAGGCCGGGGAGAGAAACCAGTGACTCACTTCATGTCATACCTCAATTGGGTGGTCTCAGGCCTGGGAACCCAGTGGGCCTGAACCACCCCATCCCCATCAGAGTCAGGCCAGGAGCCAGGAATCCCAGGACCGCTCAGGCCCTGGACTCGTCTTTAGCCAGCTCCTAGTGCTTCATCCCACCTATGCTCACCTCCTATATATTCACCTCCTATATATTAGGGCTGTTGTCTCCTCAGAAGCACAGACCCTCTCTCCACCCCCACCCCTCACAGCAGGACCTTGAGCAGTTTCTACAGCCTCCCCCACAGCGTCTCCCCGCATAAGAGCCCTGGGACGGCAGGGCGGCAGAAGAGGCTTGCGTGCACATGCTTCTCACCAAGTGTGTGCTGATTCGTGCTATTCTGCTGGGGGTCTCAGCTCCCCATCTCTCTCTGGAGTTAGTCTGGCTTCTATTCTGTTTCCTGTTCCCTTCCTTCTCCTTGTCCAAATCAAGTATCAGTTCAGCTTCCCAGAACACTGAATTCTAGACTTCAATGCTGGGTTAAGATCGGTGCGGGGAGAGGGGGCTCTTGGCCATAAACCAAGTGTTGGCCATCCCGTCTTCCCTCCCTCTTCTTGCATCTATTTTAAACATCTATCAACTGTTTTAAATGTCCATTTTCTTGAGATGGATTGCTAATTGCCACGAATGGAGGATCCAAACGGAAGACATCTAGACGGCTAGGTGCCAGAAAGAAGTAGCCAGGTCCCTGGGGTGGGCATGCCAGGGACCCATCCTGCTGGGAAGGCAGATCTAGGCAGACCAGGAAAAACCTCTGTCTACAGGAAGCTGGACCTGAAAGCATGGAGCCTCCTCTAGAACTAGGACCTGAGGCACCTCCAGGGGCCAGTCATAAGCTGCATCTCCAGCCCCACCCAGCACACCAGCCATAGAGTAGGGGGAACCTGGCCCAGCCCCAGGGCCTGGATTCCCCGACCCCTCCCCAGGGATGACCCCCACAAACTATGACTTCAGCGTGATCAGAGCATCACAGGATGCAAAGGCCGTTCACACGCGCTGTCCCATTTCATCAAGGAGGTGTCAAGAAGAGGAACCAAAACCAGCTCAGGCTGTTTCTGGGGTTTACCTTGGGGGAGGGGAGGCTCACCCCCCTCCCAAACCAATCAGAAATTCCCAGAGGAACCCCAGTAGAAGGGGCCCCACCTGGGGTGATTGGTAGGGTCCGATAAGGGCCAGCCTGGGGAGAGGTCAGTGTGCGAGAAACCTGGACTCGGGCACATAGACCATAGTCTCCATCAGGAATTCTCACCTTCAGTGACGAAGCAGACTGTGGCTGATCCACTCCTCTGGCAGACTGGCTGAAAAAATGGCCCTGAACTCGCGCTGACAATCAGGACATAAGGATGAGTCTTCTTTCAGGAAGGATGGGACAACATGTTTCCAATCAGTACTAACTCGGGATGTGGTATCATATACACCCAAGTGACATGTCCACCTGTCCCTTGCACAGTGTGGCTCTGTCCCCAAAGTGTACATTGATTTGGGGCACCAAGGGGGACCCACTGAAGCCTAGAGACTCAGTGCAGAGGTAGGGGTAGCTTAAAGTCTCCACCCAGAACCACACCCAGAGTAGTGTCTTGTTCCTCATGGCCAAAACCCTTGGGTGGAGATGGAAGAGCAGCCTGGCAGGTCACTCTTGAAGGCTAGGGGTGGGGAAAGGTGGGGAGATGTGACAAATGGCAAGCCAGAGTCTCAGATGGTCTTTAGGGAGTGTGGGCCCTCTAAAGGAAGAGGGGGTACAGACCTCCACCCTTGCCCCTCAGCCCAGCCTCCATCCTCAAGACACCCCTGGCATCCCTCAAGCCACTGAAAGCCAGAATAAGAGACACCCTGGCTGGCCCTGATCACAGCTCCCGACTCTGGATTGGGAATGTCCAGCCAGGGACATAAAAGGAGATGGAGCCTGTGTGTGCTCCCCGCGCCTCTTGCAGTCTGTATGACTCAGGCCCCTGGAGCCCTGGACTTGGGCCTGGACGAGCCAAGCCCTCAGCAGCCCTGCCCCCTTCCTGGGGGCTGAGAAGCAAAGTTAGGCTGAGCCATTCCCTCCCTGCAGGCCAGACAACCTGGAGAAGCAATGGCTCCCAAGCAAATGAAGATAAGGCTGAGAACCAGCTCAGGGCAGGGCATGACAGCCCAAGATGTGGAGCATCTGGGAGCTGTGAGCAAGGCACATCTGAGAGCAGCGCCCAGCCTCCTTTCCAGGGCAGGAATGCCTTCCACACACTTGGCCTCAAATATTCCTCTTCCTCCCAAGTGCCCCAACTCATTGTTGGAAAGCTAGAACCTGTTAGAAGGCTCTTTCTGCTTTGACTGAAACACCCCGGACCCCAACCTCGGCCCATTCCTCCTGGTCTACCCTCTAGAATCTCACACAATAAGTCCATCCTACCCTCTCACCAAGGGCATTCTTTACAGTCCTTGAAGGACCCAGCTGTCTTTGACTCAAGTCTTCTCTTCCCTGGATGCCAACAGCCAGCGACCTGGAAGCTTCCTACCAGGGCGGGGATTTCCGGACCCCTTAACCAGTGGCCACCCTGGTCCAGCCCAAAGGAACTGGGTTGGTGGCAGCTGCCCACCTACAGGTTTCTGTTCACCTAGATAAGGTAACGGAGCCCTCCTGGCAGCCACGTCACTCTGTTGACTCATCTGAAGCTTGCTGTCAACAAACTCTCGAGTCTTTTTTCTCATAAACAGTTAAGTCGGGTCTTCCCTCATCTGTCCCTGAAGAGTTAAAGTTTGAAACCCCATCTTGGTCTCTACATTTTTCCTGATCAATTCCATCTGGTCAGTTTGGGCCTGTAGTTCTGGGTTGTAGAGAACTCTGCATCATCTGAAAATGTCCCCCACCTGTGTCACCCAGGACAGGGCTGAATGAAAACAAGGAAAGGATCCAGGGCAGACCCCTGGGGAGGGTCTGAGACAACCCCCCGCTGCCCACCTGCTGACACAGAGACCCATCAGCAAATGTTTGTGAGCTTCACACAGGCCAGGAAAGGGCAGCAAGGTAGCCTCATTATTTAAAGAAGTCAGATGGGGCCTGGGGGCCTTAATTATCCAGGGAGAGGCCTGGGTCCTACAGGAGATCCAGAAGGAAAGAAAGGGGGAGCAGGGGAGGAAGAGTAACAGTTGCAATCCCAAGCATTTAAAAAATGTTTTGTATTGATTCACTTTTTATTGTGCTGGGTCTTCATTGCTGCATGGGCTTTCTCTAGTTGCAGTAAGTGGGGGCTACTCTATAGTTGAGGTGCAAGGACTTCTCATTGCGGTGGCTTCTCTCATTGCAGAGCGTGGGCTCTAGTGCCCTTGAGCTCCAGTAGTTGCGGCTCGTGGGCTCAGTAGTTGTGGCCCACGGGTTTCCTTGCCCTGCAGCCTGTGGGATCTTCCGGGACCAGAGATTGAACCCATGTCCCCTGCACTAACAGGTGGATGCTTAACCACTGGACCACCAGGCAAGTCTGGAACCCCAAGCACTGCAATCCCATCCTCCCTTCTCCTGGCACCACAGTACCAGGACACAGAATGTTCTAGCCCCCACTCCTGCCCCTCCCCAGTGGTCATAGCAATTTTCTACCTAGATTCCTGGCTCTTTGCTTGGCTTCATCACCGTCACTGTGTTTTCTTGCTTCCTCTGAGGCCTGGTCCCCAGCCTTTGTTGGGCTACTATCCACTGGGTACCTGCTCATGCTACATGCGGTCATGGCCCCACCTGGCTCATGTCTGAGGCTATTCAGGGTACACACTGCTGTCAGAGTGTGTGTGCCTGAGGGCTGTGGGTTCCTGAAACTTGTCATAGCAAAGAATGAGGCCATATCACCCACAATGAACTCCCTCTGGGTGTGAGTCTTGAAGGGCCCTTCTGTCCCCGTTCCCATGATATTCAGGATTCCCGATTTCTGATTTCCCGCTGGGCCAGAGTCAGCCTTGTGCGATTACCTCTCTCCATGATTTGGGGAAGGGTGAGGGTGCCGGATCCCCTGGCTGTGGGAAATGGTTTAACACGTGCCACTCCCGGACCCCAAAAACCTGTCTGTTTGACACCTCCTGCTGAGCGGTATCGCAGCCTCTCAGCACTCCTCAAACCAGCTTCCTCCATCTTCTCCTCTCTGCCTGAGCGTTCTGCTGAACAACCACCTCTCAGCAAGAAGGAAGAGACAGCCCCCCACCCCCCTGACTCCCCT
>NW_011495071.1:8258545-8267960 GCF_000754665.1 Bison bison bison
TGTGTGCGTGATAAGTCGCTTCAGTCGGACCCTGCGTGACCCCATGGGCTGAAGCCCACCAGGCTCCTTTGTCCATGGGAATCTCCAGGCAAGAATACTGGAGTGGGTTGCCATGCCCTCCTCCAGGGGATCAAATCCAGGTCGCTTACATCTCCTGCATTGGCAGGCGGATTCCTTACCACTAGTGCCACCTGGGAAGCACCTCCCCCCAATCCCCCCACCCCAGCCATCCTTCTCTAAACCTGGTTCAGGGGATGGGGGCTCTGGAGTCCAAGGGACACGTCTCTCTGTGTTGACTTTAACCCGTCAACCTAGATGCTTTAGCCAGCAGGTCTTGAGTGGTCCTGGGCCAGGTAGGCTGGCTGCACTGAAGCCCTCCGCTGGGCGGTGGGACTGCCAGGCTCCCACCACGAGGTAGATGGAGTCCAGCCTAGTCCCACTGACTGCCAAACCCTGCACCTCTGCTTCTGTCTCCATTGCTTTGTTCTGCATGAAGACAGCTCATCTCACTGCTTTCTCCTTAACTCCTGCTGAATTTCAGGATAAATCAAAGGGTTGTAGTCAATGACGATGCTGGAAATAGCTCCCAGTATGGATAGAGAACTCGATAGGCTTGAGGCTGTCAAGAACTTTGGAAGGAGGCAAGACCTGAAGAAGGGTAAGGAGGAGTGTCTGAGTCTCTGCTGGGGCACAGAGAGGAACTGCCTTGAAGTCCTGGAATATGAGGGTCTCTGGTCTTCTTTCGAAACTGCTCTCTGAAGCCCATCCAGCATGTGCAGAATACATGGCCTTGTAAGGGGGACACAGAAGGCCTGCCTCCAGGAGTTTGCCCTGTACTGAGGCCATGGACATCCCGGCCTGAGTGATGTAATAAAGGCACTTGTGACAAAAGAAGAGAGAATGGACTGGGATGGCCCAAAAGTTTGTTCAGCTTTTCCCATAAAATAGTACAGAAAAACCTGAACAAACTTTTAAGCCAACCCAATAATTCCAAACAGAAGAGTTAGGAAGGACATAGGAAGGTGGGATTGAGTGGGGCATTGAGAAAAGCATAGGAACAGGTAAGCTTTTGCAAGAAAAGACTCCTCAGCAAAAGGAAGAATTTTAGACACAGGACTATATTGGAGTGATGGGGGCAGGCAGTCAGGAGGACGATGAACCTGGAGAGGAATAAAGCTGTGAAGAGGAAGAGATAAGGTTTGAAAGGTCAGGGAAATATACATTTTGCAGCAATGCAGAGGTCCTGTAGGGGCGTTTGGACCTCACCCCACTTCCCACGTGCCCCTAGCAGTACCCGCCTGCCAATGCAGAAGACACGAGACACAGTTTTGATCCCTGAGTCGAGAAGATCCCTTGGAGGAGGGCATGGCAATCCACTCCAGTATTCTTGCCTGGAGAATCCCAGGGACAGAGAAGCCTGGCGGGCTACCGTCCAGAGGGTCACAAAGAGTCAGACATGACTAAAGTGACTTGGCACACTGGCACTACGAGCTTATGGCTTTTGAATGAAAGCAAAAGCATATTCTTAAACAAAATCTAGTATGTCAAACGCTACATGAGACAAGGGTGTCCTGGTTTCAAGGAGACTCTCTCCTTGGCCTCCACCCCATCCCTGGTAAAGCCTGCAAAGAAAGTTATGGACTCATCCCCTATGGGATGCCCTCCAATTAGTTCTGAAATTGAGTGATGTAAGGTGAACATCTCTCCCTAAGAGAACATACAGATAAACCTCATCTGGTTTTGAGTGCTGCATTGTAGTCTGCTGTGTGAATGCATGGATGTTGGCGTCTTCCAAACTTCTATTGAGGAACTTGATTCCAAACATGACTTTTTCTTATAATTTGCTTTGCTATTAAATAAGACTAACACATTTTAAATCAACTATTCTCCAATAAATTTTTTAAGTATTAAACTGATAACATAAGAAAATCACTGCTTAGAGGTAACAGGGAACAGTAAAAGATTTTAAGCAGGACACTGATGTAATGAGGTTCGTGGGTTGGAAAATTCATCCTGCCCTCTGTGTAGGAGCTGGACAAGAGTGGAGAAGTTAGTGGGAATGGGACTGTGGGGAGACAGTAGACCTCAGCATGAGCGTGAAGAAGGGCTAGAGCTTTGGTCCGGGCGAGCCTATGGCTCTGCCACTAAACTTATGTATCCCCCCAACCCCTTCTTCCAGAACCACCTGCCCCAGGAACCAGAAGGAAAGACCCAGGCTGGGGAATGGGCCTTCCCACCATTGAGAGCGAGTGGATGACCCCCAGCTGGGGTCCTGGCTAGCAGTGACCCCCGCTTGTGGGGGGACCCTCACTCTCCAGGAAGGAGGGCACCCAGAGCCTGGGTGCCGAGTCCCTGCTCCCATCCTCTCTCTCCCAGGGGTTCATCATTTCTAGAAATGTCTTTTTGAGCCCACATAAGTTGGTTATAAGTGGTTTTGAAATGCCGTGGAGGGGGGTCTGGTTAGGGGAGGGGTAGGAAGAACAGAGCTGGGAAGTGAGGAGGAGCAGGTGCAGGGGGACAGCTGTGAGTGAAAGGTATGAAAACAGGCACCCTGCCTTCCTTTGCGGTTTGCTCAGTAAACAACCTGAGTGCTGGCAGGGCGGGGGAGGGGGGGGGTGCAGGGAGGGGGGAGGAGTGAGCTTCCGGAAACAGAGTGGGCACACTTCACTTGGAGGCCTCCCCAGGCCCCCACACCATCGCCCCTGCCGCAGATACTCACCCCCACTCCCCACCACCCCTGTGCCTCCCTTACTTCCTCCTATCACTCTCCTCTGCCTCTGGGCCCTCTGCTTCCGAAGTGGGAAGGGCGCAGAGTAGCAGGCAGGGCAGCCCAGGCATTGCCGTGTATTAGTGGAAGTTACATCAACATGGGTTCAAGCAGACCCGCTCTCTAGCAAGACATCGGTGAAACAGATATTACATACCTGAGCTTGTTGTGCATGTTAAACAAAACAAGGGGCTCCCACAACAATTTCAGTTATAAGGAAGGCACTCAGGAAAAAGGGGACAAAATGAGAGGAAGCCAACAGCCCATATCAGCATTCAGCCCTTCAGCAGGATCCTGGGCTTTAGTAGGGCTTCCCAGGTGGCTCAGTGTAAAGAACCCACCTGCCAATGCAGGAGCCACAGGAGATGCAGGTTCCATCCCTGAGTCAGGAAGATCCCCTGGAGAAGGAAATGGCAACCCACTCCAGCATTCTTGCCTGGGAAATCCCATGGACAGAGGAGCCTGGTGGGCTACAGTCCACGGGGTCACAAAGAGTCGGACACGACTAAGCGATTGAGCACACACGCACGCAGGCTTTAGTGCCCTCTGTCCTGTCCAGAACTGGAACTCCTTATCCCAACCAGATTCATTCCCCAAATGGAAGTCCTGATCCCAGTCCTCCGAGCCTTCAGCCTTCCACACCTGAGGACTCAGAAATGAGAAATGACTTACAGGTGCACAGCCCTCCAGAGTTCATATTCCCACGCCACGTTCCCTCTTTAGTCTTTGTTTTACAGACGAAAATAAAGTTGGAAAAGGCAAAGTGATTTGTTGGAGGAACATGAAGGGAAACTGGGATTTGATCCGTGGGCGGCCTGGAGGCACAGGGACAAGAACAGTTAGCTTGCAGGGTTGGCGGGAGAGGGGAACAGGATAACTCTATCAGGGAGTCAGGATCCCTCTCCGAGAGGAAAGACTGGTTCTCAGTTTCTGCTCTCCTGTCTCCTTGTCCTTGAAGTACAAGGAATTAGGGAGCTACAATGACAGTACGGAGACCCCCATAAAGGAAAACCATCTCTGCCTCACCGTCGAGGGGCCTCTGCTGACCTCCTTCAAGGCCGTGTTCATGCCCGTGGCCTATGGCCTCATCTTCCTCCTCGGTGTGATGGGCAACATTCTGGTCCTGGTGATCCTGGAGCGTCACCGGCAGACGCGCAGCTCCACTGAGACCTTCCTGTTTCACCTGGCGGTGGCAGACCTTCTCCTGGTCTTCATCCTGCCCTTCGCCGTGGCCGAGAGCTCCGTGGGCTGGGTCCTGGGCACCTTCCTCTGCAAAACCGTGATTTCTCTGCACAAGATCAACTTCTACTGCAGCAGCCTGCTCCTGGCCTGCATCGCCGTGGACCGCTACCTGGCCATCGTCCACGCCGTCCATGCCTACCGCCACCGCCGCCTCCTCTCCATCCATATCACCTGTGCGACCATCTGGCTGGCCGGCTTCTTCTTTGCCTTGCCGGAGATCCTCTTCGCCAAGGTCAGTGAACCCCATTACAATGACTCCCTGCCGCACTGCACCTTCTCCCAGGAGAACCAAGCCGAAACCAACGCCTGGTTCACCTCTCGCTTTCTCTACCACATTGGAGGATTCCTGCTGCCGATGCTGGTGATGGCTTGGTGCTACGTTGGGGTGGTGCACAGGCTGTGCCAGGCCCAGCGGCGCCCTCAGCGGCAGAAGGCGGTCAGGGTGGCCATCCTGGTGACAAGCGTCTTCTTTCTCTGCTGGTCACCCTACCAAGTCGTGATCTTCCTGGACACCCTAGCGAGGCTGAAGATGCTGGGCAGCAGCTGTGAGCTGGACGGCTATCTCTCCATGGCCATCACCATGAGCGAGTTTCTGGGCCTGGCCCACTGCTGCCTCAACCCCATGCTCTATACCTTTGCTGGCGTGAAATTCCGCAGTGACCTGTCACGGCTCCTGACCAAGCTGGGCTGCCCGGGCCCTGCCTCCCTTTGCCAGTTCTTCCCCAGCTGGCGCAAGAGCAGCCTCTCAGAGTCAGAGAATGCCACCTCCCTCACCACCTTCTAGGTCCCAGCCCCCTCCCCTTTGTTTCAGCTTTCCTCGGGGCAGGCAGTGACGCTGGCATCGCAGGAGCTGAGATCCTAAGAGCTTGCCTTGGCCAGTATCCTCATACAGGGCAGCTGGCGGAACCAACCCCTCCTTCCAGTACATCCTTGCCAGCTCTTCTCCCAGGCTCACATCTAGGCTGGGGTCCGGGGAGGGGAAAGGATCCCAAAGGCAGAGCCAAGGATACCTGTGCCCTCGGGCTGAGGACCACACTTGCCTTCTCTCATCTAAACCACCCAGAGCTCGAGGAACAACTTTTACCTCTGCCCCTGCCAATAGGGAAAGTCATTCCCCTTCCAGAACATGGTCTGTCATCTTATGGACCACATACCTCCACAACCGCCCGCATCTCCTCCCACCTCACCTGCCAAAAGAAACTAGAAGCTGAGCACCAGGGGTCGGATGGAGGTTAAAGCCAAAGAAAGGTCAGCTGGCAACAGAGCGTGTGTGGCCTTGACATGTCTCAGTGACTAACAAGCCCAGACATTCTTTCAGGTCACCAGCCCTGCGGTGTTCTGACCAGGCGGAACGCTCAGGCTGACCCGGTCCATGTGGCTGCCTGGCTCTGCTGAAAATGGCGCTGGGGCAGCCCCACATCACTGGGCCCTGGGAGGTTTACCGACTCAGGGCAGACTCCAGGCACCCTCGGAGACAAGCCAGCGTCCTAGAGAAGACGTGAGAACAGCTGAGAGGAACCCAACCAAGGAAAGAAAAGATTCTTCTTCCCCAACTCCAAGGAGGCACACATCTTCACCAAAGCCAGCTGTCTTCTCTGCCCAGGGCAGAGAGCTCCCAGTATGATCCAGGGCCCTGGTGGGTGTGGGAGCTGATGGGGAAGGAGATGGATACGTTCCCCCCACCCCTCTCCCCACAAACTACACTGCCAGGGAAACCCCTGGAGCCGCAGCAGAGGGGGCACTTAGCCAAGAGTTGGTGGAGCAAGACCTCCTGAGGAGACAGATTTAGAGTCCCTGGGGGTCATCTCATCCAGCCCCCTGCCTGCAGGCCGGGTCATCTTTCTGTGCCTCAGTGAGAGCCGAGGAGCACCCCCTTGGGCTGGGCAGTGTGACAAGCAGGCCTGGGCAAGGAAGTCCTCAGGCTCCAGGAAGCTGAGCCCTGTCCCGAGAGGGTACTACTCATATGGAACCGGAGGAAGCTGCTCCGTGCCAGTCCTGCTCCTGCCCCCTTGCCTGACACCCTGGCCTCTGGTCTGACCAGAATGGGACATCAGGGACTCCCGCACTTGCCGAGGGCACACGTTGGTTGCTCAGGCCCACTTAAGCCCGTCAGCGGAGGTCCTTAAGAAGCCTCTCTGCAGGGAATATTAGATCTATGACCCAGGGGACTCTTGTCTTCACCATGGAACACTGGAGAACCCTGGGGTCCCCTGTTCCTCCCAGCCTCCAGTAGGAAGCTGGGCAATGGAGGAGCCAGACATCAAAGAAGAAAGCAAGAAACTAGATGTTTAATTTTGTCTTTTTAATAAAAAGGCACCTATAAAACAGGTCAATACAGTACAGGCAGCACAGAGAGCCCCGGAACAAGCCTAAAAATTGTCTCAAAATAAAAACGAAGATGTCTTCACATATTGTATTTATATATTTATATTTATAATATATATTTATATAATGGTACAAAATGGCTGGGGGTGTGGCCACGGATGGAGGGAAGCTGGCCTGTGGAGTTCACCTTGGAAAGCTAGTCTGGTGGCAGAGGTGGGACGAGTGGGGCAGGGGGAGGGCGTCAGGCCCTTTTCAGTTTGACCCGTCTCTCCTCTGGGCAGGAAACACTTAAGAGTCAGCTTGGGGAGTCTTGGGTCAGGGGTGGGAGGCTCAAGGGCACGGGGCCCAGGTTGGACACAGGGAGGGAACACGTCTGGCGGGGCGGGGGGCATGGCCCCTGAACCCAGAGCCCCGGGCCCTGGTCCCCGGGGAGGGGCTGGGGAGGCAGGAGCCCACAGCCAGCCCTGGAGGAAGCGCTTGACCTGGCCGACGGGGGACTGAGGACAGCACCAGACTGGGAGAAGCGAGGACAAATTCCCTTTGTATCACAGCTGCCGACGGGAGACCAGGCCCCCTCGGGTCAGGAAGGCCAGGGACAGGCAAAAGACCCCTCGCCGAGAAATGGCCCTGGGTCCTGGGGGCGGGCACGGAAGGCCTCAGCCAGGGAACTGCCCCGCCACCTCACAAGGCAAGAAAGGAAGTGAGAAAAGGAGAAGTGTTTTACTCCTGGGGCCAAGGTGGGGGCAAAACACCCAACTGTGTATGGCTTCAGCTCTGACCAGAGGAGGAGGGAGCTCTTCTGGGAAAGGGCCGGGGGCTGACTGGAAGGCAGTGGCTGTGCCTGGGCGGGCAGGGAGCCCCGAGCTCTGGGCAGAGGGACCGTGCCAGTGAACCGCGGAGGAGGCAGAGACGCAGAGGCCCTGCTCTGAGCCAAACACTTTCTCTACTCTGTCCTCAGCAGGTGGAGGGAGGGAGACTGACTGGGCCTAACCCTTTTCCTTCCTCCTCTGGTGATAGGAAGTAGGTGGCAGCCTGGGGAAAGAGTTGGGGCCCTGGGGGCTACCTGGCCCGGAGCCACTGCAGCAGGCAGGGGACCCTCATGGCCCCCTCCACGCCGGGGGGCCTCCCACTCAGCCTCCGCCTCGTCCTTCTTTCCTTCAGCCCAGACTGGGGACCAAGGACTTCAAGTTCTGGCTTAAGATGTAGCAGCAGGGGACACCAGACAGCCACAGCTGGGAAGCCAGGACCCCCGTGTCGCCTGTGTGGGGCAGACACGCGTGCACTTGCACGCGCGCTCCTGAATCGCTCAGCAGCAGACAGGCTGCCGCCCTGGGAGGCCTCAGCCCTGCTGGGGCCCACCAGGTGGAAGCCTAAGGTGGTCTGACCTCAGTTTAGGTGTGGGGGTGGTAGCTATGTCATTTCACCGCTGGAGGAGGGCACGGGAATGGCATCCTTTCTGGACCCAGAGACACTGCCCTGCAGCGGGTAGGTGTGTCAGACTGCGTGCCCCTGGGTCCAGGGGAAATGGAAGGGGCAATCATTTGAAGGGGCGGGGGTGCGGGGCACGGGGAGGGTTTCTTTTATCCTTTTTTTTTTCTGAGTGACTTCTATCAAACACAGAAATACAGCACACGCACAAACCGGCACAAAAGCGCAGCGCTCTATTTACAGCTACAGCTGGCGCCTGCCCACCTGGCCAGCCGCCTGCAGGTTGGGGTGGGAGAGGGGGTCAGCCACAGCAGGGAGAGGAACTGAGGCAGAAGACAGAAGGAAAAAGACGGGGTGGAGGAGGGCAGAGAAACCAAGAGGAGGAAAGTGAAGCGCCAAGAGGAGAGAGCAGTGGGATGGGGAAACAGAGGACGGGGAGACTTCTCTCCTTCCAATCCGGCCAAGGATTCGATACAGGGATACAGGGACACAGGACTCGGACAGCAAAGCTGAAGAGGGTGGGTGCAGAGAAACAGGAGAGGCTCCATAGGACTCGGGAGGAGAAGGGGAGCGGCGGTCCTGGCGGCCAAAATGGAACCAAACTCACCCCCCCGATCCCCCACCCCACTCTGCCACTTCTCCCTAAGCTGCCAGCACATCTGGTTTCCACAAATGCCGCTCCCCACACAAGCCCCCTCCACCCCACCCCTTGACCCAGGCCATCCCAACACTGGAGGGGAAGAAACTTTTTTTAAGGTTATCATATTTGCAACATGGCCCCAGCTCCAGCCCCTTGCCGGGCCTGCTAGAAAGGCAGGTTGGCCATGCCGCCCGGGGCCGGGAGGTAGCCCATCTGGTTGTCCAGAGACACACTGCGCTGCCGCAGGGGGTGGGACACCATGAGGTTCTGCTGGGGCGGGGGACCCAGGAGAGAGCCCTGTGGGGAGAGCATGTGGGGGGGCTGGCTGTAGACCTCACCCCCCACGCCCCGCTGCTTCATCAGCATGAAATTCTGCTGGGTCATGAGGCCCTGCGGGGGGGACATGACCCCCTGGTGCAGGCCGTGGGGCACCATGCCCTGCTGCGGGGGCATGCCTGTCCTGCCCAGCAAGGACATCTGTCCAGGGTGGCACATGGACATGTTGAGCCCCCGTTGCACACCCTGCTGGCCCGGGAGGTTGGGGGGCCGGGAGGGGGTCTGCTCCGCCATCATGTTCTGCAGGTTCATGAGATGCAGATTGGGGGGCTGGGCCTTGGGGGGGTGGCTCTCGCTCTTGGGGAAGTACTGGAGGGTGCTGCTTGGCTTCTCCGAGGGGATGATCCTGGACAAGTCGAACTCGGGGATCCCCGTCGGGGTGGGCCGGATCACCTCGCTCAGCTCGGGGTCATTCAGCACTGATGCCACCCCGGGGAGCACGCCTGGGGGGTACGCGTCGCCCATGCGGCTGGCCATGCTTTTGCCCATCAGGTGCTGCTGGGGGGGCATGGGGCCTGGCGGCTGGCTGGGCAGGTCCTCTGGGGGCAGGGCCATGCCTGAGGGGTAGTGCTGCTGCAGGCCAGGGCCCCCGCCCCCGCCCCCACCAGGGGTCATGGCACCGTGGGGCTGCTGCAGCCGAGGAGGGAAGGGGATCATATGGGCGGCGCTGGGCAACG
>NW_011495071.1:8268188-8268722 GCF_000754665.1 Bison bison bison
GACAGGTGTCCCTAAAAGACCATGGGGCAGGGGCTGCTGGCCTGGCAGGTTCATGCCCATTGGGCTCTGGGCAGCAGCTGAGTTCAGGTGCATCTGGTTGGGCTGGTTATTGCTGATTCCTGAGGGGAAAGAGAAACGGGGGTCAGGAACCGTGTGCACACAGCTGGCGCAGGCTGCAGAACTCAGTCCTTTCTCCATGCCCCAACCAGGCTGGTGCCAGGGGTGACGGCTTTCATCACTGGCCTGCCCTAGCTGCGAGGACAGGGACCCGAGGCATTTAGGTGAGAAGCCAAGAGACCCAAGCTCTGGCCCTGTTACCCAGGGACACATCAGTAGATGCTGGAAAGACCACTCCAGTGAGCTGGGCTTGGTTTCATTGAATGACCAGTGGGAACTGTGTCCCAGGACATCACAACCCCCAACGCCCAGGGCCCCTTGGAAGCACAAAAAAAGCCAGCGTGACTGCAGGGGCTCTCGCTGGCCACAGCCACTCTTCACCCTCCCAGAGCTCGTGTGGGCCCTTCTCCCGGGGAC
>NW_011495071.1:8268822-8271623 GCF_000754665.1 Bison bison bison
CTCCCGGGGCCCCCCTCCCTGTCCTTGCACCTGGCCCAGAGCCCTGCGGCGGTGCCGGCGGGGGCAGCAGGGGCCGGTCTGGCAGCAGCTCGTCGTCTGAGGTGGCGATGGTCTTGATGGCATTGTGGTAGAGCGGGGTGGAGCTGGGCATGGCGTACTTGGACATCTGGGACATCATCAGAGACAGGGGGTTCTGGGAGGGCGTGGGGTCTGGGGAGGACGTAAACGGCAGGCTGGGGTTCCCGAGGCCGCTGGGGGGGTTAGCGGGGGGCGCTGAGGAGCTGCTCCGGGGGCCGCTGGGCGGGAGGGCACCTGCAGAAGTGGGGAGACAGAGAGAGCGGCGGGGGTGACGGGAGGCCGGGGTGAGTTTGGCCGCTCGCACTGGGGCTTTGGGAAGAGGTCAGCTCCCAGACCTCCACCTGACTCTCAGGCACAGATGGCCCGTCAATTCAGGTTCCCCCATGATCCCTACAGCCCACCCATCTCCAGGCAGTTCCTGTAGCCTCAGGGCTCTGAACAGAAAGATCCTAAATATGACAAACTCCCCTCGAAATCCCTGCCCAATGAACACGGTGCTCCCCATGGAAGCTCACACATGGGGGCCAGTGGCTGCTCCTCCCGCAGAGCCGTCCCGCCTCCGGGCCCCGGCACAGACCCCTTAACTCATACACACACACCCCAGCCAGGCAAGAACACACCCACCTGGGAGGCAAGTCCAGGGCCCACCTGCCCAGCCCCATTGACTCACCCTGTTCCATGTTGCCCAGGGTGGTGGAAGAGCTCAGGTTCAGAGGCGGCTGCTTGTTCTGGGGGACTCCAGGGCTGGGCATGGCTGTCTTGGGTGAGGCGACCCAGCCTGGAGAAGGCACCGCCATGGAGGGAGACTTGAGCCTGCTGGGCGAGCCAGTGGGCGAACGGACACTGAGGGAGGAGCTGAGGACCTGGGGCGACTTGAGAGGTCCTGGCGGGTTGGCCGAAGGCAAGGGCACCATCTGTGAGGGAGTCTGGGGGGACTTGAGGTTGGCAGAGGGCGAGGTGACCATGGGTGAGTGTACCTGGCTGAGGGTGGGCGACTTCAGGTGCCCCATGCCCGGCGAGCCCATCTGATTAATACTGATGGTGAGGTCTGAAGGCCGTCTGCCCAGCCCCCGGTTTGGGGCTGAATGCACAGAGCCCGGAGGATTGGACGCAGGAGGCAGGGGCATGTGACTAAGCCGGGTGGTACCCACGTTTCCCATGGGCATTGAGCTCTGGTCAGGGCTGAACATGTCTTGAGTGTTGCCCATGTCCTGGGGCATGGCTTGGTAGGGTCCCTGGCCCCCGGAGAATCCCTGCTGCCCTTGGCTAGGAAACTGCGAGGGCATAAGCATCTTCTGCGGGCCTCCCATCATTCCACCACTGTTCTGGGCCCGCACCCGGGCCATCTCCTCGGGACTGAGGCCCTGCGGCCCCATCATGTCCCCAGGGCCCCGCATCTTCTGCGACATCAGCATCTGCTGCTGCGGGGTCATCTGCACGTTCAGGTTCATGTTCATGTTCATGTTCACGTTCATGTTCATGTTGAGGTTGCCGGGCCCCATGGGCGGGTCCACCTCCCTCAGCCCAGACTGCCCCATGGGGGGGCTCAGGAGGCCCCGACCTCCGGCAAACTCCATGCCCATGGGAGTGCCCGCCAGGCCCTCGCCGCCAGCCATTTGCCCAGGGAACATGGCCGGATCCATCTGCCGGTGCGCCTGCATCATCCGCTCCACCTCCATGCCCTGCCCCATGCCACTGCCGGCCATGCCCAGGGGCCGCTGCATCCCCATCGACCGCTTCTCCAGCAGCTGGTGCCGCAGCAGCTCCTCACGAACCCTAGGGGTCATAAACCGCTCCGCTTCACCCTGCCCACCTGGGTAGGGCACAGCGTTCTGGGCAAAATTGCCGGGTCCCCCCATAGGGGGCAAGTCTTCGGTCCAGCCCATGCCTGGTCTCACAGGCCTCTGCATGGCATTCATGGGTACCTCCATGGGCATACCCTGCATGCCCCCAAACCCTGGCATCCGCTGCATCTGGTTGCCTGGGAAACGGGGGCCAGGGAAGGGGGGTCCGGCCCGGACCTGCATGGGATCTTGGACGTCCATGGGCCCCCGCAGCTGGGCGCCCATCCCAGGGGGCCACTGATCCCCTGGCTTGCTGTGGTAGGGGGGTGGCGGCCCCCTCACCATCATGCCCCCCATGCCCATCATGTCCTGCAGCGAGCGGCCCCCGTGCAGCCCGATCTGCTCCTCCTTCCTCCGTTTTTCCTCATAGTACTCTTCCTGAAGCTTGCGCCAGGCTACCTGCTCGGGGGTCAGGCTGTCCTGGCCCAGCCTCTGCATCATCACATTCATCTGCCCTACGTCCCCACCCGGGGGGTGCCCCGGCACTTCATGCTCCAGCGGGGGGCCCCCGAGGCTCTGAGTCTGTGAAATCATGGACTGCAAGGGCTCCTCATATTTCTTCAGCCCACTAGGCGGGGCCGTGGGTGGCTGCTGGGGCGCGGGAGGGGCTGGTGCTGGTGGTCCCCCCTCACCCGCTCCTCCGGGGGGCCCCTTGAGGAAGGGCTCAGTCTCCCCGCTGCGGAGCAGTAACCGCTCAATGTCTCGAAGCGTCTGGAAGGAGCGCTCCCGGTGCTCCAGCTGCTCCTTGGATAGGCCCTCTGAGCCCACCAGGCTCCGCTGCCCATTTCCGGTGGGGGCCTCCCCGAGCAGGGCGGGGCCGGGGGCGCTGCTGGGGTCTCCTCCAGGAGGCAGTGGGTTGTTGGTGGTGGAAGCTGTAGG
>NW_011495071.1:8271832-8278351 GCF_000754665.1 Bison bison bison
CGGAGCTGGGGGTGGCGGTGGCGGCAGAGGAGGAGGCTGGGTCTGAGGGGTGCCTGCTGATGGCGTGCTCAGGGGTAGCGGTTCCGGGGTGGGTGGCACTTTGGGGGCCTGCAAGAGGACAAAGACAGACCCATGAGATGGGTCAGCGGATGCAGTGGCCGGTCCACTGCTCATGGAGCCCCGTGCCCGGACCAGGCGACACACTCACCTGGTCCAGCTTGGCCCGCGGCACGTTCTGCTGGTGGTAGGCGAGGATGGAGTCGGCTCGGCCCTGTAGCACAGCCTCCGCAGCCCTGCACAGGAGGGTCGGGCACAACCAGCTCAGAGTGACGAGCAGGAGGGAGCCCTCCACCTCACCCATCCCAGCCCTAGCCAGCCCTGGCCCCCTGCAGGCAGTCAGGACCCCAGGCTGAGGGGTGCTGGGCAAACAATGGCTGGGGGCACTTACGTGTTGGCCAGGTGGGTGGTGAAGACATACACAAACTGGGAGGGGGGCTTTCCGGGGACACCCCCGCCTCCGCCCCCGGGGGCGTCAGGCCGGAGGCCGGGCGGGGCCCCATGCGGAGGGCCTGGCGCGCTGCTCTCACTGAGGGGCAGTTGCGGGGCTTGGCCGGGACCCAGCTGTGGGGCCGCCATGGCTGGGTCTGCTACATTACAATCTGCACAAGAGAGGAAAGGGAAAAGGCCCAGGTTTAGAGAGGAGAGCCAGAAGGGAGTCCACGCCCTACTGTCCCATCCCAGAGATGCCCAGGGATAGACAGGCTCGTGCCCACAGGGTCATCTGGTGCCACAATCTGGCATTTTCTCCAGTCTAGCTTTCAGAAACTTGCCCAAGCCCAGTCTTTGACAAGGACGGCAACTGTGTGGACCACACAGAGAGGAGACGGAAACCCACAGGCCCGCACGTGCCTGGAGCCCTGACTACGCCTCTGGAAGTGACTCTACTTTACCATCGTCACACCCTGGGAGGAAGGAGTCGGTGCAGTCCACTCGAGAGAGGAGGAAACAGCCTCAGAAGGGTGACACTACTCCCCAAAGGTGACAGAAAGGCAGTGCAGAGCCCTGCGCTTGGCTCGGCTCCGGCTGCTCACTGTGGTCTGTGCAGCGGGTGTGGGTATGTGTGCACGCACGCTGGCCAGATAAGGGAAGCAGGCAATGAGCTTGTACAACTGATGGTCCAAAAGCTGAATGGTGTTCATCCTAGCCTTACCACTAACTGACCGGCAACCATATCAACAAGATACTTCCTCAAGGCGTCATTCCTTCATCTGCAAAATGGAAACACTAAACTCTAGTCCGGCAGGAGTGGTGAGGGGCTGGTCAAAGAAATCTATTTTTACAGCAAATTCACAACTGTGTCACAAACTAAAAAAACTGGAGAAAAGAGAGTTACAAATGCCTGACACACTGGGTTCATTCCCTGCAGTGGACTGGCCACCCACAGCACTAACGGAGGTTTTCATCCACGGTCACCAGCTTGACAGGAAGTCCTAGCCTAGAAAAGATATCTACACTTGGTCACTACTGCTTCCCTTGTGGCTCAGCCGGTAAAGAATCCACCTGCAATGTGGGAGACCTGGGTTCAATCCCTGGGTTGGGAAGACCCCCTGGAGAAGGGAAAGGCTACCCACTCCAGTATTCTGGCCTGGAGAATTCCATGGACCAGTCCATGGGGTCACAAAGAGTCAGGCACGACTGAGAGACTTTCACTTCAATTGGTCATTACTGGGTCTAGTGAGTGGGTGGGCCCTTTGCCACCAGTCAACATGTAGCCCTCCGACAGCGCCAGGACTTACTATTCCAAGTGGACTCCCTTGAACCAGGGAAGTAGCCACTTTCCCACGGCTTAGAGGCAGGCTCCTCTCCTTGCAGAAATCTGCTCTGACTCTCCTAACTCATAACGGCCCTGAACTGGACCCTGTCCCTCCAATTTTACATAGAGCCAAAAGTTTGGGGTGTTAGGGGGCTTGAGAGCCAACCTCAATGTGTGAGGACTGCCCTGGAGAAGAAGGTGCATATTCAACACACAGAATTGGGACTCCTGGGGAAAAGCTATAGGGAGAGAGGCAGGCTTTGTTTTATTCTTTCTTTCTTTGTTTTTTCGGCTGTGCCACGTAGCATGTGGGATCTTAGTTTCCCGACCAGGGATCAAACCTGTGCCTCCTGCGTTGGAAGTGCAGAGTCCTAACCACTGGGACGTCCCCGGGCTTTATTTCAATATGAAAACTTCTAATACAATGATAACAACAAAAAAGCTAACACTGTTTTAAGTGTGTTGCATGTATCAACTCATTGACTCCTCATAACAACCCTAAGAGGGAAATATAATTTTTACAGATGAGGAAACTGAGGCCCTTTCCCAAACTTATACAAATGATAAGTAGAAGATCCAGGATATAAACCAAGGGGCGTCTGATTGCAGAGTCTGTGCTCTTAACTTGTACATTATACTGCGCTGCCATTAAGAACTCTTCAAGAATCTAATGTCAGTGTAACTAAAACATTGCCTTGGTACTCAGTATGGGATATTAGCCACCTCTTTGATTTCCCTGTGTCTTCATGCTTCTACGATGGTACAGTCTAGTTGTAAAAATGAACCGAGGAGGGTCTGTCCTGGGAAGCAGTGTCTACCCCCATCTACCACTTAAGGCTTTGGCCAGGGTTTGTGAACCACCAGTCAGTTCCCTGAGGGGTCGGGGATGCTGGGACCAGGTGATGTTTAAAGTGCCGGCCAGCTGCACAGGCTGTGTCTGATCCCAAACACCATCTCCACAGACATGATCTGCTCCTTCTAAAAACATCTGCTGAGTCTGTCTCCTCTTTTGCTTCCTAATAACACCTACCTCACAGTACTGTTATCAGAATTAAATAAAACAAAGTAGCAAAGTGTCCGGCATAATTTCTCTTCTTCCTTTCTACAGTCGCAGCCTCGGAAAAGTTCAGTGTAATATTCTCTGACTAGTTTCTTAGGCACTGAGTTGTTTCTCCCCACACACAGATGCAAGCTTGGAGGAAAAGCATCAGATCAATATGTACAGGCTTCCCAAGGGCAGGAGTATGTCTGGTTCTCCCCCATCACTTGTGCAAGGCCCAAATATATGCTGATCTGTGCAAGAATGAGAGAGGTGGGCGCCCACCCACACTCACTCTTCGTCTTGGTGATGCACTCCAGAAATCAATTAGAGGTTAGGGAAGGGCACCAGAGACACAGTCAATGTCAGCTCACACCCAGGCTTCTTCCGCACAGTTTTGCAGGGTCCAGCCAGCTGTCCAGCTCCCAGGGATGCTGAACCCTCACTGCCCTTCCTCTATTGACCAGTAGGTGGCAGCAGAGGCCAGGAATTCACGGGAGGAGGCCTCCCAGTGTGGCTTGAGAGGCCATCTAAGGTTCCACCTACCCCACCCAGGTCCCTAAGGACAGGGGGCTACTGAGCACCTGGAAGGCAGGGATTGAACTGTCAGTGCCGGGAGGGACTGAGTCAGAAATGGGAGATGGGAGAGGAGGAGCCCAGGCTCCTGATCCCTTGCTCCTTTTGGCCCAGCCTGGGTCCTCGAAAGCCCTAGGTGAAGAGAGGAGGCTCCCTCAGGGCAACTGTTCCCCAGGGACACCATGAGGCACAGCATCCTGGCAGCATGGGCACTCACTGTGGGCGGCCCCAAGGGGCTTGTCGTCCTCCTCGCTGTCTGGGCCTGAGCACCATTCGTCCCCGCTGTACGGCTGCTTCCGCTCCAGCACACAGCGCCGCTTACTCCGGGGTGCCACCTCTGCCCAGGCAGGCAGGCAGGGGTCAGAGTGAGTGAGCGAGTCCCCAGGGTCAGAGTGAGTGAGCGAGTCCCCAGGAGGGCCCGTCCTCCCACACCTGGGGCCTCCCCAAGCCCATTCCCCCAGATGCCCCAGTGCCCAGTGCCCAGGGGGCACTGCCAAGGCCACAGTGGGCACTTTGCCAGCCCTTGACCCCCACCACAACACCATTTGTTTCTGATTTCTCTCTACAGCCCTGCTGCCTGTCTCCCCTCCCCCACCCAGCACCAAGCCCAACGTAATCCCCAACCACAACTGGTTCTAATTAGGGCTGGGGGGGGGGAGGGGGAAGCTGCTGCTACTCTTCCAGGCCCCAGTGCCTGCTCCCACCAGCTGGAACACCAGGAGGTTCCTGGGAGGTGTGTGGGTCTGCGCCTCACCCCAGAGCACCTCCTGTTCCCCCTCTGGGGGCTACGGTGGGAAAGCAAGAGAGGCCTGAGGAGAGGCCCCATCACCCTGTGTGGCCCTAAGGATGAGACATCTCCACCCAGTCCTGAGAATGAGCAGATGGGTGAGAATGGGCATAATGGGGGTGGGGAGGATAGAGAAAGAGGCTGCCCCTGCATAAGTGCTGGAGAGGAATGGCAAGTGAGGATTAGGCCAGGGGTGCAGAAAGATGCTCTCCCAGCCTCTGTGTGTCTAGGACGATGGACGATGCTGGGGTCTTAGGGATCAGGAAATGTGGTACCTTTGGCCTCTGAATCCAGGGATGGGGTCCCAGCCTCTCGCTGCTCTCCGGAGTCCACAGACACGCTCCGCTCCCTCTTCACCTTGCCCTTGAGCGAGCTGAAAGGGGGTACCCCTGCCTGGGGGTTCTTCAGACTTGAGTTGCTAGGTGAGATCTGGTTGGCCTTGGCCCCATGGTTCCCCGCCCCCACGCCCTTCGAGCCCAGGTTGCAGGTGGGTCCTTGGTTCACATTCTGGTGCTGAGATTGGGCCCCGCCATTCCCTGTCTTGCCATGATTGGTCAACTTATTTTCTGGGTGCATTGGCTTGGCTGGGGCAGGGGGGCAGTGGCCGCGGGGGGACAGCGGCGGGCTCCCTGGAGCTTCTCTCCTCCTGGGGTGGGGTAACCTGGGAGGTGGAAGAGACATGAAAAGTTAATCGCAGTGCCAGGGGTGTAGCAGGCCTGGATTTTAATAACCCCATTCTGGCTCACCTAACAGTTGGGGAGGTGGGAGCTGAGTGGCATCTTAGGACCACCAGCTATCCCCTATCTCCCTCCATGGCTCCTCAGACAAGGGCTCATGCCCTTCTCCACTTGGGGAATGAAGAAGGGCCAATCCCCTTCACCCTCCAGTCCCCAAATGAAAACCCGGGCCTTATGTTGGCTGAATCCAACCCGGTCCCTAAGCCCCAGCATCCATCAGACTGCAAGCCTCCATGGCAACCCCCTCCACTAGCACCCGGCCAACTCTTAAGCATTCTCTCTTCAAGGGTTTGCTGTCTTCACACTCCTTCCTAGGCCCCCCAACCTCAACTTCCATGTGTCCCAACACCAGCAGGGAAGGAACCCAGGACCTGGGAATCACTGCTTCTGGCCCAGCCCCATTTCCCCTTGGGGAAGTGGGAGAAAGCACACCAGATTGCGGTGCCCACTGGTCCAGACAGCTCCCCAGGGCAGGAGGGGAATGCCTTTAGAGGGTGCACCAGCAGGTCTGGCCGGCAGGCAGGAGCAAGAGGAAAGGGGGAGGGGACTGGTGTGTGGAGCAGACTGAAGCCAAGGATTCCTGCAGCCTAGGCTGCGGGCCCTTTAAGCTCCAGCCCGCTCCCCCCACCGCCTCCCCCTCCCCGGAGACCTATTAATAGCCGCTGGAAAGATCACATCACGGGAGAGGATATTTATCCCCCCTCATTCCACACCAGCTCAGATTTATTTCAGCTCTGCTGTCCTGCTGCTGCCGCCTGGCCCTGTCTGCCGGCTTCTCCCGGGGAAGGGGAGGGAGGCAGGCACCGCCCCTCCAGTTCCCACCCCCAGCTAGACCGAGGCCAGAGGGCGCCAGCGGACCCGACAGCGGGGCCGGCGGGGGTCTGCTCAAACCGTTTTTAAGAGGAAAGGACTGGAAGGGACTAGAACAGCAGGCTTAGCCGCTTGCCATTCCCTTCTGTCCCCTGGGCTCAGGCGCTAAAGCTGTGGGCTCCTGCCTTCCGATTCTGACCCCCATTAGCCCACCGGTGGCCGGGAAGCCAGGTACCCGGGGGCGGAGGTGGGGGCTTGCTCTCCAAGCCTGCACGGTTCAGCCCCATCAACACTGAGCCCACCCTTTCCCCTCACTCCACACACACATCCCGCCCTCCACGACACCCACACACCTTGTCTTGTTAGCCAGGATCCTCATGGCTCCCACACACAGTGGGGCTACGGCCCCTGTGCGTGCCCAGGGCCCAGCCAGGTACTCGGTGCTGGAGCAGGGACTGCAGCAACAAGCCCCAAAGAGAAAACTTGTGACTTGGGGAGGGGGTGCAAGGAGGGGAGGGGAAACGGGAGGACCCAGCAGCCCTGGGACTAGGGTACTGGACAGGGTAGGGTGGGAACGGCCGGGAAGGATTCCAGGTCGGGGTCTGAATCCATCCCTCCCGCACCTTACCCTCAGGGAGCTTGCAGTCTCTAGCAAGGCCCCCGGGGCCGCAGGGGCAGAATTCACTAAAAAGATAGGTTGCCAAGGTGCCCGCGTGGGGCGGCTGAGAGGTCTGTCAGGCCCCGGAGGCGGGGGGCT
>NW_011495071.1:8278749-8280473 GCF_000754665.1 Bison bison bison
GGGCTGCAGCGTGCCTCTCCCGGCCCAGCACGCGCCTCCCCGACAGACCCACGGCCAAGTGCGGCGAGGGGCCGGGCGCGCGCCACGGCGGGGCCCAGGTTCATCTCTGCGCCGGACGCCGCCAGGCAGGAGCCCCGGGGACCCACCAGCACCCGAACTCTGGATTCACACACACACACACACTCGCAGCGCACACGTGGACGGGGAGACAAAGACACGCACGGAGCCCAGGAAACTAGAGGCGCGCTCAAACGCCGGCCCGCGGAGGTGTGCGGGACCGCTAGGGAGGCGCTGGCCGAAGCAGGAGCGCAGAAATAGCCGGGGGCGCACGTTTCCAGAGGCGGCCAGAGGCAGAGAGGGGGCGCGTCGACTCATTGAACAGATGAAAAGACTGAGGCCCGACAACAAGGGAGCCATTGAGAGCTGAGCCCGGTAGTGACAAAGAAACACACACGGGGCCAGAGATACACCAACCAACAGTCTTATACAAACACGGAAGCCTCACCCGACTGCCCCCGGTCCTGTCCCCTCGCCCCTCCCGCAGATCCCAGGAAGGAGTGGGGGAGGGGAGGAGCCTTGGGCCGGGAGCTCCGTCCTGGTGACAGGCCCAGCCAGACACCGGGGCACATTCCCTGGCGGGCTGCTGCAGGCCGGCCTGGGGCCTGGGGGGCGGGGAGGGGGCCACACCAGGGACCCTGTGGGAGTCTCACCCTAACTTAACCCCAGGCACATTGGCCTTCTCAGCAGAAGATTCCTCAGGTTCCAGGCCTGGCTGAACAGAAGCCAGCGGCCAGTCCCCAGGCTTGCATCACGCCAGGGAAGAGGTGAGGTGGGAAGAGCCGGAGGGCACCTGGGCTTAGGGGCAGGCCCATGACTGACAAGTGTCCCAGGCTTCCCCTTTCCCCACCTCGCTGATCCTCAAAACTACCAACCACCTGCGACGGCAGTATTTCTATCACCATTTCACAATGAGGAAACTGAGATCTGGGAGAAGGAAGTCAGAGGCCCATGGGTCGCATGACCATTACAGGGGCCTACCAAGACCCTATTCCCCGGTGTTTCCCCTACACCGCAGTGTCCTCCCCTCCAGTCATGACACTTTGTGCCTGCATCAGACAGATGGGCTTCCAGCAGGGCAAAGGCTACCCACTTTCCTCTGTTTACAGCTTCAAATATTGGGGCATTTAGTAACTTGGGAAGGGGCTGTTAGAAAATTCATCGTGTCCAGGGTACCTAGTGGGGCCAATGCTCCTCTCCAGAAGAATCTTCCAGTCGCCCTCCCCTCTAGAACTCCACCCCCTCGCTCCCACCCAGCAGGACGAGCTGAGTCAAGTACAGATGAGTCAGGACTTTCCCATCTCACACCTCCCCCTTTTGCCCCTCAGCAACCCTCGCCAGATCACAGAGACCCTCCTTCTCTATATATTTAGAGTCCCCGGAAGAGACCTGGAAAGCCCTGGGGATGGAGGCAGGAATGAACAAACAAAGTGAGGGGGGCTTTTTGGCACCAGGCCAGGAGCCCCCTGAGACGGGTGAAAGGGATGCAGCTCTGCAAACACAGACCTGGACTCCTCTTAGGGGATGGGGTGGGGTGAGGAGCAGTGACATGCTCACAAACAGGGAGCAGGTACCAGTCACCTGAGTGAAGGGCCCGGAGCAGACCCATGAGAATGGAGCCCAGGAGGCTGCTGAAACAAAGCCTGCCTGAGATCTTGCCCTCCTGG
>NW_011495071.1:8280573-8281617 GCF_000754665.1 Bison bison bison
GGTAAGAAGCAGTGACCTAAGGGTCAAAGTGGACCTGACCTCAGCTGGGGGAGGGAGATCAGGAAGGCTTTGATGGATGCCCAGGGCCTCCAGGTGGGACAGGCCAGCTCCCTGCTCAGCACAGAACTGCCACATATAGCACACTTGCCTCTGTTCAGTGGCTCCCAACTTGGGAGCCTCAGCTTGATTTGCCTACCAGCACACCGGTCTGAAAGCCCAGCTCAAAACCACCACAAAGAGGCACTGAGAACACTGCTTGGAGGGTCCATGCTTCCATAGGCAGTGGGCAGACACCCCTAGAGAGGAAATGGGCAGCTAGGAACCCTGTGTGGCTGGAAACAATAGAGACCTGCCGGGAGTATTAGGCGTGGGATCCTCCGCCACTGACCTAGGGAGAGGCAGCCCCCAAGACAACGAGGTCCTGAGTCCCCTTTCTCCAGGGTCCCTAGAAGCTCTCCTGTATCACTCAGGTCACTTCCTCTTCCTGAGGTGGTGACTCAGCGGGGTGGGGAGGTCAAGGATTCCTCACCCAGCAGGAAATCTGCTCAAGAACCAAGGTGTTGCTGGGGACCCTCTGTGTGGGGACTTCCAGGGTTGGGGGGCCTTCCCCTCACCCTGGTTCCTAGCAGCTCTCCCCACTTCCCCCCACCTCCTGCCAAAGGAGACCATGCAAATCAACCATTTTTGTCTGGGAGTTTCCAGCCCCACCCCACCTGCAGCCCCAGGGTGATGTCTGGCAACCCCAGCCCTTCTGGGACATGGAAATTCCTGGCCCCAGACCCTCCAGTCTGGGGTCTTTGAAGGGTGCTTCAGGGGTGAGGGGTGGATTCTGCCCTTGTGGGGACCATCAGGCTAAGTAGCATTGCCTAGACAAGCTGGAGGTCGCCTCACTTGGCTCTGGTAGCCAGGGCCCCTGTGGCCAGGCCTCAAGAAGCAGTCATAGCCTGGCATGGGGTGCCCCCAAAGGCTACTGCCCAATCCCTGGCTGCTCCCTCCCCCAGCGGGGAGGCGGGGGAGGAGGTGGGGGGCACAAGGAAACAAGAC
>NW_011495071.1:8281808-8285844 GCF_000754665.1 Bison bison bison
AAAGCTCTGGGAGAAAGGAGTGCCAAAAGCCTGGTACCCCAGCGGGGGCAAGGGCCAGGGGTTAGCCCGGGGCAAGGGAGGGGCAGAGGCTCTCCAGCCTTCTCTCGGCCCCAGACCCCACCTGGGGAGGGGGAGAGGAAGCCGGGCTGCCAGGGAGGGTGCTGCCTCTTTAAATCCACCGAAATCCTGAGCTAGGCCCAACCCAGCTCTGGTTTCACAGGAAGGAAAGGCGCTCAGGAGCCAGTAGGGCAGGAGGTGGTGGCTGGAATTAGCCCCACCAGCCCAAATATATCTGGTCTCCGCCTGCCACCCCTCTGGCACTTCCTGCCCCCTGGCACCTGCACCACCATGGGGGTGGGAGAGGGTCTAGGGGCTACTCCCTCCCCTGTGGGGGACCCCGGGCTCTCCAGGTGCCCTGTTGCTGCGGACACGTGGTAGGAGGTGGCATCCCCAGCCCGGATCCCCAGAAGAGAGGAATGGACAGGGTAGCTCCTTGGGGACCCTCACCTGGCCTCTATCCTCCAAGGGGTTAATCGGACCCTTTTTTGGGGGGGTGGTTAGGGGTGGCCCAGGAACCTCCTCCAAACTGCCTGGCGGCTGGGAACAATGGGGCCATTGTGGGAGTTGCGGAGTGCGGGCAGGCTGCTGGCACAGGCAGCGCACCAGGGGCGGGACCTCACCCAGAGCCCGCCTGCCCGCCGGCTCTCTCCCCAGGTGCTGCCAGCGACAGACATCCTCCCAGCCCTCACCTCGCCGGCCGGGCCCAGACTCCTGGCACCGGCAGCACCTGGAGAGCCCTCCAGCTCTGCCCACGTTGCCATCCAGACTGCCATGACCCTACAGGAAGCAGGGGCATGTGGACCAGGACAGGGTGGGGGTGGGGGCTGACGAGACAGGATGTATGCCTGTGATCCTCCTGCAGGGAAGACAGGAAGGCCAAATGGGGTTTCTGGTGTCAGTCCTGGCACCCTCAGGCCAGAAGGGCTTAGGGGATTGTGAGAGTGGTGACAGGCAGGGTCCTCTGCCCCCAGGCCTCAGTTCCTATGCTCAGCTCCCGGAGGAGGCCCAGCCCTGGCAGCCTAGCTGCCCTCTGGGGCCAGGACACAGCAGGCAGTATGAGTGATGCAGTGGAATGAGCAGTGGGCTTGTAGTCAGGCTGACAAGGTTGCCAATCACATCCCACCCCCTCTGAATGACAGGACTTTATCCGTCCCTTCAGCCCTTAGAGCCTCAGTTTCCTCATCTGCAAAATGAGGCTCAGTATATCAAGTGAGATGCTAATAGCGAAACTAGCCAACAGAATGCCTGTGACATGGCCCTCAACAAACCACCTTGGGCCATGATGCCCCCTTATTTATCTCCTACGTGGCACCCAAATCCATGGGCATTTGGTAAAGATGGGCACGGTCGAGAGATTTGCTCTTAATAGCTCATTCGATAAAGGATCTGGCTGCAATGCAGGAGACCTGGGTTCGATCCTTGGGTTAGGATGATCCCCTGCAGAAGGGAATGATTACCCACTCCGGTATTCTTGCCTGGAGAACTCCGTGAACAGAGGAGCCTGGCAGGCTATAGTTGATAGGGTCACAAAAAGTCGGATATGACTGAGTGACTTTCAAGACATTGGGCCCACAGGCATCATCTCAGTGGTATCAAGTATAAAAACTTGGCTCCTCCTCTGTCCTCACAGAGGTCAGGTCCCCCGGCGAGGACTCCTCTGGGCCTCACTGGGTTTATCAACATTCAAACCCAGAGCATGAATCCAGAGAGCAGTTATCCACTCTCTTAGCCATAGGGCTGTCTCAGGAGACAGCAGGAGAAAAGCAAAGGGGAGTTTCCTTTCAACAGTGGCCACATCCCCTCCACCAGCCACCCCCACCCCTTGGCAGTCTCCCTGCAGGGTCTAGGCTGGGAGGAAGCAGGAGCCTACTTTCTTGCCATGGGCCTCTTTAAAGAGTGGAGGGTCTGAGAAGGTAAGAAGAGCAACTGGGACACACAGTTCTGAAAGTAGAGGTCCAGAGAGAAGACCTATCCTCTTCTCAGCTAGAGAGGGCTGTCCCTCTTGGGGTGGCTCCATAGCCCCCAAAGGGTTAACAAGGCCCTAAAAATAACCTGCTCCCAGCAGGACCCCCTGATTGGAACCCTCCAGCCATCTGTTCCCATTTTCTCCTGTTCACATTGGAACATCTGAAACCAGCCCCAGAGCCCCAGCCCGATCCCAAAAATAGCCCCAGCCTGCCCAAGGAACAGGCCCCAGGGGCTGGGCAAAGGCAGCATGGCCGGCCCAGCAGTCAGGCATGGCTCTGGCCAACACTGATGCCTCACTCCCAGGCCCATGGAAGGGAGGAGATCCCTCTGTTCCCAGAAAGAAGTGGTGAGTAGAGCCAGGGGCTCCAGCCCAACCCCCTTAGTACCAGGCCAGAGCAGGTCCCCAGGAGTCCTGGAATCCCAGGCACTCTGCCACATCTGATCACTTTTACTCCTGAGAAGACCAAACCAAGTGTCTGCAGAATTTCCCTCCTGGCCGGCATGCCTGCTACCCTGTCCTGGGATCCTCACCCAGAAGTTCCCAAGCCTTAGCCCGTCAATCATCCTGCTGTCATCCCAGGGCCTTTGGGAGCATTGCTCACCCAGAGTCACTCAGCATTCTCCCCTGACCTGCCCCAGGGCACACAGGGTCGAAACAGAACGTTTCTCAGCCCTGCCCACATGTACCCATGCAGCAGAGGAAAGGGTTCCGGGGGTGTCCTCTGGATGCCGATATGACCCCAGCCCTCCTCTGGGCTTCAGGATGGACTTCCTGCCCATCTGTGTGCGGCAGGTGCTGGGCCTGCCTGTCTGGGCTTCTACACATATCACAGACCTTGGCATTGCCCTGCCACATTCAGGGAAAATGCCCAGGCAGGGTACAGGGAATCCAGTAGACCCTGGGCCCCAAGGCAAGCCTGACAGCTGCCATCCATGTCACAGCTCCTCCCTGCTACTCTTCTCCCTAAGGAAGATCCCAGACCCCTTAGGCCAGGAAAGAGAGGAGGCAGCCATTTAAGCCACTGAAGGACAGAGTGTCTTAATGGCTGTTCAGCCTGGTAAAGGAACAGAGCAGCAGGAGATGGGATGGTGGGAGGGGTGTTGAAGCTGATCTGAGCTAATAGCCTGCGGGAGGAGGGGTTCAGCCCTGAGAAGTGCTGGGCGATGGGGAGGCAGGCAGGCCCTAAGCCCTCAGACCCTTCTGTAGGCCCACAGCTATTTCCCAAGCTTGCAATCATGATGCCTGCCAGCACCAGCAGTGGGGAAACTGAGGCAGCAAGAAGGTGGGTCTGGAAGGGTATTATAATCTAGGAGTCTCAAGCACTGGAAAGGCTGTTTCTTCCCCACCCCCATCTCCCTTGCTAAAGCCTCTGGGAGGATCAGGAGTTCCTATGACTAATAATAATTAGGAAAATCTCTAATATTTATTGAGCATTTACCCTGTAACATCAAGCTGCTAATCACAGGCATTATCTAATTTAATTCTCTAATTTAGTACTCTACAAGAAAAGTCTCTTATCCCCACTTTACAGGTAAGAAAACCGAGGCACAGGGACACTGAATAACTGCCTAAGGCAGATAGTCCAAACTTAGAAGAGTCAGGATTTGCACCCAGATACTCCAGCCATTTGCTCTTAACCATTTCACAATACAAGTTCGCCCTGGCAGCAGCCCTCTGTGCTCTGACGAAAGAATGGTGCCTCACTCCCTCATTCCAGACTCCCTCCAAACCTGATGCGCACCAGGTCCTAGCCAGAGGCCACAGTTCCTACCCAGGGACAAGATCAAAGAGAGGCCACAACTCCCCGCCCCCTCAACACAGGTGCCTGGCCCGCTGGGGCTCTGAGAGTAAAGTTCTTGGGCCACCCCAGCCCCGCCCACCCCCAACCCGTCACCCGTCACCCATCCTGGTCCCTAAGAGTCTGGGGAGGGAGCCCAGCAAGTTACCATGACAATAGCACAGGCCCCTGCTGAGAGGCCCAGAGGCAGGAGGGGGCTGTGGCCCCTC
>NW_011495071.1:8286313-8289942 GCF_000754665.1 Bison bison bison
GGGAGAAAGTGTGCGTGTGCCTGCGTGCGTGCATGCGTGCGCGTGCGCGCGTGTGTGTCTAGGGGTCAGGACAGAAACCACATTACCGTGGCTGGTGGCCACCCTGGCTTTGACTCAGTCAGCTGAGGCCAAAGCCAGCAGGCAGAGGGTAGCAGGCGCTTGGGATGACCAGGAAAGAAACCATACCTTGCCCTCCAGGGGTGACTGGGCTGGGGCTCCCCACCGCCCACCCCGGCTGGGACTTTCACTGGAGCTGCGGTCGGCGCTTTAACCCTTCCTGCCAGGGCCCCGCCCCCGTCCCCACTGGGTCCCAGGTTGTAAGCTGTCAGCACCCCCTCCTCTGGGGGAGGAGAATGAAAGGAGAAGTAGGGGCAGAGAGCCAGGAGGAGGGCGCCCAAGACAAAAAGCCAAGCAGGAGGCTCCGGCAGAGGCAGGCAGAGCTGAGCGCGGAGGGTGTGAGAACACACAAGCACACGGACCTCTCACCTCGGGATAACGCGTGTCGGGCTCGGGCTCAAGGGTGCGGTCGGGGCTGGGGCTCCCTGTGGAGAGAGGGTCACAGCTCGAAGCCCCGGGCCAGCAATCTCTACCCCTGCTCCTCCCAGAACCCCAGCCCCACCCCCAGCACGCACACCACTAAGCATGTACACAGACAGGCTTGTAGCTCCAGGAAGTCCCTGAGCTACTCGGACACCACCCCCCCTCCACGACTTCTGTGGATTGGCCGGGAGCCAGGCCTGACCCAGCCGCCCCACCGCACGGCTCCCCCTCCCTCCCCTGGAAGCAGGAAAGGAGAAGGCCCTGGAGATGCCTTAGGGCTCAGCCCCAGGGTCGGGGGTGGGGTGGGCAGGACTCCTACGTCCTGGCCTGAGGACTCGGGTAGAGGGATGGATGAGAGGCCTGAGGACCCCAGCTTCCAGCACCCACCACCCCGGGGTTATCCTGTGTCAGGGAAAAGAATGGTGTGGGTCCTCTGTCCCTGTGTGGTCTCCCTTGTCTCCGGAAGACTCAAGTCCTGGGGACTGGGCCTAGCTGGGAGGGCCTGGAGGGAGAGAATCGGGCATAGCAGTTCAGTAGGAGGGGGCCGGGTGAAGCTCCCACAGGCAGGCAGGCGGGAGGGAGGCTGGTGGCTCGGCTCAGTTTGTACTGGGGGTCAAAGGGGAGTTCTTTTCCGAAGAATTCTGGGAAAGAAGCCAACTAGAGCAAGCTGCTAACTACCCCTCCCTCTCTCTCTCACTGCACTGGGTTGGGGAGGGGGGGCGCTGTCCCTGCCAACCAGACTTAACCCTCTCCAGCCTGTGGTGTGCCCAGGCCCAGGACAGGGGAACTGGGGAGGGAACCTCGTGCTGGGCCCAACTGCCCATTCTAGGGGGCAAGCATAACATGCCTGCCAGAACATGGTACCACCTGTCTCCATCTGGTACCACCCTGTCCTACCATCACCTGGGTGACTTTTCTGGGCTCATCTCCTGAAGGTGTCTGCAGTGACGTGCATGCGCAGGTCTCAGAGACAGAGATTGAGAAACAAACTGAAGATTCCTTGCCAAGGCCCTCCCCCTGCTGGGTCACTGAGCACTGTACCAACCTGTGCCTTTACCCCTCCCCTCCTTCCGCCGGGTCCTGGGACCAGAGGCCATGGGAAGGGGGGTTAGAAGGAGACAGCTTCTCTCTCTGCCCACCTCTGCTGCTGTCTCCTTAGGCCCTAGACTCCGACAACCAGCCCCTGCCCCAGCCCCCTTCTTCTTCACTGACTTGCTACAAGTGGTTCTAGAAGAAAGTCGTCAATTATAGCCTGAGGTCCCAGGATGGGAAACTGAGTCATAGCGAGGCATCAGGATTCCAAGTGCCTGTGTCCCATGCAGACATGACCATCACAATTTTAGCTTTGGCAAAAAAAAAAAAGAAGAAGAAGGAAGGAAAGAAAGCTCCCCCTAACAACCCCTCATCCTGTAGAACACGATAAAGGACTGTAGAACAAGAAGGACTTCTCAGGGTCAAGGCTACAATGGCAGCTGGCCCCACAGCCAATGTTTCATATTTTTGGGGTGGTATAACCCCCCAAGAGACCAGGCCCCTCTGTCTTCTGCTCAGGCTGGAAACATGAGTGTCTTGTTTTGTCTGCCCCTAACTAGCTAAGTCAACTTTTCTGAAAGCTCCCAGGTCTGGTGAGGCTGGCTGTTTCTTGTCTCCAATGAAGCAAGCCACCCCAGGGGCGGGGGGTTAAGTCCCTTCCCCCATGCCTTTCTGAAGAGCACTGGGCCTCCCTGTCACAGCCCCTACGACAGCACCAGGACAAGAAGAGGATGGACTGGGAGCATCAGACCCCTTGAGATGCCGGGTGTCTGGGGACGGCAGAGGAGGAGAGTCCAGCCCTGGGGACAGTTTATCCCAAAGTCTCCCCACTGCGCACTTTCTCTCCAAGGACCACAGAACTGCCAGAAGCCTTGGCCTTCCTCCAGGAAACCTCCCTTTCAAAGGACAGAGGACTTCATGTCCCAGGGAGCCATCGGGAGACCTGTGGCTACACCCCCAGACATGTTCCAAGGGAGGAGGAAAGAGGCGGGAACAGAGCGCACAGAGTGTGCGCGTGTGCACACACACATGCATCAAAGACACAACCCCGGGCACACACACTTCTCAGATACTCTGACACGTGTACTTGAGAGAGAAACGGACACAACCCCCAAACACACACATCCAAGATACCTCTTTAAAATAACACGAACTCTCCAAAACTGACTCCCTCAGACCCACAGAAGTGCCCACACTCATAGAGAAAGCCCAAGGGGGCCCAGGAAACACAAATGACGTCGGCCGGTCACAGAACTGCTGACAGAAGGTAGACCCACATTGGAATATACTATGCACACACACAGAGACACTGAGTAGTATGCACATGGCCATGTGCTAGCACAAACTCTCTTTCTCTCTCTCTCTCACACACACCCAGGCAATGCACAGCATGAAGCCAGATTAGAGCACTAAATTCTGGGCTAGTGGGGAGGAGGGGAGTCAGAGGAGGGTGGAGAAGTGCTCAGGGATTTCAAAACAATCCTGGTTTCGAAATGCTGGAAATGCTGGATTCAGGGCCATTCTCAGTTGAGGCTGGGGGTGGGGGGAGGGGAAGACAGGCCAGCACAGGGCCACCAGCCTGTGGGAGGAGGGACTTGGACAGAGGGCATCCCGGCCCCTGGGGACACCAAGGTTAGGAGGGGCAGGTGGCCAGGGCCCAGCAGGGAGGGCCCGGGGCGGAAAGGAGGCGAAGGAGGGGAGGCCTCTGCTCCAGCCGCGGACTAGAGAAGTTGGAAGGCGCAGACTAGAGAAGTTGGAAGGCGGGCAGGGGAGACTGCCTGGCCCCTCCCCCTACCTGGGGGCGGTGGTGGCCACCTTCTCCCCCGCAGAGTGGCAGCTGGTTCCCCTTGGCTGCTGGCTAGCAGAGCCCCGAGGCAGGCCTCAAGCTACGGGGCAGAGAGTGTGGGAGGACAGCAAGGGCCTGCAGCGGGTCAGGGACCCTCCCTGGGACCCAGGCCCCCCCACACACACACACTCAGGTCAGGATGGGGGACATCTCCCAGGGAACTCGGAGCTTCCTCCTCTCCATGGGGAGGGCCAGCCCTTATTTAGGTGGC
>NW_011495071.1:8290658-8293416 GCF_000754665.1 Bison bison bison
GGCAGAGGCTCCCTGCCCGCGGCACCCAGCCTGTACCCGCTTGGCTCCCACGGCTGCCCACTTTCCCACGGTGTCATCCCCTCTGCCCCCTCCCCCACAAGTCGGCAACCTAGCAGAGCCCAGGGCTCCTGGCACTGGGAAAGGGTGCTGTTTTCCGGCACCCCTGGGTGCCCAGGCTCTTGGGGTGCCTCACTACCAGCAACCCAGGAGCCCCTAGAAGAGTCAACGTGGCATCAGGCCAAGGAGAACCCCAAAGCACACCCCACCTCCTTGGAAGCCTCTTCCAGTCCTGAGCAGACTGGACACCCAGACACCCTGGCTCCCCGCAGCTGCCCCCCCAGGGCGCTGGGACAGAGTGGCAGCCTGTGGCGCCAGAGGCCGTGTGGAGGGCCCCCAGTTCCCGCCTTAGACTCCCTGGAGGTGGGGCTGCTGTTCTGGGTGGCTCCCTCCACTCCTGCCAGAGCTGCCTGCAACCCTGGTCCTTTCCTTCCACCCAACTCCTGGGCTCCACGGAGCTCCATCCCAGCCCCTCCCCCTGCAGGCAGGCAGCCCCCTTTGCAGGCATCTCCTTTAATCTAAAGCAGGTGCCAGGCATTCCAGCCTTGCTGAGTCGACACTGCCACCCACTAGGCCTGTGCCCAGAAGGCTATTGCCCTGCCTGTTCATGGAAGTTGAGTCCCCAGCCCAGGGCTCCTGTTTAATTCACGTACCCAGAAACTGGGAGGCAGAAACTATCCAAAGAAAGCATGAGTGCCCAACACAGACTCAAAAAGCCAAGTTCACTAGGTCCCACATCATCACTGTTGTGATCACAAACACTAGTCCCTCTCCGGGACTCTGTCATCTCTTCCCACCTGGACCCTCAACCTCAGTACCTGGAGACTCACTGTGAGTCTCCATATGGCCCTCCAGAAGCCGTGTCCAGCGTGAGGGCCGTGCTAGCCCAAACACAGGGGTTACTCTGGATCCAAGACTATATATATTCTCTCCTTCAGTAGAGAGTGCTCCCCAACATTAGCCCTTGCCCCACCCCAATCTGGAGCAACACAGGTTAGCAGAGAACCTCCAGAGGGAAGTGGCCAGAAGGCTGATCTTCCAGGCCTGGTGCTCTAAGGCCAAGGAGCCTGATCAGCTGAGGGAGGGCAGCACCTTCCGTCCTGATACCAGACCTCCCTGCTCCTTACCTTTCTCTCCCATTCTCATCCTGTCCTGAGGCTTCTAGCAGCAGGCGCCTCAGAGCTGATACCAGAAAGACAGGGCCTGAACATGCTCTTCCCCTGGGGCCATGAAATCACGGTCCTGACCTAGAGAAGGCAGCCAAGCCAGTGCTGGGGGGCAGCAGACAAGCCAGGCAGCCCCAGCCCAGAAGAAGTGGCTGATCCTTGGAGAGGCTGAGGCCGGGGGAGAGCAAGGGAAGCGGAAGCCCACCCACCCTGCAGGTCTTATTCAGAGAGCTGCCCTCCTCCAGAGACATCAGCAGGGTTACAGCAGACACTGTGTGAAGACAGCTTTCCTAGGTAAAACAGGAAACCAAGGCCAAAGATCAAGGGGGCCTCCAAGCCCCTTTCCCAGGGCCCAATCACATGCCCCGCTCACCTCTCCCAGAATAACACTTTTCCTCCATGCAGCAGAGGCCCCCCCAGACACAGACACAGACCCGCACCCCAAGCAGCAGACAGACAGAAGGAGGAGGAAGGAGGGGGTGTCAGAAAAACCCGGAAGGAAGGAAGCTGGACAGACAGATAGAAGCTGATCCTGGCTTCCCTGCTCCAGAGAGACACCCTCCAAACTCCCTGACCGTCAGGGACACCCTCCCTCTCAGCTCCTAAGAGGACCTCAGTGTCCCCTGAAACCAAATTCCAACAGCCCTGGGACAGGGCATACTCCAGCCAAGCAAGAAGCCCTAAGCCTCCCTTCTCTTCCTCACGTTACTCTCCCAAGAGCTCTCGGGACCAAGGCAGGGGCCATCTCCTCTGAGCCTGTGCAGAGACACCTCCAAGGAACTGTGTGACTGCCCCACCCCCCAACCAAGCCCACACCACTGAGTCTTGGGGAGACTTCTCTAGTCACAGCCCCTGCTGCTCCTAGACAGTGCTTGGGGGCAGAGGGGGACCCCCAGCAATCTCCAGTCCCAGTGCACCTCCTTCCGGAGGCTCCTATCAGCCAGGAGAGGAGTGCTGGGGTCTGAGACCCAAGGGGTTGGCGAGCCTGAGAGGGGGACTACAACTCCCAGAAGCCCCCAGGGCAGGGTTGCTGCTCCAGCTGGCCCAAGGCCGGCCTTGTTCTCTGCGCTAGGGTGGCAGGGTCCCCTGGCTGCCCCTAAGCCCTCCCCCCTGTGCTCTGGGGCTGCCAACCTGATTGGGGACCCAAGAGTAGCCTCCGCTAACCCTGGGGGCGTCTCCCACCCCTTATACAGCTTGAGGGTGCGTGCCAGAGGGCCAAAGACAATCAAACTGTGTCCCCCCTCCCCAGTTCGAACTGGATCTCCCTCCTCGCTCCTCAGCTGGCCTGGCATGACTTTTCGCCCTCCGTCCCAGCCCACCCCTCACCTCGCGCGGGTCGGGGGTCCTCACGCCAGGCCGGAGTTGGACGCCATGACCAGGTCAGGGTCGGTGGGTGGATTGGGGTCCTCCTGCTCGCCAGTTGGAGGTGCGGAGGAAGGCGGGCAGGTGGTGATCTTTTGATCCTGGACGCCTTGATCTCAATACCAGCCCGGCCCGGGAGTGGGTATCCGGGGGTCGCTGGGAGCCTGGGTTCC
>NW_011495071.1:8293678-8303167 GCF_000754665.1 Bison bison bison
GGGCTCCCCTGCGCTGCCGGAGCCTCGCGCGCCCCTCCACTCGGCTCCGCTCCCCAGCCTGAATAAGCATCGGGGCTCTCTGGCTGCCTCCTTCTGCCTTCATACCAGAGCCCGGAGAGGCCCCTGTCAAAATAAGAGCTCCCCCATCTCGCTCGCCTCCTCGCCCAACCCGGCTCCCCCAGCCTCCCAGTGGTCTGACTCGGTAAGGCGCCCGGCCGGCTAGCGGGAGGCTGGTTGGCCGTGGGGCGGGGTGGGGGTTTCTCTCCCTCCCTCCACCCCATTCCCAAGGACTGGGCAGGAGACGTGCTAACAACATCTCAGGCTGGGGAGAGGTTTGACAAGCCTACCTGCCTATCTACACTGATTGGAAGCAGTGGGAGTTGCCTAGACCTCCCCACCCCACAGTGCACACACACACACACACACACACACACACACACACACACTCCACTAAGTCCCCTCTTCATCGTACCCACCCACATTCATCATGCGCTGAACATCTCTTTATTCACTTTATTCATCGCTCTTTCCTAGTAGACCATGAGGTCCTTGAGGATGAGGACTGAATTTTTTCATCTCAATCCTCAGCAGAGTGCAATGTGGATACTAATAAAGTATTTGTGAAAATGAAACCTTTGTTTTCCTAAAAGAATTCTATCCCAAAGTGCTATGCAAAAACACCCAAGACCTTACAGGAGAATAGATCCAATGAAAAAGAAGTAAAGGGCTTTAAAAAAGCATTTCACATATGTTATATCAACGTTTGCCACAAACCTGTGAGAAATGTTATGGCCCCCGCACACTGATGAGGACACCAAGGCTTGCATTAGTTAAGGACTTCCTCAGGGTTACACTGATAGAAAGTGGCAAGCCAAGGACTAGAGTTTGGGTCTCTTTATCCCAGGGCACTTTCCCTGGATCCCACTGTACCCAAGCACCCAGAATTAATACCAAGAAGGAATAAGCATGGACACTTCAGGAAGGAAGGACACTAGCAAGCCCCTTTGCTCATGCGATTTGATTCCTCTGAGCTCTCCCCTGCTCTTGACCTCCTACTCTTTTGACCACCTATTACATCTATGTCACCCAGCTGAGTACCTACTTGCATGTTTTATCTTCACTCTCCTGTGTGCATGTCGTTGCCCCAAAGATTCTTGAGGGCCCAGACCATGCCTTCCATGCCTCTACATAAACCCACAGCACTCAAGTGCTGGGTTCATAATAGGGATCCAGTAAAAACCTATATGCAGGCCAGGAAGCAACAGTTAGAACTGCACATGGAACAACAGACTAGTTCCAAATAGGAAAAGGAGTATGTCACCCTGCTTATTTAACTTCTATGCAGAGTACATCATGAGAAGCGCTGGGCTGGAAGAAGCACAAGCTGGAATCAAGATTGCCGGGAGAAATATCAATAACCTCAGATATGCAGGGGGACACCACCCTTATGGCAGAAAGTGAAGAGGAACTAAAAAGCCTCTTGGTGAAAGTGAAAGAGGAGAGTGAAAAAGTTGGCTTAAAGCTCAACATTCAGAAAACGAAGATCATGGCATCTGGTCCCATCGCTTCATGGGAAATAGATGGGGAAACAGTGGAAACAGTGTCAGACTTTATTTTCCTGGGCTCCAAAAGCACTGCAATGGTGATTGCAGCCATGAAATTAAAAGACACTTACTCCTTGGAAGAAAAGTTATGACCAACGTAGAAAGCGTATTCAAAAGCAGAGACATTACTTTGCCAACAAAGGTCCGTCTAGTCAAAGCTATGGTTTTGCCAGTGGTCATGTATGGATGTGAGAGTTGGACTGTGAAGAAAGCTGAGCGCCGAAGAATTGATGCTTTTGAACTGTGGTGTTGGAGAAGACTCTTGAGAGTCCCTTGGACTGCAAGGAGATCCAACCAGTCCATTCTGAAGGAGATCAGTCCTGGATGTTCATTGGAAGGACTGATGCTAAAGCTGAAACTCCAGTACTTTGGCCACCTCATGCGAAGAATTGACTCATTGGCAAAGACTCTGATGCTGGGAGGGATTGGGGCAGAAGGAGAAGGGGACGACAGAGGATGAGATGGCTGGATGGCATCACCGACTCGATGGACATGAGTTTGGCTGAACTCCGGGAGTTGGTGATGGACAGGGAGGCCTGGTGTGCTGCAATTCATGGGGTCGCAAAGAGTCGGACACGACTGAGCGACTGAACTGTACTGAACTGACTGAAATACTCACTTGATGGGTTGATGGTACCTGGAGTTGAGCGCTGAGCAAGGTCTGGGGAGGCACAGGTAGAAAAGGGGGAGAAACCCTGAGAGAAGATAACATTCCCTGTGGGTGCCTAACATTGACATTTACAAAGCATTTTCATACACATTATCTCTTGATCCTGCTTTGAGCCAATCAACAAAACTTTGACAAGTATCTATTATCTGCTATGCTAAGATCAAGCTGGGTCAGGGATTGAATCATCACAGCTCTATGAGGTAGGTATTATTCTCACTTAAACAAAAATAAAACTAAAGCCCAGAGAGGCTCAGCTCTGGTATAAAAGATCTCAGAGCCTAGGATGGTACCTGACCCATAGAAGTAGGGTTTCATCTCCTCTCCCCTCTCTAGGTCCTGAGGGTATAAGATGAGCCACAAGACAAGAAGGTTATTTCTCAAAGAAGATTTGCTTGTTAGAAGGAAGGGTCCATTCAGTTACTTGGGTCAGTTTCCCATTTACATACATGACAAGACACACGGGTTGATTATCTATTTGGCACCATGCGGGTTCATAGCAGGTCCAGAAAACAATGTTTATAGCAGGGAATGATGGCCATGTTGCAAGGGGTCAGTTAATTGTGGCACACTGTAAGTTCCAGTGTATTCGGCATGTCCGTGGAGGTGCCATGTAGAGCACTCCCTTGGGTGGGGCTGTGACTCATTGCCCCAGCGTAGGTTCCAGGTTGGGATGCGGAGCCCCAGCTCTGGGCAGCCACGAGTTCTGGGTGGAACCCTGGAGAGAGCGAGGAGGAGAGGAGAGAGGCCGGTGGCCCATTGCTGGAATAGAGTGGCTCCCTCTACTGGCAAGTTCGGGGAATCACCGTTTGTTTTCCCATATCTCTGTGTCACTATGTCACGAGGAGTGTCACAGGTGTGTCAGCGAGTGTCGGTGGAAGTTCGGGCATGGGTATCGTTGTGTGAGAGTGCCTGTTCGTGGTGCAGTGTGGGTGAGCCAGCGTTATGCGGGTCTGTTTCTGGAACCACAACGTGTACACACAACAACATTTTGTAATGCAATTAACTTTTGGGGTGGGGTAGTGGGTGGGCGGTGTTAGGGCTATTGATTATTTGAGATTTCTACCTGGGATGACGAGGATGAAAGGACCCTCCAGCTGGTACTCATCGCCGATCTCGGGCAGGTGGGAGGAATTCTGAACTGGGGAACAGTTCCTGGGAAGGGACTCTATCCCCTAAGCTACAAAAAATCCAAGAAAGGGTTAACTTTGAACCCCCCACAGTGACTTCAATCATTGGCTCAGAGCACTGTCAGTCAGCTTCCTGGGGCGGGGCTTGTGGGGGCCGCCTTCAGACTGCCCAGCGCCCCTCACTTGCCCCTAGACCCCCAACTTGGTTTCACCTCTGGGCTGCAGTCACACCCCCCACCTTGATGAAGACACCTTCCTGAGCCCTGGAGAAGGAGCGGATCTGGGCATCCTGGCTTCTCCACTCACTCCAGCTGCCTGGCTTCCTGATAGATGGTGATTATTATATAATAGACCTGCTGGACAGAGCCGTGCCAGAGCTCGGAACACTTTGCCCCTCCTCGAAGCCTGCCCCAGGGCCTGGCACCAGCAGCACAGGGCCCGCCGCCCAGCTCCACCGGCGCCCCCGGCACCGCCTCCACTCCGGGGCGGGAGACCCCTGGGCCGCCCTCCCCGGTGGCCTTTGGGGCCACGTCCTGGGACGGGGCGGGCGCCAGGCTGGGAGTCCGGCGGGCGCCCAGCAGGTCTCAGGGTTGGCCTGAGGAGTACGGTGTTACCAGCGCCTCTCCAGAATTGTGGGACCCACTTGGCCCCTTCCAACCTGAACTTGGAACTTGGGAGCCAATAGAGGTGGGGATTGGGGGCGTAGGGACCAGGGTCGGATTGGGGGAGTTTGGAAAACGTGCGGGGGCAGGGAGAGGGAGGCTGGGAAAGGGGGCGACAGGGGCAGTGGGGGAGGGACTCTTATCCTGACAGGGCTCCCTCCTTCCCCGACTGGAGGGTTTGGAAAAACTGAGCAGGCAGCCAAGGCTTGGCTGGAAATTCTGCAGCCCACCCTCCTGGGGACACAAAGCTGGAGGGCGGAGGCAGGGCGGCGGGGGAGAGAGCACGACCCCGGGGAGGGCAGGGCCTCTTTTGGGGCTGGGGGCCTAGGGGCCAGGTCCCTGGGGAGGGGGTTCCTGGCGCTGTCTCCCTGCAGTCTGCTTACCCTTGTCCTCTACCCCCTCCTTCCCCCCTTCCTCCCCCTCCCTGGCTCCAGTCTTTGCAGATTGCAGGCAGACTTAACTCCTTGAGCGCCAGCCCGGTGGACTCCTAGGTGGTGACGCTTGTGAGAGAGGGCAAGAGGGAGGGACTCCAGACCCCACTCCCACCCACGGCTTAACACCTTGTGGCCCAGAACGCAGTCTCTGGAACTCGGTCTTGTCAGAGCCCTGGAAAGCTGCCTAATCTTCGAAAAGCGACCCACAAAAACCGGCACCTGAGAGCTGCGTAACCCAGTCCGCTCTTCTGCCAAATCTTAACTGTCTTACCCTCCCCCGCCACCCTAACCCTCGGTGCCTCTTCCTCCTCCCTTTGGCCGCCCTCCCGCCGCCACCCCGACTAATTGCTGCAAAGAGCCCTGACTGATAGAAGGCTGCAGGGAACCCGGAAGTCTGGGTGCCGTGGTGGCCTCGGCGTTCTCATCCCGCCCGCGAGGCCCCGCACAGGTGACCGCAGCCCGGGGCCTCTTTGGATTCCAGAGGGCGCCTTCACCCATCTGCGGGGAGTAGCTACCCAACCGAGGCGGGGAATGCTAGCCTCCCCCAGCCCCAGCTAGGACAAGAGCCCGAGGAGCCGAAACCCTGACTTCACTTCCACCCTAGCCCCTCTCCTAAGCAGCACTTCCTCCGCCGTCAGATTTGCGCGCCCAGTTCGGGCAAGGAAGACTCTGCCTGAAGGCAGTGCCTCAGTCTAGGCAGGAAGGGGTTAACGGAGCTCCCAGGCGCCCTGTGAGAGCCAGGTGAGGCACCGCCCATCTTGGCCTTCAGGTGTGCCTGTGGGGAAGCGGAGGGACGCTGACCTCAGGGCTGCTCTTTTGCCCCCTGGTGGCTACACCTGGCTTAGCAGTCCCTGGCAAAAGATGCACTCAGGTGGGGATTGGTGGAAGGAAAACTTTGGAGACTGCTCGAGTACTCCTTCTGCAGGAGCAGCACCTTCGGAGAGACAGAGGATGCTCTGGGGAGGCTGGTGGAGCTTCCACAATCCCTGCCATGCCATCCTCACTTATCAGGCTGCCTCAGTAACTTCCAGATGTTTGCCCTAGGGACTCTACTTGTGGGTCCCAGGTGCCCAGACACCTGGAGGAGGATAGGAAAAAATAGAAGACACCCTGTCCTGCCAGAATCTCAGCCTAATGAAGGGGGGCAGTAGAGGGAAGCTGTCCCTCATCTTCTTTTCTATGTCCCAGGCCTTCCCAGAACTCCCTGCAGTCTGCTTCCCTCCAGACCCCAGCAGCAAAAGCAGACCTCTAGCCAGGCTTCAACACTCCTATCAGCTACATGATTCCCCCATCAGTGTCCCTCCCCCAAGCTCAGTTGCCTTCAGATTTCTCCTCCATTAAGGAGGCCTCTTGATGGATTTGAGGTGCTGACAACCATTTCTTCCTATCGCAGGCAGGGCTAACACCTTTCCTCCCCTCTACCCAGAAACCCTCCCAGGTTAGCAAAGGCTGTGACCTTCAAGGGTTCCTTTCTCCATTTTTCCCCCTAATTGCCTCACTTCCTTCCCTCCCCCATTTCCCATTATCTTCTATCTAAGACTTCCTTTCCCATAAGCAGTTCACCCAACCAAGGACAATCCTGTTCTACTTGGAGGCTATGATACCTGACTCCTCCAGGAATCCTTCTCTGACATCTACTTATTTGTTCAAAAAATATCTATTGAGGACTTCCCTGGTGGTCCAGGGGTTAAGAATCTGAAGGCCAAGGCAGGGCACATGGGTTTTATTGCTTGTCGATCCCTGGTCTGGGAAGATACTACATGCAGCGGAACAACTAAGCCCGTGCACCAACTCCTGAGCCAGTGCTCTTGAGCCCTTGCTCTGAAACAAGGGAAGCCCGCCCACCGCAACTAGCAGAGTAGCCCCTGCTCACCAGCCAACATGCGCAGTGGCAAAGACGCAGGCCAGATAAAAATAAAAATGAATTTTAAAAATAAATAAATATTTTTTTAAAAAAGAGAGAGATCGCCAAGGCTACATTCCCCAACAATCCATTTCTATTAAGTTCTCCAAGTTCCAAAAGAAAGGAGACTAGCTGGAAAGCCAAGAGCATATGACCTTGGACTAGTCAGCCTCATCTCTGGACCTTAGTTTCTTCAAAAAACAAGGGAGTTGGATGCGCTTATCTCCAGGCTCTTTTTTATCAAGAAGATAGCAGTTAAATAGCAGGCTTAGTTTGTTCAGAGGAAAACAATCACGTGGCTCTGGCCAGCTTGGGAATAGAAGGCAGAGTTCATAAGCCTAGGAAAGGCTGGTGGAGGCAGGGCCTAGAGAAAGCCACTTGAGTCACCTCCTACTCACTTACCAGGTTGCCTGGCAGTTGTGAGTCCTGGGAACATTTAATTCTTGTCATCAACTCAAAGCAAGAACCTTTCTGAGGTTGTGCTAGAAGGGGTGAGCCCTGGGGGACAGCACCCCCTAAATATCAATATAATGAAGCTGCATTAATTTGCTCTTCCCTCACTCAGCCATGTCCAACTCTTTGTGATCCCATGGACTGCAGGTTCCTCTGTCCATGGGGATTCTCCAGGCAAGAATACTGGAGTGGGTTGCCATTCCCTTCTCCAGGGGATCTTCTTGACCCAGGGATGGAACCTGCATCTCCTGTGTTTCCTGCATTGCAGGCAGATTCTTTACCATTTGAGCTACTAGGGAAGCCCATGTAGCACCACAGAGCTTTTATTTTGAAGAGATAGGATGTTCAGAGGTAAGGAAACTGAGGCAGAGGGTGGTAAAAGGACAGGCCTGAAATCACATGGCTGGTGAGTGACAGCTGGAAGGGGCGCCCGGGTCTCCTCACTCCCAGTCCAGACTCTTTCCACGACACCACTGCAGCACTTGCTTCCAACTTTCCATTGGACTTCTTCCTGCGTCTGGCTCATTTCCCTGTGAGGCCATAAGATCTGGGAAGGCAGGCTTGGCCTCCTTATCTGGACATCCCCCAGAGCCTGGTACATGGCTCTGAACAGAGGGAGGGGTACTCAGAACTCCCAGTCTCCCAGCCACCCTTTCCTCTCTCATCATGACCCTATTTACATGCACGTGGATTTCTGACTCAATCTAAAAAGGCATCCCAGGATTGTAGACAAAGCCTTGGGCCAGGCATATTCCCAGGCCTAAAATCTGCTCTGTGACTCTGAGCAAGTTGATTAACTTCCCTGGGCCTCGTTTTCACCATCTGTCGAGACCTATAGCAAATTGTAACTCCAGGAGCATTTGTAACTTGAAATCTCAGATTAGGATGTGTTTTTTAAAGCTATAACTCTGAAGTAGGGTAAAAGCTTAAACCTTTCTGCCTTTTCGGGCTTCCCCAGTGGCACAGATAGTAAAGAGTCTGCCTGCAATGCAGGAGACCTGGGTTGAATCCTTGGGTCAGGAAGATCCCCTGGAGAAGGAAATGGCAATCCACTCCAGTATTCTTGCCTGGAAAAATCCCATGGACGGAGGAGCCTGGAAGGCTACAGTCCATGGGGTCTCAAAGAGTCAGACACAACTGAGCAACTAACACTTTCAGTTCACTTTCTGCCTTTTTGCAGGACCCCATAACCCCAGGACTATGTCCGCTCTATCTGCAGAAACTAGGTGCTGCTTGATGCAGGCTCTGATACCTTGATACCATGCCAGGTTGTATGAAAGTGACAAATGTGTAGCCTGAGTGTATTCTGGGGTCCCAAATAACGAGAATAATCTCGAAAAGGAATCACAGTTTTTACTTGTATCTCTTTTTTTTTCTTTTTTTAAATTTTTATTGGACTATAGTTGCTTTACAATGTTCTTTCAGTTTCTTCTGTGCCACTACAGGTAAAGAACTCACCTGCCAATGCAGGTTAGATGTAAGAGACTCCAGTTTGATCCCTGGGCCAGGAAGATCCCCTGGAGAAGGGCATGGCAACCCACTCCAGTGTTCTTGCCTGGAGAATCCCGTGGACAGAGGAGCCTGGCAAGTTGCAGTCCATGGTGTCCTGAAGAGTCGGACAGGACTGAAGCAACTTAGCACAGCACTGTACAGCAAAGTGAATCAGCTATATGTATACATATAGCCCCTCCCTTTTGGACTTCCTTCCCATTCAGGTAACCACAGAGCAGTATTTACTTTTATCTCTTGAAGGTGGTCCAGTTCTTAACCTACAGCACATCTTGTTCAAATTCCCTTTCCTCTTCTATTCTGCTAAACCTTGTTAAATTGCTCACTGCAAACCCAAAATCAGTCCCCTTCTCTGCCTCTCTCTGTTCTTTATATTCAAAAAGGTTTTCTGTCTCTTTCACCAGTCACCTTCTTTTTACTTTTTCCTAGAGTAGCTTAGCCTCTCAGGTTTCATTATTTCCTTTTTTCCTTCACCCATTACCCAGATTCTCCCTAACACACAAGAAAGTTACCTGTCTTCTGTCTCTCTAGTCTTATCTGTCACCTCCTATTCTCCCAGCTCTATGTTACAAAAGCCCTGAGCAGGCCACGACAAGATTTCCAACAACAAATGAGGGATAAAATTATCTCGGGGGTGAGGGGCTGCAGGGCAGAGGGAGTCTGAGAACAGTCATTGGTTAATAAGTTTTTATCCTGTAACAGATAATAAAGGCACCTGCCCTAAAGAAGCTTATAAAATGGGGACAACTAAAGAACAATAAAAGATGCTAAAGCATTAAAAGATGCGGGGTTGATGCAACCTGCACTGGTTGCGTCCTTTGGTCGACATGGAAGAGAAACAGGAAACTGACCTCAGGTACCAGGGAGCACAGAGGTGAGGGGCGCAGATGGAGCCGAAGCAGGAGGAATCACAGATCCTGGTGGGAAGGGGTCTCAAAGACCAACTGCTGCTGCTGCTGCTGCTAGGTCGCTTTAGTCGTGTCTGACCCTGTGCGACCCCATAGACGGCAGCCCACCAGGCTCTGCCATCCCTGGGATTCTCCAGGCAAGAACACTGGAGTGGGCTGCCATTTCCTTCTCCAATGCATTAAAGTGAAAAGTGAAAGTGAAGTCGCTCAGTCGTGCCA
>NW_011495071.1:8303267-8323303 GCF_000754665.1 Bison bison bison
CTGGGATTCTCCAGGCAAGAACACTGGAGTGGGCTGCCATTTCCTTCTCCAATGCATTAAAGTGAAAAGTGAAAGTGAAGTCGCTCAGTCGTGCCAACTCTTCGAGACCCCATGGACTGCAGCCTACCAGGCTCCTCCATCCATGGGATTTTCCGGGCAAGAGGTACTGGAGTGGGTTGCCATTGCCTTCTCTGTCAAAGACCAACTACCTAACTCTAATTCTTGCTGATTCTCAACTCTCTGTTAACATCCCAAGCAAGCAGTATATCAGCATCTTGATGAATATCTCTAGTAATGGGACAGTCCGTTCCACTTACGAACATCTGTTTTTCCTTCCTTTGAGCTGAATTCTATCTCCTAGTGGTCTCTATTCATTAGTCCATGAATTACCTCCTGGCCCTTCATATATCTAAGCTTTAATGATTTCAGACTCTTCTTTTCTCTGGCCTAAACATTCCCAGTTCACTAATGTTATGCCCACAATGACACCTGGCCTGCTTAAAGTAAAGCAGGACTATCAATCCTCTCCTTTATTCCAAAAACTATACCTCTATTAATATGGCTTAAACTTGGATTCACTTTTGGTGACCATGTTACGATGATGACTCGGACTGAATTTACTAACCCCCCCGATTCTGTTTTACCTGAACTGCCTCTAAGACACGTGTAGTCTCTGTGTGTTGCTGAGATCTTACACAGATCTCTGATCATTTCATCTTGTTAGGTTTTCCTACCATCCTACGCATGGAGATGATATTTGGATCCTTACCCTGTCTTTCAAAGCGTTTACTATACCTTGAGGTTTATCTCTGTGAAATGTGATACTATATTTTCATATACACTATCTAAAAATATTTAACAGGACAGAGATGAAAGCAAGTCCTAAAGCAAACAAATGTTCCTGGTTGATACCAGTCCATGTCATACTGAGAAGCAGCAAGATCCAGGGTCTTGTAGGTGGAATGGGTCAGATCATAATGAACCTCACAAGCCTAATAGAAGATTAAGAAAGTCAGAAGGCTCAGAACCACAACAGAGTTTTTGAGTAGAAGAGTGACATGGAAGCAGACTATAGGTATAGCAACAGAATAAAACACTAACTGTGGAACTCCACAGATCTGGACTTGAGTCCTAGCCTTATTGCTTACTAGCTGTAGAACTTGGACAAATTAACCACTCTGAGCATCAATTCCTTCTTCTGTAAAATGATACCTACTTTATAGTTTAGGGTGAAGATTAAATTAAATGACATATATGAAGAGCCTAATACATAATGGGTGTTCAATAAATCAGGCTTTCCCAGATGGCTCAGTGGTAAAGAATTCACCTGCCAACGTAGGAGACGTCGGTTTGGTCCCTGGGTAGGGAAGATCCCCTAGAAAATGGCAATCCATTCCAGTATTCTTGCTGGGAAATCCTATGGACAGAGGAGCCTGGCAGGCTACAGTCCACGAGGTCGCAAAGAGTCAGACATAACTGAGCACGCACACTCAAATCAGGTAGACAAAAAAAGGAGAGAAGAAAGTCATGTTTCAGATGGGTTTGGTTTCTAAGAGGAGACTATCTTTCTAGGAGGCCCAGCAGAGAATGAGGCTATAGGGAGAGCCCCAAATGACTCACTGGGCACTTGGTCTCAGGTCATCTAGATGAAAGGGTACAGGGATAGAAGCAGATTCTCCTCTTACAAAGAATTGATACCTCTTGACCTCTAGTTACATATGGAGGATGGCAGAGAGAGAGGACTCACAGGTAGCACCAATGTTTTTACACTGGGTGGTGATGAGGAATACTGTAAGGAGGGGTGATGGTGTTCAGAAGACAGGTTCATGGTTAGAGTTGTTGAATCAAGCATGATGAGATGTATACCCTGGTTCTGACCCCGAGGATGTAAGAGACTTGAGTAGAGCCTGGAGAGAAGTCAGAGCCAGATTCATGTATTTGGGACACACCCCATGCCAGTGGGTGTTGTAGGCATGGCGTGAGGTCTCTGAGGGTGAGTTGGGAAGTGAACCAAGAACTGTGCCATGCAGGACCTCCCAGAGCCACACTGATTCTGTTTGGGACTGAAGAAACTGTCTGATCCCGTGCCCCCACTCCCATTTCCTGCCCCCTGGTCAGAATTGAATAGAGAGGAGACCTTCCATCCACCTTCGCATCACTGACCTCTGTCCAGAGCCCACGGGAACCCAAACTGTGTCCCTCCACAACCCTCTGCTTTTCTACCCTGATGTCAGAAGGAATTCAAGCTCTTGTCCAGCCAATAGACTCTAGCTTGTTGCTATAATCCTGGACTTGAGAAGGAAAAGACAAAGGGGAAGGTGTAGACACAGGGGTAGGCAGGGACAAAGTGAGCTGCAAGAGAGAAACAGAAAAGCTGAAGGGTGGGGTGGGGGAGGTGGGGGAGTGGGGAAAGGTGAGCACCATGGGTACAGGAAAAGGCAGACTGATAGAAGAGAAAACAAGACTCAAGGAGGGGGGGCAGAAAAAAAGATTTGCTGAGAAACTGATGAAGTGCAACTGAGAAAACTGTTGCCATGGTGATGGGTCCAGAGGAGGGAGTAGGAATATAAATTGGATTATGAGTTGGGGGAGTGAAGAGGGGGGGTTGCTCAAGATCCAGAGACAGTGTCCCCACCTCAGGCCCTCCCCACCAGACCTCCTTAATCCATAGGAATGCCTTTCTCAGAGGTCTTGTGTGGCCAGTGGGGAGGCCAGTGGGGAGCGAGGAGTGAAGGAGGGCCCCAGGCACCCCTCTACCCCGGGCTTCCTAGGCTCTTGGAGAGTTTGCTCCATAGACCCTAGTTTCTGTCATTCTAACTCTTCATCAGTGAAGAGAGGGTAGGGAACTTGTTTTAAGCACCTACTATGTGCCAAACACTGTGTTGGGCACCTCAGGCGTTGTTACATTACGTCTGCAGCACAGCCCTTGGAGGTAGATTTGATCGCCTCCACTGGTAGGCAGGAAACTTCGAACAAGGCCCCAGGCTGGCAAGCAGCAGCCAGAGTCGGGCACAGTGGAGCCCATCTCCTCCAAAGCCATTTCCTCCCTTCCTAGCCCTCTGCCTACCTTGTAGAACCTGTGTCGAGGTCCCTGGCTTTTCCTGCACCCCCTTCGGACTGGACGGGGCAGGATGGGCGCTGTTGGGGGTGGGGAGGGGAGGGGTAGATGAGTTAGGGGCTCTCATCCTGTTCTGAGAGATAGAGTTGGGGAAACCGGAGGAAAATACACCACAGCGGCCAGACTCTGGGCTCAGTGGGAGGCGCCGGGGTGCTCTGAGCTCGGGGCTGCGGGAGTCGGGAGGAAGGGCTGAGGCGGGGAGGACGCGCCGAGGCGGGGAGGACCGTGGGAGTGGGGGAAGCGCAGAGGCCAGACCATTTCCGGCAGTGCTGCGGGGGAACTCCAGTGCGGCCACGTGGGGAGCCGGGGAACCGGCGGTCTCGGTTTGCAAGTCTCTGAGCTAGTGAGCCAGAGGGACCGGGGGCTGGTATTTGACTGCAGGTCCCTGCAAGTGAAGTGCCTGGAGGGGGCGAAGCGGGGCGCGGCTTCCCTCCCCCTCCCTCGGGCTTCTGTACAAGTAACAGTTTTGCAAAGGGCACCGTAGCTGATGCGCATATTAAACAGGGCCTGGGGAGGTGGGAGAAGGCCAAGTCTGGGGCTGTGGCCTGGGCAGTTCTGCCAAGACCACCCCTCCCCCTCAGGAGGGTGCCCTGGGATTCAAGGGGATTCTGGCCCTCTGGCCCACCTGGCTACCTTGAAACAACTCTCTCTGGGGGCTGGCTTGAGCCACACCCTAACCAGGAAGAGTGTGTGTGTGTGTGTGTGTGTGTGTGTGTGTGTGTGTGTATAATGTGTGTGTGCCTGTAATGGCTCCAGCTTGTCTCTGAGCTGGAGATCCCAGGTCCCTGCCCCCCACCCCTGTAGAGGAGGTTGAGGAGGGGGGCGGGGGCGGGGGTAAAGCTCCTTCCTCCTGAGGCCTGAGGGAAAGCTGATCTAGATCAACGCACTTCTGTTGCTTCATTTCACACCATCTCTTCCACAAGCCACCAACATCCAGGATGGCCCTCCTGACCCCACAGGTTCGAGACCCAAAAGGGTTTGGACTGAAGGAGGGTGGGGGGTAAGAAAAAGCCTCTTCGGTGTCCTCCTTCACACCAGCCCTCCCCAGACTGTCTGGTCAACTAGCCCTTTGCCGAGCCTCAGACCCAACTCCTCCCAGACCTGCCAGCCTTCAACACCCTCATGCCCAGCCCAGTCCCCCTCACTCAGGAGTACCCCTAGTCTGAAGCAGTCCCCATGACTCCTACTTGCCACATGCAAAGAGCACACGTCATGGCTCTTTATTTGCTGAGCACCAACTAGATGGGGAGCATGCCTCCTAGAAATGTTCTCCTTTCTGTACCTGGGATACCTCTCCTGGTTCTTCTCTTTTCCTTTTGGGAAGCTTCTCAGTCTCCTCAGTTGGCACTGAAGGTAAAGAATCCACCTGCCAATGCAGGAGACAAAAGAGACTCAGGTTCAGTCCCTGGGTCAGGAAGATTCCCCTGAGAAGGAAATGGCAACCCACTCCAGTATTCTTGCCTAGACAATCCCATGGACAGAGGAGCCTGGCGGGCTACAGTCCATAGGGTCGCCAAGAGTCGGACACATTTGAAGCTACGGAGCACGCGTGCACTCACGCACTCAATCTCCTTTGCAGGCTCCTCTGTTCCTCTGCCCATAGTATTGGTGTTCCCTAGTTTCTCTCCTTGACCTTGTCCTCTTACTTGGCACATCCTTCTCTCCAAGATTGCAGCTGTTACACCTGAGCCGACAACCCTTGGGGCTCCAGAAAACGCACCCGCCCACCTTCCATACACTCCACCTGGGTGTCCTCCAGCACCTCAACTCAGCAAGTTCAGTGATCTCCACCCCCTTTCCACAAATCTGCCCCTCCCACCCCGACGCATGCCCAGCTAGTGACGCTGCCATCCTCCACCCAGATGCCCCAGCCAGGACCTGGGAAGCATCATTAATTAACTCTGTTCTTCACCCCTCTCCACAGCCTTCCCAGCCCAACCATCACCCCCAAATCTCCTCTTCTATCATCTTTTGCCTGGAATCTTATCTCCACAGCATATCAGAGATGTCCAAAATATCTCCCAGCTGTTCAGCCAACAAAATCTCTGTATTGCAGCAAAAGCCATCTTTATAAGATACAAATCTGATCATGACTCTCTCCAGTTTAAAACCTTTCAAGGGCTTCCTTTTAGCCTTAGGATAAAAATTAAAATTGCTTAGAACTTTCCTGGTGGTCCAGCGGTTGACAGTCCACCTGCAATGCAGGAGACACGGGTTCAATCTCTGGTCCAGGAAGATTCCACATACTTGGGAGCAACTAAGCCCATGCACCATGACTACTGAACCCCAAGCACCCTAGGGCCAGAGTTCCACAAGAGAAACCACCGCAATGAGAAACCCATGCACCGCAACTAGAGTAGCCCCCATTCACCACAACTAGAGAGCCCATGTGCAACAATGAAGACCCAGCACAGCCAAAAATAAATCATATTTTAAAAAACTAAAATTGCTTAATGGGGCTTACAAAACTTTTTATCTGATCCCAGTTACTTCTCCAGTGACTCTCTCAAAATCCACTCTAACACACCCCCACCTTGCCCCCCACTGATGGGCCCATTCCCTAACTTTGGTCCCTAACAGCCTAGAACAATCTCCCCTCTCCACTCCTCCCCCACTGCCTTCACACTGCTAATTCCTACTCAACCTTCAGGTCTTCACTTAATCACCACTTCCTCTGGGAAGCCCTTTGGAACTGCCCAGGCCCCTTCTGTGAAGTGTCTCTCTGGCAAGTCACTTAAGTTCTCTGACCTTAGATTCCTCATTAATAAAATAAGGAGGGAGCCTTCCCTGGTGGTCCAGTGGTTAAGGTTCCCCGCTCCCAGTGCAGGGGGCTCCAGTTCAACCCCTGGTTGGGGAACTAGATTTCATATGCCACAGCTAAGAGTTTGCATGCCACAAATAAAAGATTCCTCATGATGCAAGTAAGACAAGGCACAGCCATATATATAAATATTTTTTAACTATTATAAAAAATAAAATAAGGACAATAATTAATAGAGGTTGTCATGAGGATAAACAAGAAAATAAACATAATGGATTAGTACAGTGCCTGGCATGTTGTAAGTACTCAATAAATAATAGCTGTTATTGTTACATCTTCCACTAAAACCCTGATACAGTGAGTAGTGGCCTCTTCAGTATCTCCCACTGGGCCATAATTTAAGGGAGCACAATGTCTTGTTCACCTCTGAATGTCCAGCACTTAGCACAGTGACTGATGCAAAGGCATTTAATAAACATTTATTGAATAAATTAATTCGGGCCATCATTATTTCTTGTATGGATTAGCTCTCCTTCAGCCTAAGGAGAAGCTTAATTACCCCACAATCAAGCCTCCACCTACTCTTTCAGTAATTTTTCTACAACTAGAATGAATTATGCGACTTCCCTGCTCAAACCCTGCTGGAGGCTCCTGCTGTCTGTGGAAGTGGCAGGGCAGTTGCTCCTTCACCTCTGCACCCACTCCTTCCACTGCAAACCCTCCTGCCTAGGATCCCACCCACTGGCTGCACTGAACCCCTAGAAGCAACCCCTGGAAGGGTTGCTTCCACACCCTCCAGCCTTTCTGCCCCAGCCTCAAATACCTTTCCAACATCCTGTGTCCCAGATGACACAACCTGGGGACCCCAGGGCAAAGCTGGCCTCGGAGGTATATATTGTTTGGCTCACAAAATGCATTTTCCTAATATATACGTAGTTTAAAATTTAAAAATATGATCATTTTACAAAAAAATTCAGATTTATGGCTTCTCCTGAAAAAGCGCGGAGGCGTTACCATACTATGTTCCCCCTTCCCCAGAGCAACTCTTTCAGTAGACAGAGTTCGTATTGCTACACTCTCTCCGGTTGGCCCCAGTCTCACCCACCTGGTTTTACTACTTCTGTTATCTGCCTGGACCCTGGAGACACCGGGTCTGCAGCCCCTGCCAGCCTCACAACACTTTGATCCCATCCAGCTGCAGTGAAGACCTTGGCTCTGTCTCCTCAGCCGCCACCTAGCCCCGCCTCAGCCCCACGTCACCTCCTGCCACGTCCACGAAGCCCTGCTCCTTCGCCTCTCCCACGCCTTGTTCTACCTTGACCTCACTGAACACCCGATCCTTCCATCCTCTTTCCTGTCCTATCTATTGCTCCTTCTTGAAACCAGCCTAGATCTTTTCTCCATCCCGCCACTCTTGCCAATACCCTCAACTTTCCATGCCTTGAAAACCCTAACCCTGAGTCACCACAACCAGACAGTTTTATCATTTCTACATTCCAGCTGTTGAGTAATTTGAAAAACTCCCAACATGTCAAGGTCTGTATGATGGTTAATTGTATGTGTCAACCAGGCTGGGCCATGTTGCCCAGATATTTGGTCAAGCCATTATTCTGGATATTTCTGTAATGGTGTTTTTTGGATGAGATTAACATTTAAATTCGGAGAAGGCAATGGCACCCCACTCCAGTACTTTGGCCTGGAAAATCCCATGGATGGAGGAGCCTGGTAGGCTGCAGTCCATGGGGTCGCTAAAGTTGGACACGACTGAACGACTTCACTTTCACTTTTCACTTTCATGCATTGGAGAAGGAAATGGCAACCCACCCCAGTGTTCTTGCTTGGAGAATCCCAGGGATGGGGAAGCCTGGTGGGCTGCCGTCTATGGGGTTGCACAGAGTCGGACACGACTGACGCGACTTAGCAGCAGCAGCAGCAGCAGCAACATTTAAATTAGTGGACTTTGAGTAAAGTAGATTCTCTCACAATATGGGTGAAGGTTGAAGGTTCTAATGTAGCAAAGGTGACCTCCACCCTCTCCCCACTAGAAGGAAGGAATTCTGCCAACAAGACTCCCTTTGGACTCCAAAATTGCAACTCTTTTCCTGAGTCTCCAACCTGCCCGCCTCTCCCATCAGATTTTGAACTTGCCAAGGCTCCACAACTTCATGAGCCAATTCCTTAAAATAAATCTGTCTATATATACACATCCTGTTGGTTCTGTTTCTCTGGAGAACCCTGACTAACACAGTCCGTGGCCCTGAAGACCAGTGGTCCCCACTCTCAGCTGTCCGTCTCCTCCAAACACAGTCTTCCTCAGGGTTCTTGGTAGCTGTGTCTTCCTCTCCCCCAACAGCTCTTCAGGCCCCAAACCTCCCTCCCCAGTGAGCTTTCTACCTTCCAGGGAAAGCAGAGATATTCAGGAGGGAGCTCCCTTAGCTTTCTTCTTTCATCTCCCAGCCTTCCCCAACCCATTTCTCCCCACCCCTGCCCCCCCCCACCGCCCCCGCCAAAGGTATAAGATTTCTCTGCACCATTGCTCCTATTCTCTTCTCTGCTGGAAAGTGTCGTTCCTACCGCCACAGGCTAATACCTCCACTTCTGAGTGCCATCTTCTCCCTCCTCCAGGAGCCTCCCCATAAATTATACCTTCCGTTCTCTTTATCTTTAGTTTATGTTTTAAACATGCTTTATTCTACTTTATTAAAAAATTTTTTTTGGCTGCATGGCAAGGCACAGCACGGCACAATAATGTGAGATCTTATTTCCCCAACCAGGTATCAAACCTGCGCCCCTTGTATTGGAAGCATGAAGTCTTAACCACTGGGCCACCAGGAAATTCCCTCTTCAACTTTAAAAACAAAACAGAAGAGATTGTTCCCTCCGGGTTGTACCCACAATTCCCTCTGGTTATCTGTCTCCTTCCCTTTGCAGCCAAGTTTCTTCAGAGAGGTCTACACAGTTCTAACTCCACCTACTCCCAATTATCCCTGAACTCTTCCTATCTGGCTGCTGCCCCGCTCTGAAGGACACACAACACCCCTCAAGATGCTAGGCCTAGGGGCATTTTTTTTAAAAATATTTATTTATTTGGGTCTGCTGGGTTTTAGATGTAACAGTCGGGATCTCTAGGTGCAGTATGTAGGATCTACTTCCCTGACCAGGGATGGAACTCAGGCCCCCTGCCTTGGGAGCATAGAGTCTTAGCCACTGGACCCCCAGGGAAGTCCCCCAGGGACATTTTTGAGTCCTGGACTCCAATCCTGACCTTCATACCGTCTGACACTTCCTTTGCAAAACCATCCATCCACTTTCTCCTGGTTCTTCTCCTAAAGCTCGTTCTTCCTTCATCAGCTCCTCTCACTCCATCTGTCCTTTAGACACTGGGTTCCCAAGTATTCTGTACTTGGCTTTCTTATCCTTCCCTTCCACCACTGTCTTCCAGGACTCTTCCACATTTCTGATTTTTAAAAATTGTTTATTTTTTATTGTGTGGCGCTGCTGTGGGCTTTCTCTAGTTGTGGCCAGTAAGGGCTAATCTTTGTTGCAGTGCAAGGGCTTCTCACTGCGGTGGCTTCTCTTGTCGTAGGGCACAGGCTCCAGGGCATGTAGGCTTCAGTAGTTGTGGCTCACGAGCTTAGTTGCCCCTTGGCATGTGGAATCTTCCTGGATCAGGGAAGTATCCCTTGCATTGCAAGGCAGATTCTTAACCACTGGACCACCAGGGAAGTCCTTACATTTATGATGTTAGCCATTGTCCACCTTCCCTTTCTTCATCCCAGACTTTTCTCCTGTGTTCCAGACTTTTCTCCTGTGTTCCAGACTTACATACTTTCACTTCACTTCACTTCACATGAAAACATCGCTGTCATCTGACTTGCCCAAGATATTGGTGAAAAAAGTGAAAGTGTTAGTCACTTAGTCATGTCTGACTCTTTGTGATCCCATGGACTGTAGCCTACCAGGCTCCTCTGTCCGTGGCATCCTCCAGGAAAGAATGTTATCAATTCTTGCATAGCAGCTAATCTCCAAATTTAGTGGCTTATAAAAACGAACATTTACTGAGAATCAGGAATCTGAGTAAGACTTAGCCGGTTGTCTCGTGAAGTTTCAGTGAAGGTGTCAGCCTGGGCCACAGTCACCTGGAGGACTGACTGGGTCCGGAGGATCTGTCTCCAAGCTCACCCATTCACATGGCTGTCGGTTGGAGGCCTCAGTTTCTCCTTGGATCTTGGCTGCTGCTGCTGCTGCTAAGTCGCTTCAGTCGTGTCCGACTCTGTGCAACCCCATAGACGGCAGCCCACCAGGCTCCCCCGTCCCTGGGATTCTCCAGGCAAGCACACTGAAGTGGGTTGCCATTTCCTTCTCCAATGCATGAAAGTGAAAAGTGAAAGTGAAGTTGCTCAGTTGTGTCTGACTCTTAGCCACCGCATGGACTGCAGCCCACCAGGCTCCTCTGTCCATGGGATTTTCCAGGCAAGAGTACTGGAGCGGGCTGCCATTGCTTGGTCCCTGCCACGTGGACCTCCCCATGGAGGTGCTCCCATATCCTCCAGAGTGAGCAGTCCATTAGAGCAAGGGGGCAGGTGCAATGCCTTTTAGGACGGAGCCTCAGGAGTGACCTACTGTCGTTTCTGTCCTATTCTATTAGCCACATAGACCAACCTGGACACAATGAACCAGTCTCTTACCTGCCACCAATCCATTCCCCACACTGTTTCCAGGAAGATCTTTAAACAAGTAAAACTCTTCACAGGCTTCCTGTTTTCTTCAGCAAAAAAATCAGGCTCCTGGCTTCCTTGGTGGTCTAGTGGTTAAGAATCCACTTGCCAATGCAGAGGACATGGGTTTGATCCCTGGTCAGAGACGATTCCATGCCACAGAGCAACTAAGCGTGTGCACCACAACCACTGAGCCATCACTCTAGAACCTGTGCTGCACAAGAGAAGCCACGGCAATGAGAAGCCTGCGCGCCACAACTGCAGAGTAGCCCCTGCTCGCCGCACTAGAGAAAGTCTGCAAGCAGCAACAAAGATCCAGTACAGCCAAAAGTAAATAAATCTAAAAAAAAAAAGAAAAGCCAGGCTCCTTAGCATAGCTTACAAAGCCATTGGTGGCCTAACCGATGGCTAGAGCTCTCACCATGTTCATCCTTGAATACGTCTTTCTAGCCAAGATGTATTGTTCACAGTTCCAGGAGGTGTCAGGATAATTTACATCTTTGAGTCTTTTCATGTACTGTTCTCTTTTTTTGGAATATCCCTTTCCACTTAGGAAGGCTAACTCAGCAACTCTCCAAAAATCAGCAACTTGAGAGCAGGAGTTGTGTCTTGTCATCTCTGTATTTCATTACCTAGTGTAATACCCACCACAGAGATGTTGTTCAACAAATATTTATTGAATGAATAAGTGTGTGAGCAGGCTGTTCCCTCGTGCCTGGTACCCCTTCAGTACATGTGTTATAGCTGATCCACCACAGTCACTCACCCCCTACCCTGATCCCAGACTACCTTTCCTGACCAGCCATCTCCTTTGCATCAATGCGTGCATGCTCAGTCCCTCAATCATGTCCAGCTCTTCGCAATCCCATGGACTGTAGCCCACCAGGCTCCTCTGTCCATGGGATTTCTCAGGCAAGAACAATGGAGCAGGCTGCCATTTCCTCCTCCAGGGAATCTTACTGATCCAGCAATTGAACCCACATCTCCTGCATTGGCAGGCGGATTCTTCACCACTTAGCCACCAGGGAAGCCCTTACATCAATGACATGGTTGGAAAAGCAAATTCTGAATTCTATCCCACCTCATTTTTTGCTCACTCTGAGACCTTCAGAATGTTATTTATTGCCTCTGAGCCTCTAGTCTTCTTTTGCACCAAGGGTTAATAAAAAAGAGAGGATAAGATAAATTGCTTAAATTAATATTTATTGAACCAGATACAGTGCTAGGCACTCTTAAATAAATTATCTTGAGTGATAGTCATAGTATCCTGATGAGACAGATTTTATACCCTTTCTACGGAAGAGAAAACTGCAGCTCAGAGTAGTTAGGTAGTTAACTTGGTCAAGGTCAGAAAGCTGAAAGATTTGAGGGAAGTCGTTGTGTCATGGGCAATATTAGAAAAAAAATAATAAAGACGCATCCAGTTGCATTCTATCATTGAACAACTGAGATTTTCTGACTCTCACAGCCTTTTCCAGCCTCATATCTCAAGGACAGATGCTCTACCATTCATCACTGGACCAACATTTGGTGAGCACTGCATCTGACCTCTAGATCCAAGTTGCCAGGGTTTCCCCCAGTCTGCTACTATAGATTCTGACAATGGTCTCTACATTCCTGTTGCACCTTTATTTTTAAAGCATTTTTACATCTGCCATATGTTGCTAGACAAATGGTAAGGAAAGAGTCTTTCCATTTTCTAGGTGAGAAAATTGAGGTTCAAAGTGACTCATCTAAAGTTCCATGGCAGTGCCCATCAGAGGTTGACATGCCCACAAAACCAAGTGGCCGTGCTCCTCTAAGTGACTAAGACTGGCATTGCCAAAGGAGAAACAAAAGTATAATATATCAGGCAGACCTGGGTTCTGATCCAAGCTCTTTTGGTTGCAAAACTACCATAGTTCAATTTAAGAAGAATGAAAGAAAGGAGGGAGGGAGGGAGGGAAGAAGGAAGCAATGAAGGGAGAAAGAGAGGAAGAAAGAAAGAACCACAGTTTAGAAAGAGTAGGTCTGTTTCAGGAGCTAATCTTTGGAGCAGAATAGAACAATCAGGAACTCCTCGAGGGCAAAAATTTATCTTACCTTCATATCCCTGGTGCCTAGCACAGTTCCAGGGACATAACTGGTATTTAGTAACTATTTGCTATTTGGAAGGAAGGAGGCAAGGGAGGAAACTTGAGTGAGTTGACAATCGAGAAACCAAGAGGGAGACAGCCTAGAAAGAGTGGGTCCAAGAGAGAGACTCCAGGCATTTGTGGCCCTGGCTCGATTTCTCCAAGCCATGAGGAAATCCTCCAGAGGAACAAGAGTGCTGTGGCTTTAAATGACTTCAGCGTTGTCAATGAATCTGCTCTGCTAAAAGAGTTATCCTCTTGCTCCTGTGCTTATCCTCCCCCTCCTCTCAGCTCCCCAAACCCTTCTCGGCGGCTGTGATGGGATAATTAGATGCGAGAGCTCAGCACAGATGATGCTCCAGTTGCTTAGCAACTAATGGTTTCCATGGAGACCCCAAAGCACAGCCTCCAGAGCAGCCAGTGAGCAGCTCGGCAGGGCAGGGAGAAGACGCAACTCTCAGCTCCTCCAGAAACCTGGGGAGGGCCAAGGGTGGGGAAGGGGGGAGGACTGAAGGGAGAGAAAGGAGGGTTTAAAGGCACAGGCCCCTCTTATCCTTTTAAAATCTGGTCAGAGCTCTGTCCTCCCCTACCCAACTCTGTCCCACTCATAATTTCAGATGGAGATGGGAGCTTAGGAGTAGACACAACATGACCCAGTCTGCAATAAACCCAACCTCTTCTCCTTTCTGCTGCTGGTTTGTGACTGAGATGGGAAGTGATCTCTCCCAAGCCCAAGTGTAAACATCCTCCTGGCTGGGGATGGGATTTGAAGAGTACTAAGAAGATCCCTCACCCTGGAATTCCACCATTTAGTCTGTTCCCTCTCTCCAAAGTTCTCAATGTGCCAAAGATCCTCTTTCATTTTGCAGAATTATGATTGGATCTTATCTAAAAGGGAACAAAAGCCAAGGTGCAGGGAAAACAGAATTCATTTCTTCACCCAAAGGCAGCCTGTGCTGGGAGACAGGGGAAAAACACCTGACCCTGATCTCCAGCAGAGGATCCAGAGTGTGTGTGTACGGCGGGGGCAGAGAAGGAGGCCATACTGAGCACCTGGTGACTCAAGTGTGTGCCTCCCAGGCTAGCATCAATCAACCTTACCTGGAAGCTCGTTAGAAATGCAGAATTTCAGGCTTCACCTCAGACCCACTGAATCAGATACTGCATCTTAATAAGATCCCCGGTGATTCACATGCACATTCAATTTGGAGAAGTGCTGGTCTGAGGCCCTCCCACTCTCCGCTTTGGTCCAGGAATCTGGTCTTTATTGTCACCCCCTGCTCAAACCCCAGGACAGGAGCTGACCTTTTCAAGGACACACCCTCACCAGCACCTCACTTCCCTGGTGGGACCCTGGCCCTCTTCTGGGACTGGGGGAGCCAGAGTGGCTCCAGGAGCAGAAAGACACACATAAATGCTCCCTGTGGAGATCTACGACCTCTCCTGACAAAGTATTCCATGTTCCACAAGTGGCTCTGAGTCTCAGTTTCCACATCCACGAAAGGAGCCAATAACGTCCACCGACCGGGCTGGCGGTGAGCTTGAGTGTAGAGCAAGCAAAGCGCCTGCCGGGCCCAGGAGAGGTGCTTTCTCCTCCTGTCTGTTGTCTCTGCTCACAACTCCTTGAGGGCTCTCTAACCGAGCACAGGGGTGGGAGGGCCTTTGGAGAAGTTGTGTCTCTCTTTCATTTTCTCCCTCCGTCTCTCTCTCCTTTATTCTCAAACAGTTCTGCAAATGTTGTTGACCAAGGCTGACGGTATGCCTCCCCCACCCCTACTGGGCAGGTCAGTGCCCACCTCTCCGATCTCTGGAAGGCCTCCATGGCATCCTTGGAGGGTGGGAAGCCCTGTGTGCTTCCTGGCACCCATACCCCTCCCTCTGCCCCTCCCAGAGTTCAGTGCTTGGGCCTCAGTGGATGCCAAGAATTGAGGCCCTGGGCTCTGATGCCCCGACCCTGTCCTGCTGGTTTCTCTGTTTCTCTCCCGTTCCTGCCCAGCCAAGGCCCTTTCAGGAGCCCCTCAGGGTGACTCCCCTCTCTCCACACACCAGGGCAAACTCAGTACTTGCCACCCTCCTGGGAAGACCCCCACCACATGGGGGGGTGGTCCTCTACAGGCCGGGCTCCAGATGCCCTTGCAGGCGGGAACACTCATGCTTTTACATGTGGGTGTCCCAGAAGAAGGATTTTCCACCCCCACCTCAGCTCCCCTGCCCCTCTGCGGTGACTAAGCCACCGAGATCCAGCCAGGCCCTCCCCATCCTGGCCTGAGGGCTAGCTCCCCATCCTGAAAAACCTGTTTGGGGGCCTCCCCTGAGGCTGTTGGTACCCAAGGGGCAGGTTGGGCAGGATTCCCCTCGAGTTCCTCCCACCCCGCCAAGACAAAATCAGGCAGCCCTAGGGGAAGGGCTTCAGTTGCCTTAGGCAGTCACAGCCCGCCAGCACCCACCCCAGCTCCCAGCCCAGCGATGGCATCTCCGTGGCCTGTGTGGACCTTGTCTTGGATCCTGATTCTGCTGGCTGTCCTGGTCCCCGGGGCTGCAGGTCTCTGCCATCTCTGGCCAGGCTGGGGAGGGGCTTGGAAGGGGGGTTCTGGAGAGGAGGAACTGTGCCTTCCAGGGCTGTCAAAGAGGGGCTGGTCTGGCCAGCTGGGGCTGGGAAACTGGTGACGGCGGTGACCAGGCATCAGTCACTGGGCCCAGGGCACATTCCTGTCCCCTTCCAGATTCAGGAGGCAGGCAGGAGTGGGGAAGAGACCAAGGCTTTGGACAGGGGTGGGGTTGGGAGCTGCCCTCTCCTAGCACCCCTGCATCTGGAGGCTTGGAGGAGTACCCAGCTTCTGCAGCCCAAGCCTGCCACCTGGTGGTCATACGGGCAAAGACTCGTGTTCCGCAAACAGACCACAGAGTGGAAGGGACTCTTCATCCTTAGAGAGGACCCCCAGGGGTGGAGTGGGGTGGCCGATCTGTTGGCGAGAAAGGAATTGATCCTCCCCTGAACTCCTTCCTGGCCCCTTAGCTGACTTCAACATCTCAAGCCTCTCTGGTCTGCTGTCCCCAGTGATGACGGAAAGCCTGCTAGTTGCCTTGCCCCCATGTCACCTCACAGGGGGCAACGCCACACTGACTGTCCGGAGAGCCAATGACAGCAAAGGTCTGCTTCTCGCTCCCAGCACCCCCTAGTGCCCATAGATCCCTTCCCAGGATACTCAGGCATCCCTCCTCCCACTCTCCCTTCCTATTGACCCCCTTTCCCCACCATCCATACTCTAAATACTGCCCTTCTCCTTGGGGCCTTTCGAGGCTTGTCCCTGCCTTTCATCACCAATTTCCCACCCAGTGGTGAGATCTAGCTTCGTGGTGCCTCCGTGCCGTGGACGCAGGGAGCTGGTGAGCGTGGTGGACAGCGGGTCTGGCTTCACAGTCACCCGGCTCAGTGCATACCAGGTGACAAACCTGGCACCAGGAACCAAATACTAGTAAGTACCAAGCCCGGGCCTGGGGCACGGGTGGGAAGGGTTATAGGAAGAGGAGCTGGGCCCTGACTTTGGTGGCGGTGGTGGTGGGATGTGGTGAGTATGGGGGAGAGAATGGGGGCACAGCTACCAGAACAGGCCTCTCCTGGGCACAGCTGTGGAGTGGGAGGCCTGGACTCCCTCATACTCTAAGTCCTGGACACTGACTGAGGATTCTCTCCTCTCCCGAACCTCACCGCAAAAGCATTTCCTACCTCGTGACAAAGGGGGCATCCACCGAGTCCAGCAGAGAAATCCCAATGTCCACATTTCCTCGTGAGTAACGTCTCAGGGCCCCAGAGCCTTCCCTGGCCCCTCTTGCCCCATCCCCCACCTGCCCCTTCCTATCCTCCCTTAGCTTCTCTTCCTTCCTCTATCCTCACACTGAGCCCCTGGCATTTTAAGTGGCTGCTGACACATTTCCCTGCACCGCTAAACTTTGTGGGTAGTGACCGTGTCCGATTAATTTCTGAATCCTCGGTGCCTCACATAGGAGATGCTTCATAAATGTTTATCTAATGATTCGTTGGTTGGTTGGATGAATACACGGATGAGGGGATGGCTGGCTGGATGAATGGATGAGGGGCTGGGCTGGGAGCCTTGGGCAGGGTGGGGGCCCTTCCTGCCTAGAACTGCCTCCCTCCTCTCTTCTGACAGGAAGGAAGGCAGAATCCATTGGGCTGGCAATGGCCCGGACAGGAGGCATGGTGGTCATCACGGTGCTGCTCTCGGTCGCTATGTTCCTGCTGGTTCTGGGCTTGATCATTGCCCTAGCACTGGGCGCCCGCAAGTGAGGAGGACAGCCCCGGGGAGCAGGCAGCAAGTCCAAGGCACTGTCTGTGTTCTCAGCCCGGGGCTCTGCGTCTGCTCTTATCTCCACTGCTGAGAAGACGGCCTGCTCCCAGGCCACAGGCACCAGGCCTGTGATCCTTCAGTGCCATCACCTCCCCTCCCTTCTCCACTACAGCCCTCTTCTCCCTCCGTCCCCTCCTCATCCCCTAAGGTGTCCCCTTGGCCCAACACTCCCTATTACTGCCCTCACCCCACTCCTGTCAGAATTGGTTTTTCTCCCATTTCACCTCTTTAACCGCTCTACCCCTGACAGACAGGAATTTTTCCCTCCCCCAGTGAATTTAGCCCCTACAATAAAGCCTGATGCCACGTTGCTGTGTGTGTTTCTCTTCAATGGGCTCCACTTTGGGCTTCCCCAGTGGCTCAGCTGCTAAAGAATCCACCCACAATGTGGGAGACCTGGGTTTGATCCCTGGGTTGGGAAGATCCTCTGGAGAAGGGAACGGTTACCCGCTCCAGTATCCTGGCCTGGAGAATTCCATGGACTGTATAGTCCATAGGGTCGCAAAGAGTCAGACACGACTGAGCAACTTTCACTTAACTTTCACTATGGGCAAACGTATAGAATCTATGTCCAGGCTGCGGCTGCTCCCAGTCCTCTCTCTGCCCTGGAACCCCAAAGTTACTTTTCCCAGGAAGTAGGAAGGTGTGGATGAGATAAGAATCCAAGAGTCAGAGTTCTCAGACCCACACCTGGACTGTGGGTTTTACACCATCCAAGGGCCTTGGGGTGGGAGTGAAGCCGAGGCTGGTCCACCACATGGGACCCAGAGGCCTGAGGGCCTTTGTGAAAGCCAGGAGACCAAGGAGAAGTGCTGCAGAAAGAGAGGCTCTGACCAAAAAAACAACCCAGAGGGCCAGGACTTCCCTGGTGGTCCAGTGGTTAAGAATCTGCCTTCCAATGCAGGGGGAGCTGGTTCAATCCCTGGGGGGACTAAGATCCCACAACTAGAGAAGTCCAAGCACCATAGTTACTGAGCCCAAGCACTCTAGAGCCTGTGCTCTGCAACTAGAGAAAGCCCTGGCTTTCTTCATCATGATGAATAACCAGCACAGTGAAGGGAAAAAAGCCAGAAGGCTACCAGAGTGAAACCCAAGGACAGGGTGCTGGGGATGGGGCAGGGAGCGGGGAAGACGGGTTACAATTACAGGGGGAGTGAAGAACAGGCTAAAGGGCACTAGGAGAAGAGAGAAGAAGTGGAACACCCTGCCAGAGGGTGCAAAAGTGGTACTGTGAGTAACCAAGGGGAAAGAGTGGGAGTGGTCACTTGTGTTCTCTCCAGTATGTTATTCCTTCTAAGGATCAGTGATCTTTGCCTTGCTCTTAGGGTAAAGACCAAAATTTTTGTGGTGACTTTCAAGGCCAGCCCGGTGTCTGTCCCCTAACTACCCCTCAGCTCTCACTATATCCCTTCTAATGTCCTGCGTTCCCTCTTGCCTCGAGGCCTTTGCACAGACTCTTCTTTAAGCCTTTGTGTGTGCTAAGTCGCTTCAGTCATGTCTGACTCTTTGCAACCCCATGGACTGTAGCCCACAAGGCTCCTCTGTCCATGGGATTGTCCAGGCAAGAATACGGGGGTGGGTTGCCATTTCCTGTTCCAGGGGGTCTTCCCAATTCAGGGAAGACTTCCGTCACCCACATTGCAGGCAGAGTCTTTATCATCTGAGCCACACAGAAGCCCCTTCCTTAGGCCTACACTGCTTTTAAGACCACCCCTCCCCCTCAATTCCATTCTATTTGCATAGTTAACCCAGCTTCTCCAGGGAAGCCTTCTCTGACCTCCACCCCACCATTAGGTTGGGTTCTCCCATTTTGTCTTTCATGGCATTACTATTGTTTATTACTATGTTTATGTGATTATTCAGTGGTCTTCCCTCCAGACTTTATGTTCCCTGAGAGTTGTCTCTTTGCTCCCAAGGGCCTATAGTACCTTTGTGGTGCCTGGGACATGGTGGATATTCAATACATATTGTAGAACAAGTGAGCAAATTGATGAATCAACAAGCCCCTGAAGAGAAGGTGAGGGCTAGGAAAAGTGCCAAAAATTCTGAAAATGCAATAATAAATGACACAGAGCTAGAAGATCCTGGAGAGGGAGGCAATGGAAGAGAAGAACAACAGCATTTATTAATTCCACAAACACTAACTTAGCATTTATTGTGTGCCAGGTGCGAGAAATAAACTGTGAAAAGACACTCTTCCTCCCTTATGGAACTTACAGAGAATTTAGGGGAAGAGAGATTCCCCGAAGTGTGAACAGGTAAATAAAATTTCAATAAGTGTCATGATAGATGACAGGAGGTGAACACGGGACCCTCCTTAGTTTGGGTGGGTCCAGCTCCCCTGAGGCCTGAAGTCAGGAACGAGGGTCAGGGAGAATCCATCAGGCCCTTCTTCCCATCCTAACTGGACCAGCCAAGGGAGGTATGGTGCCCACTCTTCTTGTATTGTGGGCAGAGCATCAGCTGTCCTTGTTGTTCAGTAGCTAAGTCTTGTTGACTCTTTGCAACCCCATGAAGTGCAGCATGCCAGGCTCCTCTGTCTTCCACTATCTCCTGGAGTTCCTCAAATTCAGGTCCATTGAGTCTGGGAGGCTATCTAACCATCTCATCCTCTGCTGCCTGCTTCTCCTTTTGACTTCAATCTTTCTTCAATCTTTCAGGGTGTTTTTCGAGTTGGCCCTTCGTATCAGGTGACCAATGGTGGTAAAGAATCTGCCTGTCAAGCCGGAGACCCTGGGTTGGGAAGATCCCCTGGAGAAGGAAATGACAACCCGCTCCAGTATTCTTGCCTGGGAAATCCCATGGACAGAGGAGCCCAGCAGGCCACAATTCATGGGGTCCCAAAAGAGTTGAACACGATTTAGCGACTCAGCAACAACAACAAGAGCACCAGACAGGGAACCAAACTGTGGCACACATTAGAATCATCCAGGAGATTGGAGAAGGAAATGGCAACCC
>NW_011495071.1:8323403-8324550 GCF_000754665.1 Bison bison bison
GCGGGAGCCTGGTGGGCTGCCGTCTATGGGGTCTCACAGAGTCAGACACGACTGAAGCAATTTAGCAGCAGGAGACTTTTAAAAATCCCAACACTCAGGCCATATCCTACACCAGAATCAGAATGACTGAGGATGGGAGTCAGGCATTAGTACTTTTTAAAGATCCCCAGGGGATTCCAACATGCAGCAAAGTTTGGAAATTACTGATATATACATTATTTATTTATTAATTTTCAGTTTCCCTCCTGCCTGCGCTCTGCTTCTAGAGTTCTGTCAAATGGATGTGGGTAGGGGGATGATATAAACATTTTTAAAATCATGGTCATCACCATACACATGGACATCACCAGATGGTCAACACCGAAATCAGATTGATTATATTCTTTGCAGCCAAAGATGGAGAAGCTCTATACAGTCAGCAAAAACAAGACCGGGAGCAGACTGTGGCTCAGATCATGAACTCCTTATTGCCAAATTCAGACTTAAATTGAAGAAAGTAGGGAAAACCGCTAGACCATTCGGTTCAGTTCAGTTCAGTCACTCAGTCGTGTCCGACTCATTGTGACCCCATGAATCGAAGCACGCCAGGCCTCCCTGTCCATCACCATCTCCCAGAGTTCACTCAAACTCATGTCCATTGAGTCGGTGATGCCATCCAGCCATCTCATCCTCTGTCATCCCCTGTTCTACTTGCCCCCAATCCCTCCCAGCATCAGGGTCTTATCCAATGAGTCAACTCTTCGCATGAGGTGGCCAAAATATTGGAGTTTCAGCTTTAGCATCAGTCCTTCCAAAGAAATCCCAGGGCTGATTTCCTTCAGAATGGACTGGTTGGATCTCCTTGCAGTCCAAGGGACTCTCAAGAGTCTTCTCCAACACCACAGTTCAAAAGCATCAATTCTTCGGTGCTCAGCTTTCTTCACAGTCCAACTCTCACATCCATACATGACCACAGGAAAAACCATAGCCTTGACTAGACGGACCTTTGTTGGCAAAGTAATATCTCTGCTTTTCAATACGCTATCAGGTATGACCTAAATCAAATCTCTTATGATTATACAGTGGAAGTGAGAAATAGATTTAAGGGACTAGATCTGATAGACAGAGTACCTGATGAACTATGGACAGAGGTTCCTGACACTGTACA
>NW_011495071.1:8325204-8343927 GCF_000754665.1 Bison bison bison
CCAGAGATCAAATTGCCAACATCTGCTGGATCATGGAAAAAGCAAGAGAGTTCTAGAAAAACATCTATTTCTGCTTTATTGACTATGCCAAAGCCTTTGACTGTGTGGATCACAATAAACTGTAGAAAATTCTGAAAGAGATGGGAATACCAGACCACCTGACCTGCCTCTTGAGAAACCTATATGCAGGTCAGGAAGAACTGGACATGGAACAACAGACTGGTTCCAAATAGGAAAAGGAGTATATTGTCACCCTGCTTATTTAACTTATATGCAGAGTACATCATGAGAAATGCTGGACTGGAAGAAGCACAAGCTGGAATCAAGATTGCCAGGAGAAATATCAATAACCTCAGATATGCAGATGACACCACCCTTATGGCAGAAAGTGAGGAGGAACTAAAAAGCCTCTTGATGAAAGTGAAAGTGGAGAGTGAAAAAGTTGGCTTAAAGCTCAACATTCAGAAAAATATCATGGCATCTGGTCCCATCACTTCATAGGAAATAGATAGGGAAACACTGGAAACAGTGTCAGACTTTATTTTTTTGGCGTCCAAAATCACTGCAGATGGTGATTGCAGCCATGAAATTAAAAGACGCTTACTCCTTGGAAGGAAAGTTATGACCAACCTAGATAGCATATTAAAAAGCAGAGATATTACTTTGCCAACAAAGGTCTGTCTAGTCAAGGCTATGGTTTTTCCAGTGGTCATGTATGGATGTGAGAGTTGGACTGTGAAGAAGGCTGAGCAGCAAAGAATTGATGCTTTTGAACTGTGGTGTTGGAGAAGACTCTTGAGAGTCCCTTGGACTGCAAGGAGATCCAACCGGTCCATCCTAAAGGAGACTAGTCCTGGGTGTTCATTGGCAGGACTGATGCTAAAGCTGAAACTCCAATATTTTGGCCACCTCATGCGAAGAGTTGACTCATTGGAAAAGACCCTGATGCTGGGAGGGACTGGGGGCAGGAAAAGGGGACAACAGAGATGAGATGGCTAGATGGCATCACAGACTTGATGCACATGGGTTTTGGTGAACTCCGGGAGATGGTGATGGACAGGGAAGCCTGGCGTGCTGGGATTCATGGAGTCACAAAGAGTTGGACGTGACTGAGCAACTGAACTGAACTGAAAAGCATGATAATACAAACATAAAGGGCTTCCCTGGTGGTTCAGATAGTAAAGAATTCGCCTGCAGTGCAAGAGACCTGGGTTTGATCCTTGGGTAGGGAAGATGCCCTGGAGGAGGGCAAGGCAACCCAGTCCAGTATTCTTGCCTGCAGAATCCCCATGGACAGAGGAGCCTGGCAGGCTCTAGTGCATGGGGTTGCAGGGAGTCGGACATGACTGAACGACTAAGCACAGCACAGCACATTCATTCTTTGCTTCCCTGGTGACTCGGTGGTAAATAATCTGCCTGCCAATGCAGGAGATGCAGGTTTAATCCGTGGGTCAGGAAGATCCCCTGGAGAAGGAAGTGGCAACCTACTCCAGCATTCTTGCCTGGAGAATCCCCATGGACAAAGGAGCCTGTTGCACTACAGTCAGTCCATGGGGTGGCAAAGAATCGGACACCACTGAGTGACAAAGCACACAATACAAACTTAAAATTTACGACTTTAACCATCTTTAAAATACATCTGTTGGGTGCCTCAGGTCTTAGTTGCAGCCCAGGGGATCTTTTGTGAGCTCTTCACTGAGGCATGTGGGTTTCTCTCTAGTTGCCCCAGGGATGTGGGATCTTAGGTTCCCAACCAGGGATGCAACTCAAGTCCCCTACATTACAAGGCAGATTCTTACCATGAAATTCCCTGTTTCCACATTTTAAATACTGTGAATAGGCAGTCTTGAACATGGGTATAAAGATATCTATCCAAACCTCTGATTCCAATTCTTCAGGGTATTAACCAAGAAATGAGACAGCTAGATCATAGAGTAATTCTTTTATTTTTTTCTTTTTTTTTTGAGAGCCTGCACCATTTTACATTCCCACCAGTAATTCACAAGGATTCCAATTTCTCCACATCCTAGTCAACACTTGTTATTTCCTGTATTTTCTTTGTTTAGTTTTATAATAGCCATCCCAATGGATACGAAGTAGTATTTCACTGTGGTTTTTATTTGCATTTCTCTACTGTTAATGATATAAAAGCACATCTTTTCATGTGCTTATTGGACATCTGTATTTCTTCTCTGGAGAGATGTCTATTCAAGTCCTTTGCCCATTTTTAAACTGGGTTGTTTGGATTTTTTGATGATTTGTGGGATTTCTTTATACATTCTGGGTGTTAACCTCATCAGAGATATGATTTACATGATATTAACATTTTCAAATGATACATTAATTTAAAAGGGGCTATAAAACGGTAGATGCATTACAATAACTTTTTATATAAAACAAAATGAAACACAGGAAAAAGATTGGAATACTATATACATCAGAATGTAATTAATTATTATCTCTTGTGGATAACAAGAATGATTTTTGTTTTCTTGTGTTTTTCTTTGTGCTTTCTATATTTCCAAGTTTTCTGTATCAGGCATGTATTATTTTTATAACTAGGGAAATTATCATAAAATTACTGTTATTATTGATATTAAAGGTAGGGTGCCAGTAAATTTTTTAAAAGTTGTTGTTTTCACCATAGTTAAAACAACATTTATTGAGGGTCTCCTACATGCCAGGTACTACTCTCAAAGTTTCCAGTCTAGTAAGCAAGCAACTGGCAACACAGTACAAGGTGGATGGGCTCTGATGGGAAAACCCAGAATGCACAAAGAGGGGGCTGCCTCACCCTCTGGCCAAATATGAATAATTTAAGGATAAAACAAATACAGTACTGAATTATAATCCACTCTGAAACATATGATTTCCTTGGTGGCTCAGACGGTAAAGCGTCTGCCTACAATGTGGGAGACCCGGGTTTGATCCCTGGGTTGGGAAGATCCCCTGGAGAAGGAAATGGCAATCCACTTCAGTATTCTTGCCTGGAAAATCCCACGGATGGAGGAGCCTGGTAGGCTACAGTCCACGGGGCTGCAGAGTCCCACACAACTGAGCGACTTCACTTTCACTTTTCACTTTCTGTAACATAAGAATCAATCCTTTGAGTCCATACTGATAACAAACAAATATGTGATAAAGAAAAGTTCTTCTTTACAAAAGAATGTGCTGTGCTATGCTTAGTCCCGTCTGACTCTTCTGTAACCCCATGAACTGTAGCCCGCTCTGGTTCCTCTCTGTCCATGAGATTTTCTAGGCAAGAATACTGGAGTGGGTTGCCATTTCCTTCTCCAGGGGATCTTCCTGATCCAAGGATTGAACCTGCACCTCCTGCATTGGTAGGTGGATTCTTTATCACTTCGACACCAGGGAAGCTCTTACAAAAGAATGCCAACTAAAATAAATGGAGATAGAACGATAGATTTAGAAAAATCAGGGAACTCCCTGGCAGTCCAGCAGTTAGGACGCAGTGCTTTCACTGTCATAGTCAGGGAACTAAGGTCCCACAAGATTGGAGGTGCAGTCAAAAATATATATATAAAATAAAATCATTTCACACGCATCATAGTAATGATTGATTTAGGCAAGAATCATAAATGGACACTAGAATTAGTGGGTACAAATTTGATGAGAAACAAGGTCCCCACAAATTGCTTACTAATTACAAAACAGAAAAAAAAAAGGTACCTTCACAGTTGAAAAACATAATGGATACCACTAATAATGAGACAAACTGACATCACGGGTCTCTTAATGTGATGTACTAATAAGGAAACATCTCTTCTCTGACATTCTGGCCAAAATTACATAATCTAGTTATGAGGAAACAGGAACCTAAACTAAAAGACATTCTACAGAATAAATGGCCTGTACTCTTCAAAATGCCAATGTTATGAAAGATTTAAGTCTGAGAAATTACTCCAGATTAGAGGCTAAAGAGACATAAAAATTAAATGCCTTGCATGATCCTGAAATGGATTCTAGATAATAAAGCAAAGTCATATAAAGCACATTATTGGAGCAATTGGTGAAATTTGAATAGGATCTGTATTTTAAATACAGTATTGAATCCATAAGGGCTTCCTTGGTAGCTCAGCTGGTAAAGAATCTGCCTGCAATGCGGGAGACCTGGGTTCGATCCCTGGGTTGGGAAGATCCCCTGGAGAAGGGAATGCTATCCACTCCAGTATTCTGGCCTGGGTCACAGAGTCAGACACAGCTGCACTCCTCTCTGCAATGGCCCACACTCTGTCTTTGGAGTGTGCTTCTCTCTGAATCTGAATAAATCTACTCCTTACCTATCAAAACAAAACAAACAAAAAGAGATTTGGACACGATTGAGTCACTTTCACTTTCATTGAATCCTTGTTAAGTTTTTTAATTTTCTCATTTCTGATTTTCTGGTTATATAAACCAATATCTTGGTTTTCAGGAAATACACACTTAAGTATTTATGGGTAAAGGGGCAGGATGTCAGCAAATTACTCTTGAGTAGTTCAGAAAAAGATAATGTATGTCTTACACAGAGAGAAAAACAAAAATGTGAGAAAATGTTAATAATTGGTATAATTGGTTAGAGGACTTAACCAATTAGGTATACTGGAATTTTTTTATCACAGTCTTGGGACTTTTCTGTAAATTTGAAAGTATGAAAAACAAAATTTAAGAATCACCATTCCAAAAAAATGACATAAAATAATAAAAACCACCATTTAATTCCATTTCCACTTTACACTTACAGATGCGATCTTGGATAAACCATGAAATCCTCCAAACTTCTAGAAAGTAGCTACTAATACCATCACAGGATCATTCTTGATTGGTAGACTGATTTACCAAATAAAAAAAGAGCTTGGGGTAAATGTAGAGGGGAAAGAGCGCCTGGGATCCCTCCCTTCTGAATCCCCAAGGTCCCCAAACCCCAAAGTGAAAGCGTGAGGGGTTGTGGAAAAGGCGGGGTGGGGGGGCGCTCAGTATAGGCCCGAGAGGTCGAGGGTGTCAAATGAGGCACACCTGAGCGGGCTCCACTCAAGTCAATCAGCACCAGGGGATTTAAGAACGTGCCTCCCAGGCCTCAGCCTCAGTCTCTCCCGACTCTCTCACCCTGTGCTGGCTGGCCCTCCTCTCCTAACCGTGGACCTGAAACTGCAGCACGTCGACTTCTGGGCCAGCCTCCATGGCCAGGTCCCGGGGCTGCTGGACTGGGACATGGGGAACGAGTCCTTTCTGGCCTTCGCCACGTCGCACCTGCCCTTAGCCGAACAGAACCGTGAGTGTCCTGGACGGGGTCGTGGGGGATGGGCGCGCCGCGACGGCTGAGCGGGGCGCTCATGGGCGCGCCAGGCCCGAGGCTCCGGCGCTTGGACCTCCTCCCCGCCCGCCCTCACGGGCCCCGTTACGATGTTGCGATTCTGGACTCCTTGCCCCCTTTGCTGCGCCCCTGCCCCGCCCCTACTTTTCCCAAGAGGCGAGGGGGCCCCATCCTCGACTGGAAGCCCACGGAAGGCAGGGGCCTGCCCGAACACTGCTTTTCCACCCTCGTTCACGGGCGCCGTCGCAAAACTTTTAGGTCTCTTTTCAGCCTTTTCTCCGTGGCGCCCAGGCCGTTTGGGCCCACTACTGATTTCGATCATCTTTCTCTTTAAAAAGATTTTTAAAATCAATTTTGTCTGTGGCCGTATCCCCCTCTTAATACATTGTCTGACACCTAGAGCCGCTCAGTATTTGCTGAATGGATAGTTGACCGTTGTCTTTAAATTTTTTTTTTTTTTTAGTTTGGGGGTTCTCAGGTGTTTCTCAGGTATTGAGAGTTGAGGTAATTGCTTACTACATTCTTGATATATGACTGCCATCTATTTGGGCAGAGTAGTTGGATTAACTCATTTTCTTCCTTCAGTCCCCACCCTCTTTCCTCACTTCCCACACTCCCAATCCATTTAATGTCTTTATAGACAAATGTATCTTTGAAAACTGTTTAGCATTATTTTGCTTTTATAGGTAACCTTACTATACATAATACTCTTTGCGTCCCCCCATTCACATTGTTTTTGAGAGTAATTTGGGGTTGCTAAATGAAGATCTGATTCATCATTTCTGATAGCTGTGTGATATTCTATCATCTGCATATATTATCTTTTTATATTTTAATTTTCCTTACTGACGGAGACACAAACTCCATTGGAACTCCTTGTCACCATGAGTAATGCTGAACATTCCTGTGTCTTGATTCAAGAAATATTTACTTATCAGGTGACTTCTCTGGTGGTCCAGTGGTTAAGATTCCACAATTCAGGGGGCCCGGGTTCAATCCCTGGTTACTAAGATCCTGCATGCCACAGGCATGGCCAAAAAAAAAGAGAAATATTAATTGAGCACCTCCAATTTTCCCAGGCAGTATTCTGGACACTCTTGATACACCATGAGCAAAAGAGACAACTCTTCATGGAGCTGATATTCTACTGAGACCACACAGGCAGTTTATATTAATATGTATATACACACACACATGGTGTGTGTGTGTGTGTGTGTATGGGTATATATATATATATTATATATATTAGTCGCGGCATGTGGGATATAGTTCCCTGACCAGGGATTGAACTGGGGTCCCTTGCGTGGGGAGCACCAAGTGTTAGCCAATGGATCACCACTGGACCACCAGGGTAGTCCCAGGAACATATTTGAGCACAGCTGAAGGAGGTGAGATGGTGAGCTAGACCATACTTAAGAGGAAAAGTTTCTCAAGCAGGAGAAATAGCTCATGTAAAAAGCCCTCAGAAAGAAATATGCCTGGAGTGTTTGAGGAACTCGTAAAGAGGCTAGTGAGGCTGGATCAAGGTAAATAAAGAGAAGAGTTCAGAGGGTGTGGAGCGTGGAGCAGAGGTCGGGAAGAGCCCTCTTCCCCTCTCAGGACATTAGGGTTGACTCAGTAAGATTAGTATGGTTGACAAAGTTTAGAACAGTGGAGTGACCTGATTGCCAATATAGTGAGTGACCTGTGCCATTACATAGGGTGTTTATACTGAGTTTAATGTCCTGCCATCACTGTCAAGATTTTTAATAATTTTTGAACAAGGAACCCTACATTTGACTCCCCTGGTGGCTCAGAGGGTAAAGGGTCTACCTACAATGCAGGAAACCTGGGTTCAAACACTGGGTCGTGAAGATCTCCTGGAGAAGGAAATGGTAACCCACTCCAGTATTCTTGGCTAGAAAATCCCACGGATGGAGGAGCCTGGCAGGCTACAGTCCATGGGGTCACAAATAGTCGGACATGACTGAGCGACTTCACTTTCACTTTTCACTTGCAGATTACACAGCTTATCCTGAATGATCTATAGTCTGAAAAGATCATTGTGGCTGCTGGGTTGAAGTGTAGAGAGATTGGGAACCAGGCAACTATTTAGGAGGCTATAGTAGTAATCCAGACAAGAGCTGATGGTGGACTGGACCACCAGGGTGGTGGTGGAGGATGTGGTGAGAAGGAACCAGCTGGATTCTCTTGATGGGTTGGATGTATTATGTAAAAAAAAAAAAAAAAGATTAGAGGATGACTCTTCCAGAGCTTTTGGCTGACCAGGTTCAAGGATTGAGTTGTCTTGTACGGAGATGTGGAAGATCTGGGGAGGAAAACCAGGAATTCTGTTCTTTACTATGCCAAGGTTGAGATATTTCTTAGATATCCAAGTAGAAATATTGAGTAAGCTGGTAGATATGTTTTAATTGTGGAGAGAGAGAGGAATTTTGAAAGTCCTTGATACACATGTGGCATTTAAGGGGAGAAAATAGAGTGAGCCCTAGGGGGCATTCCAATCTAAAGAGATTGGAGAGAAGAGAGATAACCAACAAAAACTGAGGAAATGAGGAAATGACCATTGAGAATCAAAACTGAGATTGTCTTTTCCTGGAAACCAAATGAAGAAAGTGTTTCAAAGAAGGAGTGGTTACAGGAGAGATCAGATCAGGGATGGGCTGACTTGGAGTTATCAAAGCAGAGTCTTGATAATATGGTTTTGGTGGAGTGCAACCTTAAGCATTGTGGTTTCGGGGGAGTGGTGGAGGAGTCTGATTGGCAAGGATATAAGAGTGGAAGGGAGGGGAAGTAAAGACGGAAAATACAGACAATTTTTTCAAGGAGTTCTGCCTCAAAAGCAAGCAAAAATGGAGTACTGGCCTGGCACAGAAAGTGGGAACAAGAATTCTTGTTTGTTAATATTCGTATTTATTTATTTGACTTCACTGGGTCTTAGTTGCAGTTTGCGAGATCTTTGGCCTTTGTTGACACATGCAGGATCTGTAGTTGCAGCATTTGGGATCTGGTTACCTGACCAGGGATCAAACCCAGCCGCTTGCATTGGGAGCGTGAAGTCTTAAACACTGGACCACCAGGGAAGTCCCAACAAGTTCTTCTTTTTAATAAGATCAGAGAATTAACAGCATATTTGAATGCTGATATGGTCCAGAGACAGAAATTAATAACAGAAAAGAGTTGTTGCTCTTGCTGTTCAGTTGCTAAATCATGTCCAGCTCTTTGCTATCCCATGGACTGCAGCACTTGAGACTCCTCTGTCCTTCACTATCTCCCAGAGTTTGCTCAAACTCATGTCCATTGAGTTGGTGATGCCATCCAACCATGTCATCCTCTGTCTCCCTCTTCTCTTGCCTTCAATCTTTCCCAACATCAGGAAAGAGAGGAGACAGGAATTCCCTGGCAGTCCAGTTTTTTGGACTCAGCACTTTCACTGCCAGGGCTGGATTTGCCCACTGGTCAGGAAACTGAGATCCCACAAACCTCTAAGAACTCCCCGCTGACAAAAAAAAAAAAAAAATAGGTACATTGTGTATGCTTGAGGAGGCACAGAGCCACCTGTGTTAGAGCAAGGACAGAAGAGACGGAGACCTTATCCTTTGATCCCCTGAGATTACCAGTCTGTTGATCCTGTCACCATTTTTCTTGCTCTCAAAGAGTGGAGTTAGGAAGTCCTCTCTTTAACCTGGAATCCCGCAGTCAAACACAATCACTCTCTTGCGTACACCGTCAATTCCTTTGGCTCTGGAACACTTGCTATGTCAAACCACAACCCTGATTAAATCCAGCTCTTCCAAACCAGTGCTCCAAAGCCGTAGATCAGTGGATTGGTGTTATCACTGGTATCAAAAGATGGTTGGGGTTGAGAAGAAGATGGCTGGAAAGGGGAGGTGATGCAACCCTTTTACAGGGTGCAGCAATGAGGTTATGGAGAGGTTGCAGTCACTGGTTCAGGTTATTACAATGAGAAGGACTGTTTATATTGGGATGGAAGGCAAAATTTGGGGAGCAGACGAATTCAAAAAACTTCGAGGCCAGGGTCTTTGGAGAATCATCTATGTATCAGTTGAAATAGCCAAGATTTAAGGCAGGAGTAGCTTTAGTGACTGTGAGCCAGGAGCTAAATTTCTCTAAATGAGTGGACCAGAGTTTGGTAGATGATGGCAACAGTGAAGATTAGTGTATAAATTCCTCTGTTAACTAGAATAGACACACCCAGTGGCAGACAGTAATCTATAGTGCTGCTTGATTATTCTTCACCTGTACCAGTTGCTATTCAGATCTGCAGTGTAATAAAGGATCTGGTTTTGCTGCATCTTTGCCAATGCGCTTTTTTTTGCCTGTCTTTATAATTCTTGTCAGTTCCATGTGAAGTATTATCTTATTCTTTCATTGTGTTCCTCTGACGAGTGAGGTTGAGCGTCTTCAGGTATCCCCTCCTTCTGAATACTGATTCGTATCTTTTACCCACAAACAGGTTTGTCTTAGCTTTTTATTTTTTGATTTGTAGGAGTTGTCTGTCAGAGAATTGAGAGTTTGGGAGATTATTTTTTTTATGGTTTCTTATCTATTGATTTTTTTTCCCTTGTGAGTTTTACTGTGCAGACCCTTCTAATTTATGTGTTATAATATCTGCATTAAATGTATAGGTTAATTTGAGAATAATTGGCAGCTTTATTATTGTTTTTTAGTTGCTAAGTAGTGTCTGACTCTTTTGCGACCCCATGGACTATAGCCTGCTCTGACTTCTCTGTCCATGAGACTTCTCAGGCAAGAATACTGGAATGGGTTATCTTACCAACCCAGGGATTGAACCCTCATCTCCTGCATTGGCAGATAGTTTCTTAGCACTGTGCCACCTGGGAAGCCAATTGGCATCTTTATAATATGTATTATATGTCTTACTTCATTGAAGTCTTTTAGGTCTTCAAATAGTAATTACATTTTTTTCACATAAAGGTCCACATTATAACTTTGATTGCTATTGTAAACAGCATCTTTTTGGAAAAAATTTTATTTTCCAGTTTCTTAATGCTGGTATAGAGGAACAGTGGTGATTAGTATGTTGCTCTTATATCTATCAAACCTGCTGGACTCTTATTAGTTCTAATCATTTTTATTACTATATCAATTTTATATAGTTTTCTATGCTAATCTATTTTCCCTGTAAATGATTATAGTTTTCCTTTTTCTTTATTACATCTCTTACTACTTTTTCCTTTCTAGAGACTGAGCTTTCCAATAAGTATATCATCATTTCCCAGACACAGACCTAGATTCTTCTGTAATATGACACTCATGGGGACAATGAGGGAGACAAAAGCAGTTCCCCCTAACTGGACCAGAAGCCAGATTCATACCACACAGCTAGCTCTAATATATACCTGATTTACTCCGAGCCTACCATGTATCCATTCATTAATTTAAATTGAGCTCCTCCTATGTCCCAGGCAGTGAGGGAAACAGACCTGGAGACAGACTCTAAGCAAGCAGTTAGAATAAAATGTGTGCTATGTGAGTGTTTGGACAGATAGTCAGAGAAGGCTGCTTTAGAAAGATGTTTAAACAGACTTGATGGGTGAGTAGCAATTAATGAGGCAAGCAGGAAGAGGGCTTCCAGGAAAAAGGGAACAGCTTATGGGAAGACCTAGGATCTTCCTCGATAAGGTCTGTTGGAGATGGGTGGAGAGCCTGGAGCCAGGGCCTTATGGACTATCTTAGACTTCCCTGGTGGCTCAGACTGTAAAGCATCTGTCTACAATGCGGGAGACCCGGGTTTGAGCCCTGGGTTGGGAAGATTCCCTGGAGAAGGAAATGGCAACCTACTCCAGTACTATTGCCTGGAAAATCCCATGGACAGAGGAACCTGGTAGGCTACAGTCTACGGGGTTGCAAAGAGTCTGACACAACTGAGTGAGCCTGAGAGCCTGGAGCCAGGGCCTTATAGGCTATCTTAAGGAATTTAGATTTGGCCCAATGGCAATGGAAAGCCATCCAAAGGTTTACAGTGAAGGGTGGAAAAATTGGATTAACGTTTTAGGAGATCACTCAAAACTGCAATTGTTCAGTTGCTCAGTTGTGTCCAACTCTTTAGCACCTCTGGACTGCAGCATGCCAGGCTTCCTTGTCTTTCTCTCTCTCCTGGAGTTTGCTCAAACTCCTGTCCATTGAGTGGATGATGCCATCCACCCATCTCATCTTCTGTCGCCCCCTTCTCCTTATGCCCTCGATCTTTCCCAGCATCAGGGTCTTTTCCAATGAGTTGGCTCAAAACTGCAATATGATAAGTTAAAGAAAAGGTAAACAGAACTTTTAGGTTACAGGCTTGGACTGGGATGGTAGAACTTGGTGATTGATTGGGTGTGGCTCTAGAGGAAAGAGGAGACAAGAATGATTTCCACCCACAGACATAGAAAACAAGCTTATGGTTACCAAAAGGGAAGTGAGGGGAGGGATAAATTAGGAGTTTGGGATTAACAGATACATATTACTATATATAAAATAGATAACCAACAAGGACCTACTGTACAGCACAGGGAACTATATTCAGTATCTTGTAATAACCTATAATGGAAAAGAATCTGAAAAAGAATACATATATATGTGTGGTGTTGTTTAGTCACTAAGTTGTATCTGGCTTTTTTGACCTTGTTGACTGTATAGACAGTTATACTTAAGGGCTAGCAGAGAAGTCTAGGCTAGAAATAAAGATATGGAAGCTTTGAGTTTATAGATGGTGACTGACTGAAGTAACAGGCATTAATGAAATGGTTCAAGGACATAATGTAGGGTGAGAAGAATGCAGAGGATAATGAGAAGGTCAGAGAGGTAAGGGGAAACCCATAGAATAAGACATCGCTTCCCAGGCAGGGCCCACAGCCACCTCCCAGGGAGGCTTCAAGGCCCAGGACTCTGGGGCCACAATGGAAATTCTAGGATGTTTTGACTCTCTTTCTTTTTGCCAGTTGCCAGATATAAACTCCGAATAGTTGAGCCACCAATGTTACCTCTGGAAAAAAAACCCAACCCTGATAAAGATGGTGAGTGAAGGGAAGTGACATGGCCCTGTGGCCTGGGTGGGACACCCAAAGTCCTTGAGCTATGGGCCACAGTCTCCTTTTTTCTCTACTGCAGGTCCAGATTTTGAGCCCAACCTGTGGATGTGGGTAGACCCCAACATCATGTTGCCCCCTGGAAAGCTGGAGGTCCCAGAACCCAGTAAGGGGAAGAATCTGACAACCACAGCTCCCTCCCCTCAGCCAGTCCCAAAAGAAGACTTTGCCAAATGTCCGGAGGCCACAGAGGTGGAGTTGCTGTCACCCCCTGGAGACCAGTGTTCCCCTTGGAAGCGGTTTGCCACTTCCCTCAGCAACTGGGAGGTAGGGATTTCTGGGGTGGGCTCTAGGCAGGGGGTAGGCCCAGGGATGACGCAGCAGAGGGCTCTGTTTTCTTAGGACTGACAAAGGGTTAATGGGTTCAGAAATTAGCTGTGCCCCCCGTCTTCTGGGTTGGGGAGAAGCCCAGATGGTGGCCCTGGCCCACCGCCCCTTCCTGCCACCGCACCCCTGGAGTTGAGACCATGGAGTCAGGACCAGTTCCTACTCTGTGCTCCTCCAGCTCACAGAAGAGAAGGAGGCTGAGGACCAGGATGACCGCTCCTCTGTGGCTCTCCCGTCCTCTCACAAACCGGCCCCCCTCCAGAGTCGGAGGCTTCGGCAAGCCAACAGCCAGGAGGGGAGGCTCTGGTCCAGGCCCCCTCTCAATTACTTCCACCTAATTGCACTGGCATTAAGAAACAGTGCCCCCTGTGGCCTCAACGTGCAACAGATCTACAGTTTCACTCGGTATGTGCAGGGGGCCCTGTGAGGAGGGCGAAGGGAGGGGGCAGGGCCCTGCTCTGATACCTTCCAGTTGGCTGGGGCCCTGGGCTGCTGCCTCAGCTCCCCCATATGTATCCCAGAGGATCCCTCTCTGTCCCCAGGCTCTGGTTCCAGGTTGTCCCCGAATATGTGTCCTCACCTCACATAGACAGGATAGCCACCGCCACCCCTCACATCTAAGAGACTCCAACCTTTTTATAGCTTAGTTCTTTTTTTTTTTTTTTTAAGTTTTTGTTACAATATTGTTTCTGTTTTATGTTTTGGTTTTTTGACCATGAGGAATGTGGGCTCTTAGCTCCCTGATCAGGGATCAAACCTGCTCTACTTGCATTGAAAGGCAAAATCTTAACCACTGGAGCACCAGGGAAGTCCCTATCTTAGTTCTTCAAAACATATTTTCGCCTGCTTCATAAATTCTCTCATCTTCCCTCTCAAGATCCCCCAGCAGTTTCTCACGTTTTCCCTTTGGACTAAACTAATCTGGCACGGCCTGTCCCCCAGGGACCCGGGGAAGCCGAGCTGAGAAAGGATTTACGTTGCTTTCTGACAGTCAGGTACCCATGAGTATGAGTTTTTCAGACCTTTTCCCTTTGTTAGAGTCACAGAATATTAATCCTCAAGAGGTGTCCTCCTTGACCAGGATTCCTCTGACAGGAGCTGTTGGCCTGATTTCAGCTCTGTTCCAGTTGTCAGTCCTGAGCCCTTGGAGGGAGGGAGGAAGGAAAGCGAGCCCGGGAGTGTAGGGGCAGTGGACTGAGTTCAGAGGGTGAGGCTTTTACCAGCTGCGCAGCCACAGGCCTGGTCAGCACAGTGCTTCGTGGGCCAGCTTCTGCTTCACCACCTTGAGAGGAGGGCTGAGGGCTTCTGGCCCCTGGGTGAGAATGTTCTCCAGGAGAGGCATCTCCCAGAAAGACCACCCCTCTCCTTACCATTCCTCCGTGTCCGCAGACAACATTTCCCCTTTTTCCGGACGGCTCCGGAAGGCTGGAAGAATACCGTGCGTCACAATCTCTGTTTCCGAGACAGCTTCGAGAAGGTGCCGGTCAGCATGCAGGGTGGGGCCAGCTCACGGCCCCGATCCTGCCTCTGGAAGTTGACTGACGAGGGACACCGCCGCTTTGCAGAAGAGGCCCGTGCCTTGGCCTCCACCCGGCTGGAAAGGATCCAGCAGTGCATGAGCCAGCCAGGTGTGAGGCCTTGTCACACTCGAGGCCCAGGGGAGGGGACCTGAAGATCCTGACCTGAGGCTGGGTGTGCATGGAAGGAGCCAGGGTCACACCAAGGTGGAGGTTGGGGGGCAGCTTCTGGAGGAAGGGGAGAAGCCAGAGGTGTTCTGAGATGCTGGGGTGGTGCCTGCCTGAGGGGTCCTCACCTACACAAACATGGAACGTGAGGTATCAGGAGCTGAGGCAGAAACAGCTGGCACTGCTCACAGCCCCGCAGCCTGGGGAAGTGGTGACCACACGATGTGAGAAACATGGTATGGGAGATTTTCTGCAAAAGGGGGCTTTTTCCTCTCTTGGAGACCAGGTGGCATTTGAGCTTGAGAGAGAAGTATGTACGTCATCTGCCGTGAGAGATAGGTCCAGGCTTAGGGAAGAGCAGCTGCAGGGGGCAGACAGATCCCTTTGACTTTCTTCTTTCCTTTCAGATGTGATGTCCTCACTCTTTGACCTTTAGTTCCAAGAACCAGCCATCAGCCCATGCCTTATTAAAGAATCTGCAGCAGCCTGGTGTGTGTGTGTGTCTGGTCTGAGGATGAGGTAGCACGGGAGGCGCAGGTCAGCTCTGAGGTTGGACATGGGTTGCCCTCAGAGCTGTTGGATGCTCCAGAGGCAATGGGCCGGTTGCCTGGTGTGCAGCAAAGGGAGCCCATACTCTTCTTTCCTCAAAGGAAGAAAATACTCAACCTTGTTCGAGATATCTTTTTTTCTTGGAAGATGGCTAGCATAAAGCAGCCAGCCCTGCAAAGGGCCCCCCAAATCACCACCCACCCACAGGAGTGGATGTAATCAGCTGGGGACAGTGAGGAGAGGCCTAGGGAAATGTATCGTTTATGGAATAGTTGAAGGGAATACCTTCTGGGAGGCCACGAGGTAGCAATGAGAAAGGTGAGAGGGAAGAATTTCTTTTTGAAAACTATATTTGGCTGCACTGTGTCTTCATTGCTGTGCTTGGGCTTTCTCTAGTTGTGGCAAGTAAGGAAGGGCTGGTAGCTAGGCTGGAAAAGAATCTGCCTGCAATGCAGGAGACCCCAGTTTGATTCCTGGGTCAGGAAGATCCCCTGGAGAAGGGAACAGCTACCCACTCCAGTATTCTGGCCTGGAGAATTCTGTGGACAAAGGACTCTCACAGAGTCGGACAGGACTGAGCAACTTGCACTATCACGCTTTGTTTGCAGTGGTTGGGCTTCTCATGGTGGTGGCCTCTCGTTGCAGAGCACCGGCTCTATGGTGGGCGGGCTGCAGTAGTTGTGGCTCCCCGGCTCTAGAGTACAGCCTCAGTCTTTATGGTACATGGGCTTAGTTGTCCTGTGGCCTGTGGGATCTCCCGAGACCAGGGATTGAATCTGTGTCCCGTGCATTGGTAGATAGATTCTTGACCACCAGGGAAGTCCTAAAGGAAAATAATTTATTGAGAAAAGGGGTAGCTGGGCTCAAGCCTCATTTCTCCCACTTAAGCATTAGTGGGGAGGTGAGGGGGATGGCCCTTTCATACCTCAGGGTTCAGTAGAAGCCAGAGCACATGGGAATTCAGGGTCCCCAGAGGCCATAGATCTCAGCTGGGCTGAGGTGGCTTTCTGGACCGCAGGAAACTGTCCAGGGCAAAGCCAGCTGCCACCCTCAGACCTGAGCAATAGGGAGAGAAGCCAGCGGGACGGATAAGAAGGGAACAAGATTCAGAGCTGTGTCAGGATGCCACAGATGTTCCCCACAGTGCTCAAAGATCATTCTGGGTTTCCCACGGGGCTGAAATACCTGTCCTTCTGCTGTTCCCCCTTACCCCGAAGCTGGCCTGCACAGAAGTATGGCTCCAGCCTCAGACACGGTCCCAGGGGACTGGGTATCACTCCTCCCCAGAGGTGGCAGTGGGTGGTGCTTGAGTCTCAGGAAGGGCGCCCCTTGTCCGGGCAGCTCCCTGGTCTCTGTGGTTGGTCAGGGTTGAGATAGTCTCACCTCTCCTTTTCTTCCTGCTCACCTTCCTGTTTCTCAGCTCTGATGTAGCCACTTGGTTCTCCTGCATCCTCATTGTAGAAGAATGTGCCTCAGGCAGCCACTTTCTCAGTGTCTTGATGAGGAAAATGAGTTAATGATGGCTTTCTTAGCACTATACCAGGGTGGAGATCGACAGGGATGGAGTAGAGTGCTTCCTGCCGAAACTGGAACTCAGTTCTAAATAAAGGGTAGTTATTTTATTGCTTATTGTGGTGTCTAGTTAGGACACCCTCTCTGCTCCAGGAGGCTGGTGGGCTAGTAATAGCCTATGTCTACTTTCAGCACTTGGCAACTGTCAGTGGGAACTGGGACCTTGCTGTTGCTGGCAACAGTCTTGTTCTCCATCTCTGATTCCCAGCTCAGCTTCCTCTCCGCAGACCACCTGTCCTCTCTCACTGTATCTTTTTTAGCACAAGTTTTGTTAACACTTCTAAACTTCCATTTCTTTTGCATGCAAATCAGGGATAATGGAAGTACACACAGATTTTGATTCAGGAACTAAATAGGACAATGGAAAGTGTATACTCCCATGTCTGGCTTATTAACATTAACACTGAGTGCTTACAGTTGGACCAGACATCATTTTACATGCGTTTGCAGGGTTAATCCATACAATTAAACCTGGATTAAAAGCCTTAAAGAGTAGGTACTGTTAATCTCCCAGGTGGCGCTAGTGGTAAAGAACTGGCTTTCCAATGCAGGAGATGTAAGAGACGCAGATTTGATCTCTGGGTTGGGAAAATCCCCTGGAGGAGGGCATGGCAACCCACTTCAGTATTCTTGCCTGGAGAATCCCATGGACAGAGGAGCCTGGAGGGCTGTACAGTCCGTGGGATCGCAAAGAGTCTGACACGACTGAAGTGACTGAGCACACATGCACTGTTATTCTCCTCAGGTCATTGAGTGTGATGGTCATTATATTTAAGGAGTCGCCTTCATTTTCTGTCCATTTATTCAGCTCTTAATCCCTTGTAGTCTGTATCACTATAAAATCAGACTGCTTCCTCCCTGGTCTCTGAAAAGTGCTATTCTTGAAAAGTACAAGCAGTATCCCACCTGACCAAAATCTCTACCTTGAAAGAAAGGCCCCAGTTCATGTGTGGTTTGCACATTTTTGGTAACAGAAATGAAGTCTCGCCCTGGTCACCAGTCTATCACCAGAGCCATCTCTTCTCGACCCGTTGCAGCTTTGCCTTCATTCTGGAACATGCACCAAGAGTAGTGCTAGGCCAGGGGCTCTCACTGAGCCTGGGGAGCACTGTGGTTGTGCAGTGATTTGGGGGATTGGCAGGCCCAGGAGTGTCCAATGGCAGTGTGGGAGATAGTGTCTCACCTTGAAGCGCTGACCCTTATACCTAAGGCCATTGATAATGAATGAGCTGCAAGAACCTAACCCAGTTTTACATCTAAGCAGAAACTATTTGTTGTATTGTTTTATTATACACTGACTTTTCCAGGAATGCAACTTTTATGTAAAATGAAGGAAGACTGTCCCTTTTTTCATTTGGAAGTTTACCAAGTGTTTCCATTTTGGAAAATCACTGACAGCAAAGCTGCTCTGGTATTTAAGTCACCAGTACCACATCCCTTTATTGGCCTGTGTTTGTATCTGTTGTGACCACAAGGATTCTACATGTATAAACAAATATGTGGTGGTGTCAAGGTAGCCAGTATAAAGGAAAAGGATTTTCAATAATCATCTGAATGACATCTCTTAAATTTCAGCTATTTACTGTAAGAATGTGCAAATGTTTAACTGTTTCATGTTTTCAAATATAGTTTATCCATTATACTCTCATCCAATATACTCTAATTATAAATTTCTCTCCTTTTATTTTTTTGTTATATTACAGAGCATTACGTTTATTATTATTATTTTTTTTTTATTTTTGGCTGTACTGGGTCTTCGTTGCTGTGCATGGGCTTTCTCTAGTTGCGGCAAGTGGGGGCTACTCTTGATTGTGGTGTGTGGGCTTCTCATTGTGGTGGCTTCTCTTGTTGCAGAGCTTGGGCTCTAGGGCATACAAGTTGCAGTAGTTGTGGCTCCCAGACTCCAGAGCTCAATAGTTAAGATGCATGGGCTTAGTAGTTCTTCGTCATGTGGGATCTTCCAGGACCAGGGATCGAACCCAAGTCCCCTGCTTGGCAGGCATATTCTTAACCTTTGGACCACCAGAGAAATCCTCCAGTTTGTTTGTTTTTTAATGATATGAATAGGTAGGTTATTTTGTCAGCAAGGTTCACTTCAGGGTGGTAGAGATGGTTGTACAGGACTTCCCTGGTGGTCCAGTGGTTAAGAAACCACCTGCCAATGTAG
>NW_011495071.1:8344027-8346106 GCF_000754665.1 Bison bison bison
GTAGAGACACGGGTTTGACCCCCTAGTCCAGGAAGGTGCCATGGGGCAGCTAAGCCCATGTACCACAACAGCTGAAACCCACCTGCCCTAGAGCCTGTGCTGAACAAGAGAAGCCAAGGAAGTGAGAAGCCTGAGCACCTCAATGATGAGGAGCCCCATTCGCTGCAACTACAGAAAGAGAAAGCAATAAAGATGGTCTTAGAGTATTTGCTCCATTCTAGGGTGTTAAGGTGGAGAAGGCAATGGCACCCCACTCCAGTACTCTTGCTTGGAAAATCCCATGGATGGAGGAGCCTGGTAGGCTGTAGTCCATGGGGTCGCTAAGAATCGGACACGACTGAGCAACTTCCCTTTCACTTTTCACTTTCATGCATTGGAGAAGGAAATGGCAACCCACTCCAGTGTTCTTGCCTGGAGAATCCCAGGGACAGGGAAGCCTGGTGGGCTTCCATCTATGGGGTTGCACAGAGTCGGACATGACTGAAGTGACTTAGCAGCAGCAGCAGTAGCAGGGTGTTAAGGGATTTGATTTAGGTCATACCTGAATGGTCTAGTGGTTTTCCCTACTTTCTTCAATTTAAGTCTGAATTTGGAAATAAGGAGTTCATGATCTGAGCCACAGTCAGCTCCTGGTCTTGTTTTTGCTGACTGTATAGAGCTTCTCCATCTTTGGCTGCAAAGAATATAATCAATCTGATTTTGGTGTTGACCATGTGGTGATGTCCATGTGTAGAGTCTTCTCTTGTGGTGTTGGAAGAGGGTGTTTGTTATGACCAGTGCATTTTCTTGGCAAAACTCTATTAGTCTTTGCCCTGCTTCATTCCGTATTCCAAGGCCAAATTTGCCTGTTACTCTAGGTGTTTCTTGACTTCCTACTTTTGCATTCCAGTCCCTTATAATGAAAAGGACATCTTTTTTGGGTGTTAGTTCTAAAAGGTCTTGTAGGTCTTCATAGAACCGTTCAACTTCAGCTTCTTCAGCGTTACTGGTTGGGGCATAGACTTGGATTACTGTGATATTGAATGGTTTGCCTTGGAAACGAACAGAGATCATTCTGTCATTTTTGAGATTGCATCCAAGTACTGCATTTCAGACTCTCTTGTTGACCATGATGGCTACTCCATTTCTTCTGAGGGATTCCTGCCCGCAGTAGTAGATATAATGGTCATCTGAGTTAAATTCACCCATTCCAGTCCTTTTGAGTTCGCTGATTCCTAGAATGTCCACATTCACTCTTGCCATCTCTTGTTTGACCGCTTCCAATTTACCTTGATTCATGGACCTGATGTTCCAGGTTCCTATGCAATATTGCTCTTTACAGCATCAGACCTTGCTTCTATCACCAGTCACATCCACAGCTGGGTATTCTTTTTGCTTTGGCTCCATCCCTTCATTCTTTCTGGAGTTATTTCTCCACTGATCTCCAGTAGCATATTGGGTACCTACTGACCTGGGGAGTTCCTTTTTCAGTATCCTATCATTTTGCCTTTTCATACTGTTCATGGGGTTCTCAAGGCAAGAATACTGAAGTGGCTTGCCATTCCCTTCTCCAGTGGACCACACAGGACTGGAAAAGCTCAGTTTTCATTCCAATCCCAAAGAAAGGCAATGCCAAAGAATGCTCAAACTACTGCACAATTGCACTCATCTCACACGCTAGTAAAATAATGCTCAAGATTCTTCAAGCCAGGCTTCAGCAATATGTGAACCGTGAACTTCCAGATGTTCAAGCTGGTTTTAGAAAAGGCAGAGGAACCAGGGATCAAATTGCCAACATCTGCTGGATCATGGAAAAAGCAAGAGAGTTCCAGAAAAACATCTATTTCTGCTTTATTGACTATGCCAAAGCCTTTGTGTGGATCACAACAAACTGTGGAAAATTCTGAAAGAGATGGGAATACCAGACCACCTGATCTGCCTCTTGAGAAATTTGTATGCAGATCAGGAAGCAACAGTGAGATCAGGAACAACAGACTGGTTCCAAATAGGAAAAGGAGTATGTCAAGGCTGTATGTTGTCACCCTGCTTATTTAACTTATATGCAGAGTACATCATGAGATACGCTGGACTGGAAGAAAC
>NW_011495071.1:8346206-8346539 GCF_000754665.1 Bison bison bison
AACCTAGATAGCATATTCAAAAGCATAGACATTACTTTGCCTACAAAGGTTCGTCTAGTCAAGGCTATGGTTTTTCCAGTGGTCATGTATGGATGTGAGAGCTGGAGTGTGAAGAAGGCTGAGCGCCAAAGAATTGATGCTTTTGAACTGTGGTGTTGGAGAAGACTCTTGAGAGTCCCTTGGACTGCAAGGAGATCCAACCAGTCCATTCTGAAGGAGATCAGCCCTGGGATTTCTTTGGAAGGAATGATGCTGAAGCTGAAACTCCAGTACTCTGGCCACCTCATGTGAAGAGTTGACTCATTGGAAAAGACTTTGATGCTGGGAGGGATT
>NW_011495071.1:8346639-8353610 GCF_000754665.1 Bison bison bison
CTGGGAGGGATTGGGGGCAGGAGGAGAAGGGGACGACAGAGGATGAGATTGCTGGATGGCATCACCGACTCGATGGACGTGAGTCTGGGTGAACTCCGGGAGTTGGTGATGGACAGGGAGGCCTGGCATGCTGTGATTCATGGGGTCGCAAAGAGTCGGACATGACTGAGCAACTGAACTGAACTGAGGGTGTTAAGGCTAATGAAATAGAAAACCACCAAACCAAGGACTGTATAAGATCTAGTCCCCTGTCCCAGAGGCACTCACCCTCGGTGACCTTGGCAACCACTGAGGAAAATACAATGGAATAAGTCCCTTTCATGTCCAAACTCCAGAGCCTAGCATGGGGCCCATTAGGTAGTAAGAATGCTGTTTGCTATTACTTGTCACTAGTAACTTCTCTTAACAGAGTCCGTGTTCTCTGGAAGCACAGAGAAAAGAGCAATTAGCTTGAGAGGAACTGGGGAAGACTTCTCACAGAAGACACGAGCACAGGGTTTTTTTTTTTCAGGTCTGGAAAACAACAGCTAGTTCTTCTCCAGACGTGCTTAAAGGCAGCCCTGCCCTGCTGGGTCAGGGCTTTGGGCAAGCAGTAGAGGAGGCTGGGGAGGTGGGGTCGATCAGGGAAGAGAAAGTGACTGGTGCCAAGAAAGAGATGACAGACTCATGCAGATTCCCGGCTGGAGCAAGTCAAGAACTGCCTTTCTGAGACTTCCCTGGTGGACCAGTGGTTAAGACTCTGCTCAATGCAGGGGGCACAGGTTCAGTCCTTGGTTGAGGGATTAAGATCCTGCATGCACGGCCAAAATAAAGTCTCCAGCCACTGGGGAAAAACAAAACAAGTATACCCCCCCTTTTTAAAAAATGTTTTTGGCTGTGCTGGGCCTTCATTAGTGTGGGGGCTTTTCTCTGGATACAGAGAGCAGGGGCTTCTCATTGTGCTGGCTTTTCTTGTTGCAGAGCATGGGCTCTACGGCTCCGGCCTCAGTAGTTACAGTGCCTGGGCTCAGTAGTTGCCTCTCCCTGGCTCTAGAGCACAGGTTTAATAGTTGTGGCACACGGGTTTAGTTGCTCCACAGCATGTGGCATCTTCCCAGACCAGGGATCGAACCTGTGTCTCCTGTATTGGCAGGTAGATTCTTTACTGAGCTACCAGGGAAGCCACCAAGTCTATTCTTTGAAAAAAAGAGAACTGCCTTTCCCTGGCCCACCTAGAGTGATTTTCTCTGGACTGTCTGGATGCTGTTGTTTTGTTTTGTTTTGTTTTGTTTTAATGTGGCATCCACCAGAGGAGGCGTGGAGGGCCAGGTCATTAGTGTCATCGGCTCTGGGCCCACCCAACACGCTGCAGCCAGAGTCCCCTTACCGACCGCCCTTATCTATACAGGTCCCAGGAAGAAGAGGGTCCTGAGTCCTAAGCTCTGGTTTCAGCTGATCTGGCCTTAGCCTGCCTCACCTGTGCTATGTACACATCTTTATCCCTGTCCACATTCTTATTGATGTTTGGTTTAAGCCACAAGTGGATCCCAAAAGGCAACAGATCAGAAGGAAAGAACATACAATATAGCCTTTGTGGGAAAAGGAACTCAGAGAAAAATCTGCCTTTGCTCATTTGTTCTCTAGTAGACTATTGTACTCCTACACCTACCTCCTCTTTTTTGTTCATTCAACAACTGTTCATTTTGAGCTTTCATTATGCCAGGCCCTGTGCCAGCTGCTAGGGATAGAGTGATACCCAAAATGACTCCTCCCTCACAGATAGCAACCTCCCTCACAGTCTCAAAGGGTATTAAACAGACACCCTAGTAATGTACAATGATGATAAATCTTAATAAGGTAGACTTAGGTTATTGTGAGAGAGACAATATGGATACTCAACCCTAACTGAAGAGGAGGTCAGAGAAGGCCTTTCTAAGAAAGGTATTTTAACTGAGACCTGTTTAATGAGTAGCCAGGCTGAAGCATGGTAAGGAAAAGTGTTCTAGCAGAGGGAACAGAATAGACAAAGCTCAGGAGGTAGGAACCTCCTCACTTTGGCCTATTGAGAGAATGGGGATGGGCTACAGAATACGGTAATCAAGGTGATGTTGGGAAGGGAGGCAGAGACCAGACCCTTCTAAGCTATGATATGAAATTGAGAGGTTTTGTTTTTTTCCCAAGTATAGTGGAAAGTAATTGAAGTAACTGACATAACTCCCTTTAATTTTTTTTTCTTTTTTTTTTTTCCTTTAATTTTTTAAATGATGCTTAGTTATTCACCGAAGGTGGCTTGTAGGGGCAAAAGTGGAAGCAGGAAGCCTGTAGGGAGATGACTGCAGAATCCAGATGGCAACAGAAAGGGGAGAAGCAGCCCAGTTTGATGCTGTAGGGTGGAGACAGAATCAACAAGTTAACAGGATTGATTAGATGCAGAAGAAGAAAATAGTGACTCTGAGGTTTTTTGTTTGAGTGATTGGGTGAATGAGTAGCAGGTGTGAGCAGTTTTGTGTTCAGAATCTGAGACATCACCGTGGTTATGTCAAGATGATTGTTGTAAGTCTAGAGTTCAGAAGATAAGCCTAAGCTGAAGATGTAAACACATTTGACTGAAGGATATATAGACAGTATTTAAATCACACTCAATGTACTGATGTAGAAAGATATCCACAATGCATTTTTAGGGTGAAAAAAAACAAACAGCAGAAGAGTATGTTCGATATGATTCCAAATGTGACAGAAACTATGTTTATATAGATACACATATGTTGTTGAAGCAGAAAGTGCCTTGAAGAAAATAGATATTGAACAGTAATAGTCATCTTTGGGGACTGTAACAAAGAGATGGAGGCCAATCTTTTTTATTTACAACCTTGGTACAGTTTTTTTTTTTTAATTTTTAGAATTTTAAAATAAACTTATCCACCAGGCTGCTTTGTAGTTTGATACTATTAATTGTTAGGGAAGTATTGACTGAAACTGCCCACCTTGGCCAGGCACAATGATGACCACTTGCTTAAGTTATCTCACAACAGGAGGTCCCAGTAAGGAACATGGTGCTGCCACCAAAAACTGGGAGAGTTTGGGAGGGGCCAAAAGGAGAGAGGAGATGCCATAATATTATCCTACCAACCTCCCATAATCCTTCACACTGGAATCCATGTTGGCTGAGAGATGCATGGGCCACTAGAAAGGACCCTGAGATCAAATATGGGCCAAGCAAGATGACTGGCCAGAGACAACCTGGAAATTAATTCTATGACCATAAGTGCTAGTGGTAAAAAAAAAAAAAAAACCCCCCCTGCCAGTGCGGGAGACTTAAGAGATGTGGATTCAATCCCTGGGTCAGGAAGATCCTCTGGAGGAGGGCATAGCAACCCACTCCAGTATTTTTGCCTGGAGAATCCCATGGACAGAGGAACCTGGCAGGCTACAGTCCATAGAGTAGCAAAGAGTTGTACACGAATGAAGCAACTTAGCACTAGCACCATAAAACCCTGGACTGTGAGCCAGGCGGCAGAGTAGTTCTGGATTCCCTTCCCTCCTGCTCTCTGCCCAGCTGTCCCTTCCCAATAAGGTCTCTTGCTTTGTCAGCACGTGTATTTCCTTGGGCAATTCATTTCTGAATGTGAGAAAAGAGGCCACTCTCAGGCCCTGGAGTAGGTCCCTCTTTCTGCAACATAATTAGGAGGCTGTTAGCTGCATGTTTCTGAGGCTCTTCCCAGCACAGATTACCACCCCATGGGCATGTCAACACAAGTGTTCCTGGAGTTTTGATGATTTTAACTTAATTTGACAAACATGCACTGAAGACCCTTTCTGCTAGTTCTACCAAGTCAGGCACAACCAAGACACAGTCCCTACACTTGATCTTTCAACTGTTAGATTTTCAACTGACTATTGAACAAAATGACAACAAGATGAGCAAAGGATCTTGGAATTGAAAAATTAATCCTGCAGGATCCACTCTGGTAGGCTTCACAAAAGGGGTGACATTTCATTCATTCAATCATGAATTGATCCAAGAGTTTATGAATAGACTGAGATATTACTGTGTTCCGGACAAAATCACCAGCCTTACGGAAATTCCATTCTAGTTCATATTTCACAGCAGTTTCATAGTTCTATTATATGTAATAGAATTTGTCAGGCAGAGCTGGAAAGAAGTAAATTCTAGGCTGGGGAACCAAGGGCTGGAGATGCTAAAGTGCAAAGAAGTTGTGGAACTGTAGGAATATTGCCTGGAGAAGGGGAGAGGAGTGTGGGGTATAAGACTGAGAAGGAGGTTAGGAAACTTAGTGTAAAATTTTTGCTGCAAAACTTAGATACTTCCTGAAGGCAATTTAGACATAAAATTAATCAGGAAAGTAATTTTAGAGACTACCTTCAGACCAGAGTCTGGAGGATAAATGGAGGTGAAGTACACCAGACACTTGGGAACCAGACAGAAAGATGTTACATGAATCAAAACAAGAAAGGAAGGGAATTGAAATAAAGTGTGCTCTGGGAGTGTAAAAGGTGGAGAACAGATTTTAAACATCTCAGAAATCCAATAAGACAACTTGTGCAGGGTGGATGTGGGGACTAAAGGAGTGTCAAAGATAACTCACTCCAGAACTCCAGGCTTTAACTTGGTGGTATTATTTCCTGGGAGGATGAAAACAGGGAATGATCTGAGGAGGAAGACAGTGAGTTCCATTTCACACAATCTAGTTCAAATGGCAGCCCAATAAATAGTGGTGGAGGACTTTAGGGAAACAGTTTCAAAAGCCAAACTGCAGAGGGCTGAGAAGTTAGAATTTGAAGCAGACGGTGTAGACTACCTAATGCAGTTTTGGAACAAATGATGGAGACAGATGAGATAGCTGGGTTGATGGTTGGGGTGTGACAGAATGAGAGGTATTGGTAAGTCAAGAGAAGTGATAGGTTGCCATGAGAGTGTGGTGAAAATATTTCTGGGTTCCAGTGGGTAAAGCAAAGCCAAGAGGACCTAAGACCTAGACCAGTGATTCTTTTTTTTTTTTTTTTTAACAGAGATAGGTTTTTATTGTTTATTATTATTTATTTTTGGTTGTGCTGGATCTTTCTTGCTGCATGCAGACCTCTAGCTGCAGTGAGCGGGGCTACTCTGCAGTTGTGGTACATGGGCTTCTCACTGCAGTGGCTGCTTTTGCTGCGGAGCACCGGCTCTTGGCACGTGGGCTCAGTACTTGAGACACACCGGCTTAGTTGCTCCAAGGCATATGGAATCTTCCAGACCAGGGATCAAACCCATGTCCCCTGCAATGGCAGGCAGATTCCTATCCACTGTATCATCAAGGAAGTCCTAGACCAGCAATTCTTGACTGGGCATTAGAATCACCTGAAGGGCTCATTAAACCACAGATTGCTGGGCCCTACTCCAGAGTTTCCAATTAAGTAGGTCTTGGGTGGGGCCCAAGCCTTTGCATTTCTAACAAGTTCCCAGATGCTGATGCTGCTGACCTGGAGGCCACACTTTAAAGATTTTAAAATCTTTAAACAAGCAAAGTATTTAGCAGCTAGCAAATGCTGAATAATTTTCTCAGTGAATGGATAAGAGTGCTTATATTCATTCCTGCAGTTAAAGACTAGCTGGAAGGTAGCGCCACAAGGGAGGATGAAGATGGTGGTCAGAGAAGAACTCCAGAGTTTGAAGTCAGAGAAGGTGCAGTTTTTGGTGAAAAAAGTCCGGGATCACCCCTGCCAGGGGAGTGATGAGAAGTCAAGGAATTAAGAACTGCAAGGGTCACCAAAATGGATCACATCTAGTGAAGGCCTGAGTCTAAGGGGAAGCTCCAACAGGAAGTCAAGCTCTGAAGGGGAGTCTGCCTACTTCCTGGGTCTGAATTATGTAGGGTTGACTGTATACACTCAGACATTGTAACCCATCCAGGTTAATGCACCAGTACAGGTAACACACAGTCAGGGAAGCTGCAGACCCTGTGACAGCTCTGTTTGCAAGTCCTACAAGTAGAGTCTGGGCCAGGCCCCAGATATTTTGGAGGGAGCTCTAGGGTGCAGATCACAATCACAGTCTGGGGATTTCAACCCTATGAGTTCTTAAGGGAGCTAGACAGACAGGAAGGCTGTTGACTCTAGGAGAAGTGAGTGGCTTGTAAAGAATAAAGTTCCACTAGTTTAGCACGTTTATAGATTAAAGATGTCAGCAATGATTCTGAACCCCTTATAGCTTTCCCTTTACAGCTTTACAGGGGCAGCATTCAGATCGCCCCTGTCGGGGCATGGGTGTGAGTGACTAGGTCTGAGATTAGGCCATCCGCCTTGTGCTCCCAAGAGGTCACTGTGGTGAAGAGGTCACCAAGAGGTAAAGAATCTGCCGGCAATGAGGAAGACCCGGGTTCGACCCCTGTGTCAGGAAGATACCCTGGAGAAGGGAATGGTAACCCACGCCAGTTTTCTTGCCTGGGAAATTCCATGGACAGAGGAGCCTGGTGGGCTACACTCCTTGGGATCACAAAAGTCGGACACGACTGAAGCTACTTCAGCACGCACGCACATAGAGTTATAGTGATCACAGAGTACGTGTCAAGTTCTGGACACATACTGAGCACCCTATAAACACGAGTTACGATTTGTTACATTGTACGGGTCCTTGTCAGTGTTCCCGATACGTTTGGGGTCTCCCTTAACTATTGCAGGCGCTCTTTCCTTTCACCTTTCCCAGCCAGACAGCATTTGGCAATGCTCGTGACTGGTTGGGTTTGCGCACAGGGAGGAGCCGGGAGAAAAACGTGCGCAGCAGCGAAAGGACTTGCAGTGGCGCCTACCAGCCGCTGGGGGCCGCGGGGCCTCGGAGTTCTCCCGCCCCCAGAGGTCAGAGGTCACGGGGCAGCGAAGGAGAAGCTTTGCGTCGCGGCTTCCCAGTCCTAGGCAGATGGCGCCGGCTCAGCGTTGTCCTCTTTGCCGCCAGACTTTCTTCTGCGGTCGCGGGCACGTCTACAGTCGCAAGCACC
>NW_011495071.1:8353710-8353938 GCF_000754665.1 Bison bison bison
CCATGGAAGGCCTGGGGCGGGGCTGCGGGCGCGGCTGTGAAGGCCCGAGGGGTGGGATCTGCGGATCCTGCCGGCGTCCTACTTAGCCTGTGCGCCTTGGCATCCTCTCCGCCGCAGGTGGAGGCCGCCCGCAAGGCCGTCCGCGCCGCTCAGGTGGAGCGTTACGTGCCCGAGCACGAGCGATGGTGCTGGTGCCTGTGCTGCGGCTGTGAGGTGCGGAAACACCTG
>NW_011495071.1:8354038-8373619 GCF_000754665.1 Bison bison bison
GGGGCATCTGGCCAGGTAAGCGCCGGCCGGAACCGCATACAGTATTGTTTATGTTAATCTATAAATGAATGGAGGGAGGCTCTAGGGTGGGTGAGAGGAAGAACGTTTTTGTGATTTGATCAGATTGGATGATTCAGTCATCTGGTAGGCATGGCCATCCCGAGGGGTAGCGGCCTTATGGTCCCAGTGGTCCCAGTGCTGGGGTGGCCTTGACTGGACAACTGGCTCAATCAAGGTTTCTTCCCATCACTTCCTGTCAGATTGTCACATTTTTATTGGAAGGGGGAAACTGGAGATCTTGAGGAAACTACTGTTAGTATTCTTTCAGCCTTGCCCGGAGACCCAGGTGTCAGTTTGCATTATTTATCAAATGCCATGTAATATTCTGTAATCTATCATTGAGATTACTTGTCCTTTCCATTCTCAGTCCAGAGCACAAGAAAGCAACCAACAAATTCTGGTGGGAAAACAAGGCTGAGTTCCAGATGAAAGAGAAGTTTTTGATCTCCCCCCAGGACTTTGCACGGTAAGTCATTCCTTCACATGATGAGGTAGCAGAGTGTGGATTCTTTGCATCTGTGTCAGGAGCTTCCTCTACTAATTGGACACTTTAGAAAGGACTTCGTTAGTGTCCATTGTCTTTGTAGCACTCATTATTCTAGGCACCATGTTGAACACAAATGAAATATGACAAAGTCCTTGAAAGGTTTATAATCTAGTTGGTGGGGTGGGATTTACAATGTATTTAGCAAGTAAGAGAGGCTTCCCTGGTAGCTTGGATGGCAAAGCGTCTGCCTACAATGCGGGAGACCCGGGTTTGATCCCTGGGTCGGGAAGATCCCCTGGAGAAGGAAATGGCAACCCACTCCAGTATTCATGCCTGGAAAATCCCATGGACTGAGGAGCCTGGTGAGCTACAGTCCATGGGATCGCAAAGAGTCGGACACGACTGAGCGACTTCTGTCTTCTCTTCTCTAGCAAATAGAGAAGTATATAATAAAAGCTGACCATAGTCAACTATTTAAATATGTGACAGACTACTAAGTTTCTTTAGAAATAAAAGATGCTTTTTATAGAGTGCAAAAATCTGATGCTCAACCAGTACCCACTTTTAATAGTTTTAACTGGCCTTGGAAGGCCCCAACTACCTGGAGTGTAGGAAGCTTGGCAGCAGAGAGGGGGTGAGTTGTGACTGCCTCACAAAGAGGACTCATGCAGCCTCACATCACCACTTTGATTGGGACTGTATTGAGATTATGGAGAGTGGAACCCAAGGGGATCCCAAAGCCAGAGTTAAGAAAATACATGGTGTTTATCATTCCTTTCTACTCAGAGTGGAGAATAATGAGGAATTAAGAAGTACTTAAATGCCATCACCTTGTCTTCCCTGTTCAGACCGGGAGGAGATAAGAAACTGAGGCCAGGGACGCCCCTGGTGGTTCAGTGGTTAAGACTGCATTCCAATGCAGGGGGTTCCCATCGATCCCTGGTTGGGAGCTAAGATCTCACATGCTTTGCAGCCAAAACAGAAACAATATTGTAACAAATTAAAGACTTTAAAAAAAGTGGTCCACATCAAAAATTTTTAAAAATTAAAAAAAGAAACAGGCCACTTACTTGTCACAGCCTGACCCAGCTCTATAGAATTTTTGGTGGATGAATAAAGGGTAGTTAGCAGAAAGGTTATAATTGAGAATTATATGGATGGACTCTCTGAACTTTTTATTTAAATATAATTTTGATTTTTAAACTGTATAAATTTCAAGCTCACACAAGACAGGGCCAGGCCAGGCTTGACTGATTTGACCCGTAAAGATACAGATGAGCCACTTTTAGATTCAGGCAGCTTATTATTTACATAGGCAGTGAAAAGAGTAAGCCCAGAGTGCCAGCTTCCCAGGTTGTCCCACACCCCAAAAAGAACCATAGTGATACAAATAGGGCTGGGTGACTGTAGCATGAACTGTGGGATACTGTTGTTGGGGAGCCAAGACTAGACTGCAGCTCCAGGGTTTATATCTGCAGCTCTAATCTGAGAGCAGAAAGCCCCATACACCATCAGAACTGGGAGTTAATGAAAAGCTGTTTCGTAATGGCCTCCTGTGAGCAATGAGACGAATGGGAGATGGCTTCCTAGCAGTTCCTTTCAGACCTCCTGTCCTCTTGTGTTCCGGGAGGATCATGCAGACCTTCTGCCAAGACTTTGACAAGCTGCAGTTCAAGGCTTTGCCTGTAAGGATTGCCAGGGCACCATGGTAGAGCCATTCCCCTATATAAATGTTTTACATATTAAAATTAGGCAAAGACAAATCATCATATAACTTAAATTGATAACAATGACAAAAGAATAAGAATTTAAGTAACATCTTTAAAAAAAATTTTTTTTTTTGGCTGCTCTGGGTCTTGGTTGCTGAGTGTGTGCTTTCTCTAGTTGTGGAGTGGGGGTTCTCTTGTTGCAGCTTACAGGCTCCACAGTGCTGGTTCAGTAGTTGCGGGGCACGAGCTTAGTTGGCTCGCATCATATGGGATCTTCCAGGACCAGGGATTGAACTGGTGTCTCCTGCATTACAAGATGGATTCTTAACCACTGGACCACCAGGGAAGCCCAGAATTCAAGTAACATTTGAAAACAAAAATCTATTTTCCAAGGACTAAAGAACTGCAAAGAAATCTTGAGCTTTGCTTAGTAGTCTTGTTGATAGTAGTACTGATATTATTCAGATACTTTTGTGTGTATTATAGGATAAAAACTACTGCAAATATATTGTGCCAGATATGGGACAATTTGGACATCAGAAAGGGTAATTGATTTTTTTAAGTATGGTAATGGTTTCATAGGCTGTTCCTTTTCCCAGGAAATGCATACTGAAAAATTTAGAATTAAGTCTCATGTTCTTGGGAGAAAGGAAAAGAGAACTGGAGCCAGTATGGCAGAATGTTAACAGTGAATCTGGGTGAGAGGTACATGGGTGTTCATTGTACTACTGAGATTTGGTTTCTGGGAGCCTGACACTATTCAGAATCCAGAGAAAAATGATCTACTGAGGATCTTTTCACAACTGGCAGGGACTGGGATTCTGGGGTGACTTGCCCCTTTCCTTTTTAGATTCAAGAAATCCATGGTGAAAAGTCTGGATTCCTATGAGGAAAAAGAAGATGAAGTGATTAAAGAGGTGAGTTAAAGGAAAGGCCTCTGAAGGACCCAGCCCCACCTTCTGGTACCTGCCTAAGTCACCCCTCTCCCACAGATGGCAGCTCAGATCCGAGAGGTGGAGCAAAGCCGGCAGGAGATGGTTCGGTCTGTCTTAGAGGTTGGTTTCCCTCGGAGGAGCCAGAGCAGTATCCAAATCCACTGATTCCTGGTTCTCCCAGGTCCAGCATTTCAACCTACCAGCTCTTCTGATGAAAAATTCATGGACTCCATCTGCTTGTCTTGAATTCCCTTCCCTGCCCACCAGGGGGCAGGCCTTATCAGTGGAGAAAATGTGGGCATGGCTGGGAGGGAGGGAGGTTGCCAGATGGGGCAGTATCCTCAATTTGTTTACTTATGGAGGTGGGGAGTATGGCCTAGGCAAATTCTTAAGCATTCTAGACACATTTATTTTTCCTGAATCAAACTCAGCCTCAGACAGTGCCAGACCCAGAAGAGGGCTCTTCAGCACCTGGAAGCCGGAAAGGGACAAACAGGTAAAAGACTGTTAGGAAACCTCTTATTGGACATTCTGATACCTCTTAGAACGTTCTGTAACTGTGATCAGGACATGGAAACAAATCTCATTCTTGCTGTCCTCATGGCTAAAGGACCTTGTCTGCCAGCCTGGCTCCGGTTTGTCTTTTTCAGCCAAGTAGCCTCCACCTCACAGCAGCCCTCATACTTGGACCTGCCTCCAGCCCCAGAGCTTGACTGGATGGAGACAGGACAGCCTCTGACATTCATTGGCCATCAGGTACAATGGGAAAGGGCTAATACCCCCTCGGTTCCAGGACACCCATCTCCCCTGGCTTTTTTTTTTTTTTTTACCCCCAGCCACCCCTCCCCTGGCTTTTCTGTGTATTCTGACCATTCCTGTGTTTGCAGGCTTTTCCCTCTTGCTGCCCTGTTCCACAGCATCATGTGCTCATTCCTCAGCCTCCATGGTATCCACACGACCCCCACTGTCACATAGGAGCGCCAACTCCCAAATCATCCCGTGCAGAATCCAGTTCCAGCTCAACACAGGCACACTTACAGATACCCACAGGCACCTAACCCCCACCACTCCTTTCTAGTAACTGTAGACAGATTATCACTTTTCATCTCTCACATTCCCTCAATGAGTATGCCCACCTCCTTTTTTTCATCTCTCTGATTTGCTCAGTGTGTATGCCTTGTCTCCTGAATTTGGCCTCTATTTCACCTTGGAACAATCTCTACTCCTCCTGCAATCTTGTGCCAAACACGAGAAATAACCTCATCACCTGCTATCTTACATCCTATCCTCCAGCCTCCTGCTATGCTCTTTACTTTTGAACATCTATTTGCTATTTTTTTTAAACTGGGGGATAATTGCTTTACAATATGTGTTGGTTCCTGCCATACATTGTGAGTCAGCCATAACTATGTCCCCTCCCTTTTAACTTCCCTCCCACTGTCTTAAATGACATGTCTTCCTTCCCTCCTCTACTTACCCATACCTTCCCCTTCAGCTGTCACTTTTTCATGGAAAACTTATAAATGTATGTCATACCATGTAAAAAGCTGTGAATGTAATTTGTGTAATTCATACTTAGTTCTCTTCCCCAGTAATATGTACGCTCTGTGAGGAAGGGGTTTTGTTTACCTACCATGTAGTAGCACTTTATTTTGGGACATCTCCAGCCTGAGCCCTTGAGTCTGGTGGGGACGAGACTGTCCTTCAGTGATTTCCTACGCTGTGAGGTTTAACATAAACCCAGCGCAGCATCAGCACTGTGGCAGTGGTTCCACCCACCTCCTGTACAATTTCTTCCTCTAGGCTGAGTATCCTTATCATCTCTTGGCTTTCTTATAATTTCCCCCCCATTTTCCACTACAGGATACACCAGGAATCGGTAACATACACTCAGGTAAGGCCCATGGCAATGTTTCTCAAACTGTAAGAGGTTTTTCTTTTTGAGTTGTAGGTCTTTCACTGGTAGGAGGGTACCCGACACATATGTCAAATGCATCTAACTCAGAAAAGTAACAAACATACGTTTACCTGTTTACCAGATTTTCTTACTTTCATATTTAAGGTGTTTTAAAGTTAGTAAATGTTGGGACATGGTAATTCTTACATGGGTTTTTGTTCAACCTCTGTATTTCTTAAAATAATACTTAATATTTTTATATTAAAGAGAAACAAGAACTATAATTCTTTTATAGCAAGAATGCATGCAGTTGTGGAGACAAAGTAAGGGTATCAACTAAATAGGGTCCTACTGTATAGCACAGGGAACTGTATTTAATATCTGAAATTACTTGCAGTTGAGGGTCAGAGTCTCTGTACCTTACATAATGCCCACCATAGCATTAGACCTGCCACAGCCAGACAGCCTCTTTGTGTTTCAACTAAGGGAAAAAATACTTTGCCTGAAAAACACTGCAAAACTTTAGCTTAATAAACATGTTTTTCAAAAAAAGAAAAGCATCTGATGAAGAACCTGTATCTTCAATATATGAAGACCTCTCAAAACTCAGCAGGCTTCCCAGGTGGCACTACTGGTAAAGAACCTGTGTGCCAGGGCAGGAGATTGAAGAGGGATGGGTTTGATCCCTGGGTTGGGAAGATCCCCTGCAAGGGTCATGGCAGCTCACTCCAGTATTCTTGCCTGGAAAACCCCAGGGACAGAGGAGCCCAGTGGGCTACAGTCCAGAGTCAGACACAACTCAAGCAACTTAAGCATAGCATAAAACTCAATAAAGGCATATAAAAAGTTGGTCATCAAAACGGCTATAACTATGGACTTATCTGGTGCTTCAGTGGTTAAGGGTCTGCACTCAATGCACGGGGTGTGGGTTTGATCCCTGGACAAGCAATGAGTTGACCATGTCACACAGCAAAAAAAAAAAAAAATGTATGTATGCAGAACTCTTCAGAGAAGGCAATGGCACCCCACTCCAGTACTCTTGCCTGGAAAATCCCATGGATGGAGGAGCCTGGTAGGCTGTAGTCCATGGGGTTTCGATGAGTCAGACACACCTGAGCGACTTCACTTTCACTTTCATGCATTGGAGAAGGAAATGGCAACCCACTCCAGTGTTCTTGCTTGGAGAATCCCAGGGACGGGGGAGCCTGGTGGGCTGCCGTCTCTGGGGTCGCACAGAGTCAGACACGACTGAAGCAACTGAGCAGCAGAACTCTCATAGACTGCTGATGAGAATGCAAAATGGCGTAACTACTTGGGAAGAGTTTAGCAGTTTCTTTAAAAGTTGAAAAAATCTAAATGTGCCCCAACAAATCTGAACAATTCAAAGGATACTCAACAAGGAAGGAATGACTGATACCTGCAACACACAATCTCAGAATAACTGCTAAAAGGTAGACAAGAGTGCACATTATATTCCATTTATGCAAAATTATAGAAGAGGCAAACTAATCTATAGCAACAGAACACACATCAGTGGTTGCCTGGGCCTGGGAAAGAGGTATAAAGGAGGTGTGCTAAAAAATAATTTAAAGGGGCACAAGGATACCCGGTGTGATTTTACCCCAAACATTTCAAATTCTACACTTTAAATGTGTGGTTTGTTTATGTCATGCCTCCAATAAGCTTGCTGCTGCTGCTCAGTTGCTTCAGTCATGTCTGACTCTGTGCGACCCCAGAGATGGCAGCCCACCAGGCTCCCCCGTCCCTGGGATTCTCCAGGCAAGAACACGAGTGGGTTGCCATTTCCTTCTCCAATAAGCTGAAGCCCCTCTAATTCCCATGGTCCATAACTCAAGTGTTTTCATTTCTGCTTAAAGGGTCTTCCTTTTCCAGGTGCCACACCTCCCTGGATGGTCCAAGATGAGGACTGTAGCTCTGGGAACCAACAAATAGGACCCTCCTATGAAGAGTTTCTTAAAGAAAGTAAGTTAATACAGGAATGGTGATAGAGACTTCCTACTCTGTAAGTCTTCCTACTCAAATAAAACTGCTCATTGTAGAGGAAAAACAGAAACTGAAGAAACTCCCACCAGACAGAGTTGGGGCCAACTTTGACCACAGCTCCAGCACCAGTGCCGGCTGGCTGCCCTCTTTTGGCCGGGTCTGGAATAATGGACGCCGCTGGCAATCCAGGTACCAGCCCAGTGTCAGGACCTCAACCTGCTCCCCCCATGTGGAGATTTCACTCTTTGTGCTGCTAACCTTTCATTTCTTTTCAGGCATCAATTCAAAACTGAAGCTGCAGCAAGAAACAAACAGCAGTCACATAAAGGAAAAATGCTAATGGCTTCCTGATGTATTTCCAACCACCATAAAGTTCAAAGCCAAGGCAACAAATCTGTTATATGCTATTATCCTATAACTACCTTTCTTAGGAACCAGACAAACCCACTTATTTGATGTAATAAAGTTTTATTTTTCAAAATGTACAGCTGGTGGGACCTGTTTAAAAAAAGAAAAAAAAAAAAAAAAATCAAATCAGAATGACAGACCCTTGTGAAGGGGATGTGTACTTCGTATAGGAGCCCCAGGTTCATGAATCTTCACCAGCTCACCTGTTCATGCATCTTCACCAGCAGCTGGGGCATCTCCACCCTTGGTGTTTCTGGTGTAAATCACTTGAGCTCTGTGCTTTGAAACCAATTTAATAAGTCCTAGGAAGAAAGGACAAAATTCTCACACAAAGTACTATAAAAACTCAACAAACTAAAAATGCTCAATTTAAGCATGACTTTAGGAGACATGCCTACATTTCTTGCTGATAATATAATCGGACTCACCCCTTAAAAAGAAGGGACTCATTACCTGCTCTTGGGATGGCTACCCTCACAACACTTTACTGTAATCTGAAAATCACTGTTTCCACTGTTAGGCACTACCAATAGTCTAGATTACATGCTAGAATTGTATTGCTAACTTCTAACCTACTGCATTTAAAATGGCTAACATGGTCAGCCCAAACTAAGGTGCAAAAAGCATACAAGCCAGTACAACACACTCTCCTCTCACCTTTACTAAGGAGTTCCTGAAGGGCTGCTCTGGCCAGGGAACCACGAATCTTCAGTCTCTCAGAGACGACAGCTGGAGTTATAAGCTTATAGTTGGGAACTTCTTTACAGAGTTTGTCATATGTTGCTTTGTCAAACAAGACTAGATTATTGAGTTTGTCCCGAACTTTGCCTTTGGACCACTTCTGCTCACCAAAAAAAGTAAAAAAAAAAAAAAAAATCAGTGCTCTCCAAAGAACCAGTATTTCCCTTCTCCGGAACAACCTGACTCAAAGAACTGTTACACGGTTGCACAGCTATACAAGAGTGGGTCTGTCCCTTGGCTGCAGAAACCTGTAAAATTCAGAATCTGCAAACACTCAGCAAATTAAGGTTGAAATAACTATAGAGCCAAGTTCAAAGTAAAAGAGACTTTGGTTACTGCTGAAGGCGTTGGAGACACTACGTTGGTGGGAAAATAAACTATCTTTAAGGCTTTCGGATATTGGCTGAGCCCCACTAGCCCAATTAAAGTAGCTCAGTATACACTTTGTCATTTTCGAGTAGCATATACACCCCCGTTCTTTATGAGAGTCAAAACCAAAACGGTGATGTGAGTATAAACTCTTATTAACCTGACTCTAAACCCCACAACCTTACAAGCCATTTGCTACAGTATACGGAAATGAGACTAGACGTCCCCAACATCCCTCACCGTTTGAGGAGCTTTACTCCTACCTTCTTTTTGGCCTTGCCCCCAGATTTGTTCACTGGATCTTTGTCTTTCTTGGCCGACTTTCCGGCATCTTTCTTCTTCTTGTCGTCCTTGGGCGGCTGTAGGAGAAAAACCGGAATGCGGCCAGGTCACAGGCAGCCCTCCACGCTCCCGCTACTCCTTCGCCCCCCACCCTGCCTAGACTCCACTACCGGAGCACATGGGGCAAGCTACAGCCCTCCCATCTTCACACGTGGCCCGACAGTTATGTAAGCCCTCCTCCGATGCGGCCCCAAACGCGCGCCGGCACCGCCCGCTCCCAGAACCACGCCAGCTTCCCCTACCCCAAGCTCACCATAGCGAAGCCCGGAGAGCAGCTGCAGCCACTGCAGCCTCGCTAAGATGTCGGACAAAAAGGAAATGCGCCCTGCGAGCAAGCCCAGAAACCTCCGGCCGCAGCGATTGCTTCCGGGACAAGGGGCGGAGCCACGCACAGGAAGTTCGGAGAAGCAGGTCGGGCTCAGACCGGAACTGGCTGCCGGAAGTAGGGTCAGCCTCCAGAACGTCACACTCTCGGCGTTATCCCTGGCTTTTCGATTTTGCAGCCAGTTGAGAGGTTATATTTTATACTTTCCTGGCGCTAAGATCCGGTAAAAAGGAAAGGAGAACAATTTTATAGGTCCCGGAAACTAAAGTCCCTGTGTTAGTGACACCCAGGCGTGCTCCAAGTGCTCAAGCGCCTCAGCGGGCCCCGCGGGCCTGGGAAGGGAAGCGAGGCCTGGAGCGCCGAGGGCGGGCCCCGTGCTGCGCGTCCGGGGCGGGGTCGGGAGGAAGAGGCGTATCCTAGTCCGGCAGCCTCGGCGGCAGCTATGGCGATTTTCAGTGTTTATGTGGTGAACAAAGCTGGCGGCCTTATTTACCAGTTGGACAGCTACGCCCCACGGGCCGAGGCTGAGAAAACTTTCAGTTACCCGTTGGATCTGCTACTTAAGCTGCACGACGAGCGTGTGCTGGTAGCTTTCGGCCAGCGAGACGGCATCCGGGGTGGGTTAGGCTCGATCCCGGGGCGCGGGGGGGTGGGGGTGGGGAGGCGGGGCCAGGTGCTGCCTTGGTGGGCCGCTATCTCTGGGCGGGGGAGCGGATGAAGTTGGGACCCGGGTAATTTGTACCGTTGGCGGGATCCGCAGTCAGGCTTGGTTGACGGTTAGCTTCCCCATTGCAGTGGGCCACGCAGTGCTGGCTATCAATGGTGTGGACGTGAATGGCAAGTATACGGCCGATGGGAAAGAGGTGCTGGAGTACCTGGGCAACCCTTCTAACTACCCGGTGTCCATTCGATTCGGCCGCCCTCGCCTCACCTCCAATGAGAAGCTCATGCTGGCCTCGATGTTCCACTCGTAAGTCCCACAACTCTTCCTAGATTCTGTCCGTCTACTCTTGGCTCATAGGCTGACTGGATTAGTGTAATTCTGCGCTCAGAGACTTGCTGACTGGCGGTGCTTACCTTTCTCTAAAAAAGTAACACAGTCCCTCAGCTGTGTCCCACGCTTTGTGACCCGCCCCCGCCACCCGCCATGGACTATAGCCCACCAGACTCCTCTGTCCATGGAGTTCTCTAGACAAGACTACTGGAATGGGTAGCTATTCTCTTCTCCAGGGGATCTTCCCTACCCAGGGATGGAACCTGGGTCTCCTGCATTGCAGAGGGATTCTTTACCATTTATTTGAGCCACCAGAAACGCCCCATCTACATAAATCCATTCCATAATTGTGGGAGATTTTATTCTTTGGCTAAACCTTTGCTTGTTTTTCTGATTGAGCTTGAGTAATAGAAGAAAATTCATATTTATGACTGGGGTCAGAGCAGTCCTTATCAATTGGCCAGGTGAGTGGAGTCCATCTAGTCATACCAAGAGTGACCTGAACATAACTATAATTTTTTTTAAAGTAAATTTTCTCAGGGCCAGCCAGTTAGAGCATTTGAGGGGAGAAATCCACTAAGGTAACCCAGAACTACTAGACATAGGTAATTGGTCACAAACCCAACAGTTGGGTTGATTTCTGAAACTAGCATAGGATCATGCCCACGATAGAAAAACATTTGATTTGTATGCCAAGGTTCATGAAGTCAAGAAAATATAAATGATCGTACAACTCGTGTCAAGGATTTGGGGCAAGTTGTCCACCTCCAGTGTCTTCTGTTCTTGGTGTGAGTGTAGGGTCCCATCAGCCTTCTCTGCCTCCTCCTAAATCATCAGTTCTGTGTCATGAAAAGAATTGATCCAGTATGACTAGGCTTTAGGTAATGCTGGCAGTGGTGTGATTTTGTTTGCCTAAGTCACCTTCTCTTTCCTGAGTTTTAATGTGTTCATCTTTAAGGTGATTAAATGATCTTCAAGATCCTTTTCTGCTGTCAGTTGTATTATAAGATGGGTTGGATATGCATAGTCAGCTGGTGGGTAAACATGGCACGTAATCCGAGTGTTAATTTTACCCAAAGTTTTCAATGTATTATGTTTTGTAGCAAAGTATGAATGTAAAATACATGCAGAATTCAAATGGATTCTTAGGAAATTTTGATACTGCTGTTTCTATTTCAAGTTGTAATTTAAGTGTTCAGAAGATAAGGGTCACCTCGGTGGAAAAGTTTGAAAAGCACTCCTCCCGTATAGCGATGAGGTACATTCCCAACTTTGCCTTTCTTGCAAATAGGCTGTTCGCAATCGGCTCCCAGCTGTCTCCTGAACAGGGCAGCTCAGGCATTGAGATGCTGGAGACAGATACATTCAAACTGCACTGCTTCCAGACACTGACAGGTACGCGCTTCCAAACAGGTCAGAGACATGCGATGGGTCTGGTTGGAGGAAGGCATTGACCAAAGTTGGCTCTGGTAAGCAAGGGGGTGGTGGTTAGCCTTTTCTGGGACAAGTGCACAGTTATTTGTTTTGTGAATCTAAAGCCAATATTTAATCTTGACGGCAGTTTTGTCCATGCTCAGCCCTCGTTATCCTGTGCGCAGATAAACTCACCTTAGTGTTCTCTCAAGTTGCACACATTTTGGAAGGTGTAAGTGTTGTTCCAAAATGAAACTGGAATGCCAGTTGAAATGGCCTTTGGATCCTGAGTGGCATGTCCTCACTTAGTGAAGGCAGAGCACTGAAAACTGCCTGAGTTTGTTCCCTGCCTGGCGCTTTCTGCTGAGGGGCACCCAGGCCAGAAGTAAGCGACAGAGCTAGAACCCAAAGCCTAGTCACTCAATCAGCTGGGTGGTGCTATAAAGTCATTTCACTTCTCTGCTCTCACCTGTAGATTCAAAGGCTTGCTTTTCATGTTTTATGGGGCAATAAGGATAAAATAAAAATGAGCATATACAGTGCTGTACAAACAGGACAATATTATTTGCTGATTCTCTACCCTTTGGTAATCATTCATGGTCCCTCTCCAGGGATAAAGTTTGTGGTGCTGGCGGATCCTAGACAGGCTGGGATAGATTCTCTTCTCCGAAAAATTTATGAGATTTATTCAGATTTTGCCCTGAAGAATCCATTTTACTCCCTGGAAATGCCCATCAGGTAAGCCGTCCCAGTCTGTAGATTCTGGTCAAAGCCTCCTTGTTTCCTTTCCCTGTATTTTCTTCCCCAGTGTCATTTTGAAGTGTAATAGAATTATTTTTAAATAAAACAAAAGTAACTAGCCTTTCACTTACTTATTCTTTGAGAAAGCAAGGACTTTCCTTGAGGTTCATGGCCTTCAAGCAGAGTTTCCACTGGCTGTGCCTCTGTACCCACGGCGGGGAGAGAGCCAGGCCTAACACTTTGTCCTTACTTGTGCCTCCTGGGCCTGGCGTAGGTGTGAACTGTTTGACCAGAACCTGAAGTTAGCCCTGGAGGTGGCAGAGAAGGCTGGAACCTTTGGACCTGGGTCTTAGGCTGAACCTGCAGTGGACCCCACCAAATTCTTAAGAGATCCTACAGCAGGAATCCTGCGGTTTCCACTTTGATGGAGATCCTGGCAGCATTGTTATTGCACTTGAAAATGGGAGGATGCTGAGCCTGATGACATGTTCTGATCCCGAGCCTTAATACCATTCTCTCTTTCCTCCTATATCTATCATGGTCCTACTTCCCAACTCTATACAAATTATTTATAGGAGGTAGGCCCATAAATGTTGTAATAAACATTCCTTTGAGCTCAGTGTTTGCTATCCTAATTGCTGGTTTGGGGGAGAAAGCCTCAGAAGGGGAAACAGGAATGATAAGGGAATTCAAGGAAGCTGAGATACTGTGTTCCAGTAGAAAACAAAACAAATATATATTAAGTGAATGAATGAACATGGGACTTTGAAGCAGGAGTCTTGGATTGCCACTGACTTCCTGGGTGGTGTAGTGATGATAATGAAAACGATGGAACATTTATCAAGGGCTCACAGCCAGGTTTTACTGCTTTATTTCACTTCATCCTCTCCCTTAGCTCAGGATGTTCATCCTGTTTGTGTTACAGATGAGATTTAGCAAAGTACAAACTCTCTGCTTCTAAGTCTCAAAGCTAGTTACCAGCAGACCTTGAACCTAGACTTTCTGACTATACTGTTGCCTCCCTGCAGCAAGTTATTTAAACTGCCTGACACCCAGTAGCGTCATCTCTCAAACGTTCATTGAATTCTGCAGTATGAAGTTGAAGGCAGAAGAGGCAGGAGCTTAAAGGAGTCCATTTACCCTTCAGCTTTCCTATTCCAGGGGAATGAAGTCTCTCTTGGGGTAGAGAATGCAGGTATTAAGGGAGTATTTCCCAAAGGAAAGCTATCTCTGGCTTGTATTACACCTTTTGAAAGAATGATTCACTGACAAGGTTAGTATCAAATCTAGTTTTAATTCTCTATAACAAATCTTTCTACCCTCCCACCTGTTGTACCCTTTGTATTGGTGAGAGTGACCCTTTGGCCCTGGAGTCCAAGGTATTGGCAGGAGCAGTTGCCCCCCTGCTGAGGCCTTCTGGCAGAAGTCTTGGGCCATGGCTGCCCAGCCGCGGCAGGCAGGAGATGCCTCACCTCAGGTGAGGATGGGGTGAGATGGAGACAGGATGGGGTGAGATGGAGACAGGATGGGGTTCAGGAGAGGGAGAAGGGTATAGGAGACACTCTTAAGTGCAAGGGCTTCCTATTTGAAGGCAGGAAATAGGAGCTAATAGAGTCCAAGAACAAAGGTTGTCCTTTAAATAGAGATGAGATGAGCTGGGACCTCATTAACTACTGATAACTTCCTAGTGCCACGTAGATAAGGGAAAAGGAGCAGAAAGGGGAAGTCAAAGGTGTTAGTCAAGACGGCCCCCTCCCTCCTTTCCCTTCCTACCCCCACGGAGGGGAAAGGCCACAAGTAGGACAGGATGCTCCGAGCCTGCGCTGTCTTCACTCAGCCTTCTTGGGCACTCGGCCCATCTTGGTGCGGATGTTTCGTAGAAGGAAGAAGGCACCTGTGCTGGCCGCACAGATCACCTCAGCCACCCAGAAGGCTGTGCTCCAACTGTAATGTTTGGCAATGGTGCTGAAGGGCAACCCAGCCAGAAAGCCTCCCACTGTCATGGAGGAGGAGAAGAGCCTGTGTCACTGTGAGGCTGGAGCCAGAGGGGCTTAATCCAGCCCCTCGCTGCCTGAGTGCAAGGCATCAGTGGGGGTATCACTTACCATTGGCCATGAGTCCCACAATGGCATGGGAGGTGCCACACAAGTTGGGAGGGGCGCACTCATTGGCTATAACTCCAAACAAGGCAATGGGACCATAAGAGGAAAAACCAAACACAGCTCCCAACACCAGGATCCAGAGCTGTAAAGGCAGTGCAGGGTGGCAATTAGAGTTTGAGAAAGACTGCCACCTACCTGCCCCTGCCACAGGAGAGAGTGCTTGGCCCTGGGAACAAACAGTTGTAAGGAGAGAGTGGCTCCTGCATACAGACCACTTCCCAGTACATGTGACTACAGGACTGGAGGAGCAGGGGCCACACTGAACCAACCTAGGGGCCTGTGTGGGTAGGTGAGGGAGGTACGGAAGCCATCCCTCTTGAGTTAGATGCTGTCCCCTCTCAAGATTTGTGCAAGCCAGATTGGCTAGGGACGAGGCAGAGCGCGGTAGGATAAAGGTGAGACACATCAAGAGAGAAACCAGAGATAAAGATGGAGCACCTCATTCTCTGTAAAGCCTGTGATCTCAGCAAGAGGGTGAAGAGCCGGAGTCCAGAAAGCAGTATCCTAGAGGAGCACAGAGTGGAGAAGAAACCAGGCCCAGAGTCAAGGAGGGGCACCAGAGCATAGAAGAGGGGAACTGAGGAACGAACCGCTGAAAAGGACAGTCCGAGAAAGGCCAGGGAGAGGGAGACAGAGTCAGTGGCCCTTGCTTTCTCATCCTTGTCCCTGCTGTGAGCCAGGCCCTCTTTACCTTGGGGGAGTCACTGGTCACAGTGGCCCGGAAGAGGTACATGGACGCCGTCATGCCAGCCATCATGAACAGGAGCAGGCCGTGGCGGGGATTCCCGTAGATGGACAGCCCTGCCTGTGGGCACAGTCCTGGCAATGTCAGGCCCCAGGAGCAGCAGAGAACCCCCACCCCTGGACTCTGACACAGCAGGCCTCTGCTGGCTGGTCTTTGGCAATCCCACTGCAGTTCTTGGCCCAGGGCAGCTCTGGGAGGCCCTGAGACCTGCTTATTATGTTCTGAGGCCAAACTCCACAACATCCCTTCCTCCACCTGGGGCAGGCTCGAGGACATGGGCTGGCAGGCTGCACCCAGTTTTCCTGGGGCTGTGGAGAAGCTAGGCAGAGAGAAATGCTGGCTCTCCTTGACATCATTTAACTTCATCTCCACATTCTTAATGAAGAAAAATATCCTGGAAACATTCCCACTTCAGCCAGCCTAAACCAGCACATGCCAAGCTGCATGTGCCCCAGGGCTCCCACTTCTGGTGTCCCAGTCATGCTGGGAAGATTTAAAGGGACCCTCCTCCTTCCTGTCCCTTCTGCCCACTCACCTTGGCCATGGCCCGGTCTGACAGGTAGCCAGCTGCGATGCTGCCTACAAGGCCCCCAACCTCCAGGGCACTCATGTAGGAGCTACCTGCAGTGAGGAGTTGCAGTGGGAAGAGGGAAAGGGAGGGTGGAAGGGCGTTACACCTTGGGGTTGTTCCAGACTGGCTTAAACCCAGAGATGCACAGGGTCCCCAAGAGTGACTGACTATGGCTGCCTGAGTAGTATCTGGCCTCAGGAAAGAGGAGGGGGGATAAAGGGAACTGGGCCTGAATTTCCCATCCCCTGCGTTGGCTCCTGCTCCCTAGGCCTGCCCCATCCCAACACTCATCTCACCCACAAGGGCAGACTGTCCTCTCTCTTGGATGAGGAAGAACTGGCCCCAGTCAGTACAGCACGTCTTTACTCCAAACACCACAAGGTAGCCGGTGGACAGCACCCACAGGTAAGGGGTCAGCAGCAGCTCCTGTAAGGTACTCTCCTCCTTCGAGGAGCCTGGGGGTGGGAGGAGGCCAGGCCTCAAACTCTGCTCCAGCTGCCCTGCCCACCTCAAGCCCCCACCACTCATTAACTAGCCACAGGGACAGAGTCCATCCACAAATACAAGAATCAGCACAAAGGTACCCCTTCACCTACCGTTCTGCCCTCTCCCCTCCACTGCAAGTCTCAACCAGTGAACGATAATGTGAGAACCAGTGAGGATGGAGGAGGTACCCAAGACACTTAAGCTTAGGATGCTGTCCACACAAGGAACTGGCTTTGTTATAAGGAAGGACCAGGCTATAACGTGAGTCATAGCATTTGTTGGCTCTGCCACTTGGCTGGTACTACTGTCTCAAGATAGAGTTTTACTTACGCCCCACCCACTCCATCAGCATCCCTCCCCTGACATCCATTGGCTAGCACAGGGCCAAGCATACAGCTATCTTCAGTGAAAGTCTGCCAGGTGAATGATAAAGGAAGGTTCCCAGAGGTTGGCTTCAGTGGGTACTCACCCTTCTTGCCCTTGGAGGGAGTGGGGTCCAGGTTTTGGAGTCCAACATCAGCAGGTTCATTGCGGATGAGCAGGAGACAGAGGAAGGAGACGGCTACACACAGTGCCCCAGACAGGGCCAGCGTGGCGCGCCAGCTGTAACTCTGGGCGAGGATGGTTGCCAGGATGGGGCCCAGCCCTCCAGCCAGGTTCATGCTGGTTGATAGGATGGCCCACCAAGTGCCAAACTGAGATGGTTCAAACCACTGTAGGGCAGAGAGGAACAGAGTAGGTGCCCAGACTCCAGTCCATACGGAAGGTGGGGTCAGGTGGGACAGACCCAGGAGCTCACATTACAGGAAGGAGGCAGAGGGCGCTTCTACTTGGCAAGGCCAATTCCCTCATCTGCCACCTGATCCCACCACATTCAGCCTCCTAAAATATCTTGACAAGCAACAGGAGCTGGGCTGAAACTCCTGAGGAACCTGCTCTGGGGTGGAGGTGCTGGCGCGCCCATGTAGTCTTTAGGTGTCCTCTCTGCCAACTTGAACCGGCTCCTCGGAAGCACTCACCTTCCGTAGGACCTTGCCACATGGGGGCCAGCCCAGCCCCTGTGCCAGGCCATTGAGGAACCAGAGAGCAGCAAAGACAGGCACTGCGGAGCTCCAGGAAAAGACTATGTTAACCAGGCCAACCAGGAGGAGCCCAGAAGAGAAGAGCCAGCGAGCACTCATCTGGTCAGACAGCACCCCGCTCACAAACTTGCTGATGGCGTAGGCAGCGGACTGGCTGCTGGTGATGAGCCCTGCAGAAGAGGAGAGCAGGGAGCAGGACAGCTGGGGGGTTAGGGATGGGGCAAAGGCACAGGAGGGTGGAGGAAGTCATGGGGTCAGGTGTGCAGAGGTGCCTGGCAGGGTGAGACAGGTTCCTTCCAAGAGGAAGGATTCCTGACATTCATTCATGGTGTCAGGCTGTTCCTTCTATTTCTCCATTAGCATTAGCCCCAGGCTGACCCATGACTTTTCAGCCTCTTGGAGAGTTCTAGCAGCAGCTGTCAGGGGGCAGGACAGCCCTCCTCCCTGTGATTCTCAAATACTTGATTTCCCCCTTAGGGCCTCTGGCAGTTCTCTTGCCCCATCTCTGAACATGGGGCAAAGGCTTAGACTTGGACTCAAGGACCTTATTCCTCCTGAAGGGATAGTCTGCTAGACCACATGGAGTCATTGTGCCAAATCCCCGGTTCCCAGTGCTCACAATGTCAGCAGCCAGCACTTACCCTGTGGTCTAAGCCTGCACCCACAGAGATGCAGAAACTGCTCAGAGTCCCCCTAACACACAGTGTCTCTGGGACACCTGTTGGTCACAGGCACACATGCACACACACATCAGAAACGCAGCCGTCAGACATGCATAGACCATACCCACAGTCCTTTACCTGTGCCCACTGACATGGATCTCAGAGCTTCCTCATCCTGCACATGCACTGTCCCTTGGGCTCAGCTGTGCAGACGATCCACACACATTCCGCGCCTATACCCACCACACTGCACAGACACCCAGGTTGTCCTACTGGTCCTGTGTTCCTGGGCCCGGGACTCACCCAAGTCATCTTTGTCCAGAGGGATCTCCTCCACCAACGACGGCATGACAAAGGAGAAGGTCTTGCGGTTGAAGTAGTACAGGCTGTAGCCTCCAAACATGGCCGAGAAGATCACGGTTCGGTAATACCCGTAGCCTCGGGCTGCCATGGTGGCAAGGAGCAGGCCCTACAGGCTGGGACACAAAGTCTCTGACCACGTCTGGGGCTGGCGGGCTCTCAGTGCCAGGTCTGCTGAGTTAGGCTTTTTCTGCTCCCTCCTCCACCCAGCCTCCCAGGCTCCCTTTATAGCCTCCTTCTGGACAATCATTAAGCCTGGGGCGGCTCCTAGGGAACCCGGTGTCCTGAGGGAGACAAGAAAATAGGAGATTACTGACGCCCAGGCTGTGGGGGCTGGAGGGGGTTCGGGAGGGAAGGCAGTGTCCCTGACCTGGGCCAGCACCCGGTGTCCCCAGGATTTCTTTCACGGCGCTTCCGCCTCCGCGAGCCTATGAGACCAGCGGTGATTAAAGACTTATGCTAATTACTTTTGTCTCCTTGCGCCCAGGGGAGGCAGGGGTGGAATGATCCTGCCGGCTTCCTCAGCCACTTACCTCATTCATTTAGGGAAAGTTTATTGAGGGATTACTGGTTGCGAGGCACTGCACTAGGTGCTGGGTTAGTTTCTACACATACACATTCAATCAGACACGAACTCCAAACAACCTCTCTTCCAAGTCTTCCAGAGTTGAGTTCAAGCCCTGTAACTCCCGATGCTTCTTGGCACACGGTGGGGTGTAACTGTTTATTGATAGTTGCAGACCTGTAACCAAGGGGAGGCAGGAGAAACTCCCCAGCTCAAGACACAGTGTCACATCGAAAGCCCCGCTAGGGGCTGAGGTCTGATCGCCTTTACCCTTGACGTCAGTATGGGCTCCGGTCTGGCAGGCTGGGGCTTCAGGGACCGTGACCTGACAGCCCGTGGACGGGAAGGTGCAGCGGAGGACTCCCGGCGTAGTCCCCAAGCGCCCCGCTTCCCAGGGCCCCGGCAATACGTCCCTGGCTTTTCAGCTCGGTGGGGAAAGCAACTGGAGCAGAAGGCGTGGGCGCAAGCGGAGCAGTTGGCCGCTCGGAGGCCCCAGAGGCCCCTCGCTTCGGCGGCCGAGTGG
>NW_011495071.1:8373719-8373862 GCF_000754665.1 Bison bison bison
CCCCAGACAGTGCTTGGGCGGCCCCTCGCCCCAGCGAGTGCCCTCACCCCTGAACCGGCAGCCGCAGAAACAGCTCCGTGTGGGGTAGAAAGTTGGGCCTCCGACAAAAGAGCCCCAACACCTGAGACTCGCGCTCCAGTCCC
>NW_011495071.1:8373998-8383349 GCF_000754665.1 Bison bison bison
CCTCCCCCGCACACCGCCCCCTACCTGAACAGAGGTGGGAGCCGGAGTAGCAAGGGGCGGGGCCGGCCGGGCCTGGCGCGCGCATGCGCCCGAGCCCTGAATGGGGCGGGGCCTCCGCCTGCGACTTGCAGTCCTGAGAGTCAATCCTGCTGTAATGGTTTAGGTTTAATCTTGCGGGTCACCCGGTCCTCGGACTAGGACAGCGCCGCTTAGGGGCTGGAGTCATATGTTCCCTTCTTAACAGATTGGCTTCGAGAAACCATTTTTCAGTAAGTGCCTCTGGCTACCAGTCACTGTTCTCACAGTCTGGGAAATGTCTTGTGTTTTCTGTAAGAAATTAGTGCAGGCCTCAGTAAGCACAATTTGAACATTTATCTTGTGGTCAGACTGTTGGGGACATAGTTAAAATAGCTGGAGTGTTTAAAGTGTGGACCCTGAGTAAAGCTTAAATTCGAATTCCGGACCCACTACTTGGATCAGTGTGACCCTGGGTAATTAATAATCTCTATGAGCCCCAGTTTATTACCAACCTCATAGGGTGATTGTGAGGGTTGAACAGATTTAGAGCTCCGAAAATTTAGATAACTGCTTTCACCGAGTATATAAAAGAATTGCTGAAATTATTTTAAGTGCTTCAAAGTTGAGAGTAAAGCTGTGTTTTGTTTTGTTTTTTAATCAATTATCTATTTTTTGGCTGCTCTGGGTCTTCAGTTGCTGTGTGGGCTTTCTCTAGTTGTGGTGAGCTGGGTCTACTCTCTCATTTTTGGTGTGCCTGCTTCTCATTGCGGTGGTTTTGCTTGTTGCTAAGCATGGGCTCTAGGGTGCATGGGTTCAGTAGTTGTGGTGCACACAGGTTGCTCCATGACATGTGGGATCCTCCTGGACCAGGGGTCGAATCCGTGTCCCCTGCACTGGCAGGTGGATTCTTAACCACTGGACCACTAGGGAAGTCCCAAGAGTAAAGCTCTTTTAGAGTGATGTTAAAAACACAGCAGCAGGTCCAAAATTGAGTTGCTTATGCTAAGCCCCGCATCACCAAAGGGAGACTTCATTACAGTTTTGCCTCTCCCAGAAATGGGATCTTAGTAAGTTAATCAGGAGTTGCCTGATCAGTACTAGTTATGTCATCTACCTGATAGATCCTCTACCATTCCCTAAAGGAAAGTAACCTGGTAATAACCAATCTGCTTTTTGCCTAGTTTAATTCCTTGTTCCCTTAATTTCTTGTTTCTTCTACCTATAAAAGCCTTTCATTTTGTACAGCTCCTCAGAGTGCCTTTCTAAGTGCTAGATTGGATGTGTCCTGATTTATAAATTGTTGAATGAAGTCAATAAGATCTTTAGAATTTACTCAGTTGAATTTTTTTTTTTTTTGAATTTTGTTTTTTAACAGCAGGAAAATGATCAGGAAAGGGAGGAGGTGGAGGAGAGCCAAGATAAGATAGGACAGTTTGTGGCTGAACTTGATTAATTGAGCAGATATTTACTGAGCCAGAGCCTAGTGTATATCAGGCATGGTGCTTTCATGAGGTAGAGCCCAGGGCCAGGAAAACGATTCTCTCCAAAACCAAGCCATATCAAAATCTGTACTTCACCTAGCAGACAGGGAGCCATTGTTCCCCCCTCACTTATTGTTAAGGTATAAAATACAAAAGGTATGAAAACAAAAAAAAAGTGCAAATCTTAAGTGTACAGCTCAATGTTTTGTTTTTTAAAAACATACGTTAATGCCCTTGTAACTACTGCTTAGATTAACTTAACTTTCCTATCACTTTATTTTGGAAATGTTCAAACCAATAGAAAAATTGCAAGAATACCCTTCACCTCTCAAATGTTAAATTTTTTGCTATGTTTTGAAAATCTCCGTATAACTATACATGTGTTTGTTGTTGAATCATTTGAAAGTTAGTTGAAGGCATTGTGAAGCTTCACCCCTCTATATTTTAGCCTGTATTGCCCTAAAAACAAGGGCATTCTCCTATATAACTAACTACAATGCTCACTTTCAAAAAAATGTTTTTGTTAATATATAGTCCACATTTAAATGTCTCCAATTTTTCCAAAGATGTCTTTTAGAGCTTTTTTAAAATCCAGAATCCAATCAAGGATTATATGTTGCATGTCAGTCACTCAGTCCAGTCACTCAGTCATGTCTGACCCTTTTCAACCCTATGGACTGGAGCACGCCAGGCCTCTCTGTTCATCACCAACTCCCAGAGTTTACTCAAACTTATGTCCATTGAATTGGTGATGCCATCCAACCATCTCATCCTCTGTCATCCCCTTCTCCTCCTGCCTTAAATCTTTCCTAGCATCAGAGTCTTTTCCAATAAGTCAGTTCTTAGCATCAGGTAGCCAAAGTACTGGAGTTTCAGCTTCAGCATCAGTCCTTCCAATGAATATTCAGGACTGATTTCCTTTAGGATGGACTGGTTTGATCTCCTTGCTGTCCAAGGGGCTCTCAAGAGTCTTCTCCAACACCACAGTTCGAAAGCATTAATTCTTCGGCACTCAGCTTTCTTTACAGTCCAACTCTCACATCTGTACATGACTACTGGAAAAACCAAAGCTTTGACTACACGGACTTTTGTTGCCAAAGTAATGTCTCTGCTTTTTAATATGCTATCTAGGTTGGTCATAGCTTTTCTTCCAAGAAGCAAGCATCTTTTAATTTCATGGCTGTAGTCACCATCAGCAGTGATTTTGGAGCCCCCCAAAATGAAGTCTGTTCCTGTTTCCCCATCTATTTGCCATGAAGTGATGGGACCAGATGCCATGATCTTAGTTTTTTGAATGTTGAGTTTTAACCCAACTTTTTCACTCCACACTTTCATCAAGAGGCTGTTTAGTTCTTCACTTTCTGCCATAAGAGTGGTGTCATCTGCATATCTGAGATTATTTATATTTCTCCCAGCAATCTTGATTCCAGCTTCTGCTTCATCCAGTCTGGGATTTTGCATGATGTACTCTGCATATAAGTTAAATAAGCAGGGTGACAATATACAACCTTGACATATTCCTTTCCCCATTTGGAACCAGTCTGTTGTTCCATGTCCAGTTCTAACTGTGCTTCTTGACCTGCATACAAACTTCTCAAGAGGCATGTCAGGTGGTCTGCTATTCTCATCTCTTGAAGAATTTTCCACAGTTTGTTGTGATCCGCACAAAGGCTTTGGCATAGTCAATAAAGCAGAAGTAGATGTTTCTCTGGAACTCTCGCTTTTTCAATGATCCAACAGATGTTGGCAATTTGATCTCTGGTTCCTCTGCCTTTTCTAAATCCAACTTAAACATCTGGAAGTTCTCGGTTCACATACTGTTGAAACCTGGCTTGGAGAATTTTGAGCATTACTTTACTAGCATGTGAGATGAGTGCAATTGTGCGGTAGTTTGAGCATTCTTTGGCATTGCCTTTCTTCGGGATTGGAATGAAGACTGACCTTTTCCAGTTCTTTGGCCACTGCTGAGTTTTCCAAATTTACTGGCATATTGAGTGCAGCACTGTCACAGCATCATCTTTTAGGATTTGAAATAGCTCAATTGGAATTCCATCACCTCCACTAGCTTTGAATAGCAAGGAGAGATAAGAAAGCCTTCCTAAGTGATCAATGCAAAGAAATAGAGGAAAACAATAGAATGGGAGAGACTAGAGACCTCTTCAAGAAAATTACAGATCCCAAAGGAACATTTCATGCAAAGATGGGCTCGATAAAGGACAGAAATGGTATGGACCTAACAGAAGCAGAAGATAGTAAGAAGAGGTGGCAAGAATACACAGAAGAACTGTACAAAAAACATCTTAATGACCCAGATAACCACAATAGTGTGATCACTCACCTAGAGCCAGACATCCTGGATTTCAAAGTCAAGTGGGCCTTAGGAAGCATCACTATGAACAAAGCTAGTGGAGGTGATGGAATTCCAACTGAGCTATTTCAAATCTTAAAAGATGATGCTGTAAAAGTGCTGCAGTCAATATGCCAGCAAATTTGGAAAACTCAGCAGTGGCCACAGGACTGGAAAATGTCGGTTTTCATTCCAATCCCAAAGAAAGGCAATGCCAAAGAATGTTCAAATTACCACCCAATTGCACTCATCTCACATGCTAGCAAAATAATGCTCAAAATTCTCCAAGCCAGGTTTCAACAGTATGTGAACCGAGAACTTCCAGATGTTCAAGCTGGATTTAGAAAAGGCAGAGGAACCAGAGATCAAATTGCCAACATCCATTGGATCATTGAAAAAGCAAGAGAATACCAGAAAAACATCTACTTCTGCTCCATTGACTGCGGTAAAGCCTTTGTCTATGTGGATCACAATAAACTGTGCAAAATTCTTCAAGAGATGGGAGTAGCAGACCACCTGACCTGCCTCCTGAGAAGTCTGTATGAAGGTCAAGAAGCAACAGTTAGAACTGGACATGGAACAATGAACTGGTTCCAAGTTGGGAAAGGAGTATGTCAAGGCTATATATTGCTATATTATTTAACTTATATGCAGAGTACATCATGCAAAATTCCAGACTGGATGAAGCACAGGCTGAAGTCAATATTGCTGGGAGAAATATCAGTAATCTCAGATATGTAGGTGATACCACCCTTATGGCAGAAAATGAAGAGAAACTAAACAGCCTCTTGATGAAAGTGAAAGAGGAGAGTGAAAAAACTGGCTTAAAAGTCAACATTCAGAAAACTAAGATCATGGCATCCGGTCCCATCAGTCCATGGCAAACAGATGGGGAAACAGTGGAAACAGTGACAGACTTCATCTTGGGGGACTCCAAAATCACTGCAGATGGTGACTGCAACCATGAAATTAAAAGATGCTTGCTCCTTGAAAGAAAAGCTATGACCAACCTAGATAGCATATTAAAAAGCAGAGACATTATTTTGCCAGTAAAGGTCCATCTAGTCAAAGCTATGGTTTTTCCAGTAGGCATGTGTGGATGTAAGTGTTGGACTATAAAGAAAGTTGAGTACTGAAGAATTAATGCTTTCGAACTGTGGTGTTGGAGAAGACTCTTGAGAGCCCCTTGGACAGCAAGGAGATCAAACCAGTCCATCCTAAAGGAAATCAGTCCAGAATATTCACTGGAAAGACATGCTGAAGCTGAAACTCCAAAACTTTGGCCACCTAATGCAAAGAACTGACTCATTGGAAAAGACCTTGATGCTGGGAAAGACTGAAGGCAGGAGGAGAAGGGGATGACAGAGGATGAGATGGTTGGATGGCATCACTGACTCGATGGACATAAGTTTGACCAAGCTCCGGGAGTTGGTAACGGACAGGAATAACCCCAGGCTGCTGCAGTCCATGGAGTTGCAAAGATTCGGATGTGACTGAGCAACTGAACTGACTGACTGGAGTCTTAGTATTAGTGAAGTATGGACAATAAATTATCTGGAAGATATCAACAACATTATGGACTTGCTTCCACAATAAAGTAGAAAATCATGATGGAGAAGGCAATGTGGCTGGAGATAATGGTGGTGATGAGGAGGAAGAGGATTCTCCTGACTCTGAAAGTCCAGATGATTCTGAAAGTGACTCACAGTCAGAGAAACAAGAATGTGGTGAAGAACTCCAAGCTACTGATAGCCTCAATGAAATGAAGAATCCTCAAAACAAGAGATGCTTAAAGCAACTATAAAATGATGTTTGTTAAATTCAGTCATTCAAAACTCCCAAACACTTAGTCTTTGTATTAAAAGTAGGACTTCCCTGTTGGTCCAGTGGTAGAGTCTGCCTGACAATGCAGAGGACACAGGTTCATGTCCTAGTTTGGGAGGATTCCACGTGCTGAGGGGCAACTAGGCTCATGCTCCAAAAGTACTGAAGCCTGCAAGCGCTAAGGCCCCTTGCACATGAGAAGGACTGCACTGAGAAGCATGCGCACTGCAACTGGAGAAAGCCTGTGTGCAGCAACCAAGATCCAGGAAGTGAAAGTCGCTCAGTTGTGTCTGACTCTTTGCAACCCCATAGCCTATACAGTCCATGGAATTCTCCAGGTCAGAATACTGGAGTGGGTGGCCTTTCCCTTCTCAAGAGGATTTTCCTAACCAAGGGGTTGAACCCAGGTCTCCTGGATTGTAGGCGAATTCTTTACCAGCTGAGCCACAAGGGAAACCCAAGAATACTGGCGTGGGTAGTCTATCCCTTCTCCAGGGGATCTTCCTGACCTAGGAATCGAACCGGGGGTCTCCTGCATTGCAGTCGAATTCCTTACCAACTGAGCCACCAGGGAAGCCCACAGATCCAGCGAAACAGAAAATAAATGAGTTTTTTAAAATAAATAAAAGTAAGCCTTACCATTACAATGCACAGTGGAAGACTGCTCAAAAACCACAGAGCTTTGTATTATAATTTTAAAAGTCCTTTTAAAATAATTATAAAGACTTTTCTTTCAGATGCGATGGGTCACACTGTTATGGGTGTGACTGCAAACACTGTTGTAAAGAGTAAGCATTGTACAAAATAAGAAATAAGTACAATACTCAATTTCCTTTCTTATTAGCATCATCAATTACACTTTTCTACCCCTTCAAATAGAGTTATGGAGTTTGGGGGAAGACACTAATTTTTTGTTTGTAGAAGCTCTTTTATATTTTTTTGTTCCTTCATACTTTTCTCTTATAAAAAGTTCATCTGGGACTTCCCTGGTGGTCCATTGGCTAAGAGTCTGAGCTCCCAATGCAGGGGGCCTGGGTTCAATCCCTGGTCAGGAAACTAGATTTCACATACCACAACAAAGACCCAGAGAAACCAAATAAAATAAATTATTTTAAAAAGTTTATCTGATACTGTGATGTCTTCATGATAAATATTCTTTTTTAATATTTTGTTATAGTAGAATTATTCATCATGGATGTTTCTGCTACTAATAACAGTCTAAATTAATGCTGGCAAAAGATTGAGTGTGTCGACTGAAAAAAAAAAGCACAACCTAAAAGCTGAGAATTGTGTTTCATTTGGCCAACTTTGCTGAAGATTTAATCCTGGAAGACAGTCTCTCAGAGCTATCTCAGATAGCTATCTCAGATAGCTCTGAGAGACTGCCCCAAAGAGATGAAGAAGAAGTCATGTTATATAGGAGTTTTTGCAACAAAAACAAGTAGTCCAGAACATCAAAAGATTACTGTTAATTAAACAAAAAACAGATATCTCAAGTTAATGAATTTAGCACTTCCCTATATATGGGAAGTTGTAAGAGTCTGGGCTCATTGAAATCATTTCTTTCCTATGCACATTAACTATTTGGGCCAGTATCCTATTTTACTCCACCCTAAATCCCCTTAGACAGCAAGAGATCAAACCAGTTTATTCTAAAGGAAATCAACCCTGCATATTCATTGGAAGGACTGATGCTGAAGCTGAAGCTCCAATACTTTGGCCACCTGATGCAAAGAGCAGACTCATTGGATAAGACTCTGATGCTTGGAAAGATTGAAGGCAGAAGGAGAAGGGTTGACAGAGGATAATGTGGTTGGATGGCATCACTGATTCAGTGGACATGAGTTGAAGCAAACTCCAGGAAATAATGAAGGACAGGGAAGCTTGGCGTGCTGCATTCCATGGGGTTGCAAAGAGTTGGACACAACTGAGCAACTGAACAACAAAAAAATTCTCTCAGGGTGCACAGGTGGGGTTGGCTGCAGTGGCTGAGGGGTTGATGACTTCAACATCCTTTGTTTACTGAAACGACATTCTTCATCCATAGATACTCAGTTTATTCTTGCAGATTCAACTCTAGTCTTTTGAACCAAAGCCACAGGAGAGCAAGTATTTTCACAGCTAATATAATGGCATTGCAACTGTCGTATGTTCAGAATGATATGATCCCAAGCAGGCTTTATATAATTTGAATTGTATTATACATTAGATGTTTTATAAAATTTGGCCAATTTTTACAGAAGAAATTATTTCTCTGATACTTTGGTCCTATCTATGTAAAACTAGCTTTTTTTTTTTTTTTTTCTTTTTCTTTTTGGCTGTGCTGCAGAGCTTGTGGGATCTTAGTTCCTCTAACAGGGATTGAACCGAGGCCACGGCAGTGAAAGCCTGGAATCCTAATCACTAGACCTCCCCAAACTAGATATTTAAAAAAGTAATATTAGTGACCAAATTTAATTTTCTTCCTAAGGCCTAAATAAAAAGAAATCAGTTTCCCATTAAAGAAAGAAAAGGAAGAGAAAGAAAGAAAGATGGAGTAGGAAATGGCAACCCACTCCAGTATTCTTGCTTGGAAAATTCCATGGACAGAGAAGCCTAGTGGGTTGCAGGCCATGGGATCACAAAGAGTCAGACTAAGCAAGCATGCAAAATCAATGTTTCAAAACACTTTATTATCTGTTTCAGTCCATTTGAGTTTAGGTTGAGGATGTAGATGCCACTTCTAAAAGGAGATATAATAAACATGTTTTTTAAAAAAAGAAAAAGAAATTTTCATGACTTTAATATTTTTCAAAAGTCTAGGTTAGTTGTTTTGCAAGAATGTCCCTCATATGAATTTGTCTGCTTGTTTTTGCAATACAGATCATGTTAAATAATTTTGGCAGAAGTGCTGTATAGATGGTGATGTGTCCTCAGTGGACCACACATCAGGAGGCATGTGATAAATTTGATCATTTATAGTTAAAATGACACCCACCTGATTTTTATGCTGTAAGAAGCTTTTCCTCCTTGTAATTAGTCATCTATGGGACCATACTTTGATACTACAGATGTATCCTCCTGTTTCAACAATTTGTCACCCAGTGGTTTCAGCATCCATTGATGAATCTTGCCTGAATCATTTATTAACACGGGTGGTTGCAAGTTGGAGGTTTTCTCATTCTATCATTCTTTTTGTATTTATGAATTAGTACCCACTCCAGTGTTCTTGCCTGGAGAATCCCAGGGACAGGGGAGCCTATGGGGTCGCACAGAGTCGGACACGACTGAAGCGACTTAGCAGCAGCAGCAGCAGTCTCCTGTAAAGACCTTGTCCCCCTCCAACCCTGAAAAGATTAGGATCAATGTGGATTCCCAGGTTTTTGTATTTGCTGTATTATATTCCATGCTACCATTATCTATGTCATGCCATGTGGTGCCAAGTCACTTCAGTCGTATCTGACTCTTTGGGACCCCATGGACTGTAGCCCACCAGGCTCCTCTGTCCATGGGATTCTCCAGGCAAGAACACTGGAGTGGGGCCATGCCCTCCTGCAGGGGATCTTCCCAACCCAGGGATCGAACCCATGTTTCCTATGACTCCCGCACTGTAGGTGGATTCTTTACTGCTGAGCCACCAGGGAAGTCCACCATTATTTTTATTAATGCTCAAATTGTCCCACATTTGGCCAGAGGGAGCCC
>NW_011495071.1:8383449-8384266 GCF_000754665.1 Bison bison bison
CATTTCTTTTTAACTTTTCAATTTTTTTCATGTTATGCATTATCTTTAGAGCAAATTTGGAAGACACCAAAAAGAAGTTTTAAACACTAGCTGATGATAGTCATGTAAAATTGAGTGTTTCTATTTTTACTCTTTTCTATATACATACATATGTATACCTTAGCATATATAAATATAACCCTATAATTTTCCCTATTGAGTTGAAATTGCCCATTTACTTGTTAGCCTCCCCAACTACATACATTCCCTGAGTATGGACGATGGCCCCTTCACCACAGTGCCCAGATAGTATTTGATACAAAGCACTACTGTCATAATCTGTAAATTGCTAGATAAACAGTTGCTCACACCATCTAAATACTTTTATATCTTGATTTTTTTTTCTATTAAAACATAAACATGTTCTATAGAGTTAAGACTTTTGAGCTGAGTTGAATGAAACAGAAAAAACTAAGAACCAGCTTGTGGGGATTCCCTGGTGGTCCAGTAGTTAAGCATCCTTCTTGCTAATGCAGGGGATGTGGGTTGGATTTCTGATAAGGGAACTAAGATTATGCATGCCACCTCAGCCCAAGTGCCACAACTACTGAGCCTGTGTACTCTAGAGCCCATGCTCTGCAACAAGAGAAGCCCAAGAAAAGTCAGGAAAGGAAATAAGAAGATGATGTCCCCCCAAAGTAAGCAGGTTTTCAGTTCAGTTCAGTTCAGTTGCTCAGTTGTGTCCGACTCCCTGCGACCCCATGAATCGCAGCACGCCAGGCCTCCCTGTCCATCACCAACTCCCGGAGTTCACTCAGACTCACGTCCATCGAGTTGA
>NW_011495071.1:8384386-8386277 GCF_000754665.1 Bison bison bison
TTTTAAAAGTGATTTCAATCCAATCAAAATGCCCAGTAAAACTTCTTGGAAACTGGGCAAAATTATTTTAGAGATCATCTGGGAGAATAAAAAAATCAAAGTAAGAAACTCGACAAATTAAAAAGAGTAAAGAGGAGAATTTTCACTGCCAAACATTAGCAATTATAAGGATATGGTAATTATGTGGTGTAGAGCATAGCTGGGCCTTTTTTTTTTTTTTTTTAATTTGGCTGTGCCAAATTAAAACAGTTGTGGTATGCAGTGGTATACCTAGTTGTGGTATGCAGCGATCTTCAGTGCAGTGCACGGGCTTCTCCTACTTGTGGGCTCAGTAGTTGTGGCACTCTGGCTTAGCCGCCCACGGCATGTGGGATCTTAGTTCCTCCACCAGGGTTTAAACCAGCATCCCCTGCATTGGAAGGCAGATTCTTAACCACTGGACCACCAAGGAAGTCACTAGCCAGACAGTAAAAAGGAACAAGATGTACTAGCGGCCTTCACATGTATAATTTAAACCATGATAAATCAATTGGGGGGAGGTAATTAATTAATTAATGGTGTAAGATTATTGTTTAGTTATTTAGGAAAAAAATCCATTTAGATATCTGTTGCAAACCCCACACAGAATAAACCCCAGATAAACAGTGCCATTGAAGAAATGGACTTCCCTATAGCTCAGAGGGAAAAGAATCTGCCTGCAATGCAGGAGACCCTGTTTCAATCCCTGGGTCAGGAAGATCCCTGGAGAAGGAAATGGAAATCCACTCCAGTATTCTTGCCTGGAGAATCCCATGGACAGAGGAGCCTGGTAGGCTACAGTCCATGGGATCATAAAGAGTCAGACACGACTAAGTGACTAACACACATATTGAAGAAAATGAAACCGATAAATTGGTTTCTGGGTGAGAGAGTGTGAAGAAATCACCAAATAAAAGCACAATCGATTTGACAACATTGAAACATAATAATAATAAAGATATTTATGATAAGATGTAAATATCAATAGCTGTTGGCTGCCAGGACCAACCCAAGCCCAGACTCAGAAATAGGAGGGCAGCTGGTGGATCTGTCAAATTAATATCGAAACATGGAGGCATTCCAGGAAAAATGGATAATAAGATCCTGTGTGTGTTTGGAGTAGGGATGGAGGGTGGTAGAAGGCAGCCCAGAGTGACAGGAACCATGAACTGTGGATAGGAGGTAAAGTAGGACAGAGTTTTCAAATCTGCAACTCTTTCCCTCAGCATTACCTGGGCCAGTCCATTGAGATCCCCTATCTATGGGTACAGGCAGATAGGGCTTCCCTGCTGGCTCAGTGTTGAAGAATCCACCTGCAAATCAGGAGATATGGAGTTTGATTCCTGGCTCAGAAAGATCTTATGGAGAAGGAAATGACAACCCACTCCAGTATTCTTGCCTGGGAAATCCTATGGACAGAGGAACCTGGCCGAGCTACAGTCCATGGGGCTGCAAGAGTCAGACACAACTTAGTGACTTAGCAACAGGCAGACTAGCTGGATCCTAGCCACTCCAGTACTCTTGCCTGGCAAATCCCATGGACGGAGGAGCCTGGTAGGCTGCAGTCCATGGGGTCGCTAGGAGTCAGATGGGGGAGCTGCTGCTGCTGCTAAGTCATGTCAGTCGTGTCCGACTGTGCGATCCCAGAGACGGCAGCCCACCAGGCTCCCCCGTCCCTGGGATTCTCCAGGCAAGAACACGGGAGTGGGTCACCATTTCCTTCTCCAGTGCATGAAAGTGAAAAATGAAAGTGAAGTTGCTCCGTCGTATCTGACTCTTAGCGACCCCATGGACTGCAACCTACCAGGCTCCTCCGTCCATGGGATTTGCCAAGCAAGAGTACTGGAGTGGGGTGCCATTGCCTTCTCCAGCA
>NW_011495071.1:8386377-8386650 GCF_000754665.1 Bison bison bison
ATAGCCTTGACTAGACGGACCTTTGTTGGCAAAGTAATGTCTCTGCTTTTGAATATGCTATCTAGGTTGGTCATAACTTTCCTTCCGAGGAGTAAGCGTCTTTTAATTTCATGGCTGCAGTCACCATCTGCAGTGATTTTCGAGCCCCCAAAAATAAAGTCTGACACTGTTTCCACTGCTTCCCCATCTATTTCCCAGGAAATGATGGGACCGGATACCATGATCTTCGTTTTCTGAATGTTGAGCTTTAAGCCAACTTTTTCACTCTCCACT
>NW_011495071.1:8386750-8389213 GCF_000754665.1 Bison bison bison
GCAGCCCACCAGGCTCCCCCGTCCCTGGGATTCTCCAGGCAAGAACACAGGAGTGGGTTACCATTTCTTTCTCCAGTGCATGAAAGTGAAAAATGAAAGTGAAGTTGCTCCGTCGTATCTGACTCTTAGCGACCCCATGGACTGCAACCTACCAGGCTCCTCCGTCCATGGGATTTGCCAAGCAAGAGTACTGGAGTGGGGTGCCATTGCCTTCTCCAGCAGCAGCAGCATTTAATTCACCACCTCAAAATCTGAATAACAAAATGATTCTAAGTGAGGAAAAGAACTCATCAAAAGGCAGTTGTACTGCCCTGGATAATTTTAACATCCCTCCTTCACATCTCATACCCTCCTCCAGATACAAGCCCGCTTCACCGGGAGGGGCCTGTGCTAGCAACCAGAATGCTTGCCCTTTCTCTCAAGTCACGCACCAAAGTAGCAAATGTCCCTAGGGGAATATGAGGTCAAGGGGGCAAAGTCTAGGGAAGAAACCACTATAAGAATAAATTATTTTCTTTTAATTTAGGTAAAACAGGGCCTCCCTGGTGGCTCAGTGGTAAAGAATCTGCCTGTCAAAGCAGGAGACGCAAGTTCAATCCCTGATCTAGGAAGACCCCACATGCTGTGGAGCAACTAAGCCCGTGTGCCACGATTGTTGAGCCTGTGCTCTGGAGCCTGTGCTCTGCAACAAGAAGCAGCACAATGAGAAGCCCACACACTGCAACCAGGGAGTAGCACCCCCTTACTGAAACTAGAGAAAAGCCTGTGCAGCAATGAAGACCTAGCACAGTCAAAAATAAATAAATCAATACAAAAACATAGATAAAGTAAATTGAGGAACTTTCCTGGTGGACCAGTGGTTAAGACTTTCCTTTCCAATACGGGTGGAACGGACGGGTGTGGGTTGGATCCCTGGTTGGGGAGCCAAGATCCCACATGCCTCCCGGCCAAAAAAATAAACCATAAAACAGAAGCAATATTGTAACAAATTCAATGAAGACTTAAAACATAAATAAGATAAAACAAATTGAACAGCCTATAAGAGACAACCCATTCCAGTATTATTGTCTGGAGAATCCCATGGACAGAGGAGCCTGGTGGGCTACAGTCCACGGGATCACAAAGAGCCGACATGACTGAAGCAACTTAGCATGCACATAAGAGACAAGGCAGACTGGTGGGCCAAGAAGCTAAAATCAACATATTAAATATTCTAAAAAAGATAAAGCAGACTCATGAAAGTATGAGGAAAAGCAAGAAGTCATCAAGGATGTTTTGCTTTGAGTAATGTCAGACTAGCTTATTTCAGACCAATCTTCCCACCAATAACAAGTAGAAAAGCTGGTCAAAATATAAAATATTAATAGGTGTTTGAAGGTGTCAGAGAGCTACCAAAAGGGCAAGGTATCAATTAGCTTTTGCAGTTAGCTATTATTATAGAACAAAATCACCCCAAAACTTAGTTGTTTAAAACAATAATAATTTTATTATGGCTCACAAGTCCATGGGGTAATTGGACATCTGGACAGTTCTTCTGATCCAGGTTAGGCTCAGCGGACATGTCAGGAGGTGACTTGGCTGGTGTCTGGTTGATTTAAGGTGGACTCAGATGAGACAGTCTCTTTCTATTCCACGTGGTCTTGCATATCCCAGCAAAGTAGCTTTGGTTTGTTCTCATGGCAATTCTTGCAGCAGGGGTCTGAGGCTGAACTGAAGCATGCCAGCCTCTTAAGGAGGCTTAGTTCCAGAAATGGCACAATATTGTTTCTGTCATCTTCTGTTGGCCAAAGCAGACAATAGTTCAGTTCAGTTCAGTTCAGTCGCTCAATCGTGTCCAACTCTTTGCGACCCCATGAACTGCAGCACTCCAGGCCTCCCGGTCCATCACCAGTTCCCGGAGTTCACCCAGACTTACGTCCATCGAGTTAGTGATGCCATCCAGCCATCTCATCCTCTGCCGTCCCCTTCTCCTCCTGCCCCCAATCCCTCCCAGCATCACAGTCTTTTCCAATGAGTCAACTCTTCCCATGAGGTGGCCAAAGCACTGGAGTTTCAGCTTTAGCATCATTCCTTCCAAAGAAATCCCAGGGCTGATCTCCTTCAGAATGGACTGGTTGGATCTCCTTGCAGTCCAAGGGACTCTCAAGAGTCTTCTCCAGCACCACAGTTCAAAAGCATCAATTCTTCGGTGCTCAGCTTTCTTCACAGTCCAACTCTAGATAATAAAACCTAGTGTGAACAAGTGCAAATCATCCTACATGCCTGAAAAATAACCTATGATTTTGATACAGCAAAAACATCAATCCTTTCTATATTCATTTGGAGTTTTTTCTTTGTTTCCTTTTTTTTTGGTTATGCTGCTTGCAAGATCTTAATTCCCTGACCAGGGATTGAATGCAGGTAGTGAAAGTACTAAGTCCCAAGTGCTACACAATCAGAGAATCCCCTTCATTTGAGGTTTTA
>NW_011495071.1:8389558-8399818 GCF_000754665.1 Bison bison bison
CATTCTTTGGCATTGCCTTTCTTTGGGATTGGAATGAAAACTGACCTTTTCCAGTCCTGTGCCACTGCTGAGTTTTCCAAATGTGCTGGCATATTGAGTGTAGCACTTTCACAGCATCATCTTTCAGGATTTGAAAGAGCTCAACTGGAATTCCATCACCTCCACTAGCTTTGTTCGTAGTGATGCTTTCTAAGGCCCACTTGACTTCACATTCCAGGATGTCTGGCTCTAGGTCAGCGATCACACCATCGTGATTATCTGGGTCGTGAAGATCTTTTTTGTACAGTTCTTCTGTGTATTCTTGCCACCTCTTCTTACTATCTTCTGCTTCTGTTAGGTCCATACCATTTCTGTCCTTTATCGAGCCCATCTTTGCATTAAATGTTCCCTTGGTATCTCCAATTTTCTTGAAGAGATCTCTAGTCTTTCCCATTCTGTTGTTTTCCTCTATTTCTTTGCATTGATCGCTGAAGAACGCTTTCTTATCTCTTCTTGCTATTCTTTGGAGACATTCAGATGCCTGAAAGTCTCCACCTCTTGATGAAAGGAGTTGCAAAATCACATTGCGAAAGTTGTAGATAGGGACTTCCTTAGTGCTCCAGTGGTTAAGAATCCGCCTCGAAGGGCAGGGGACCAGAGTTTGATCCCCTGGTCAGAGAACTAAGATCCCACATGCCTCGAAGCTACTGAACCCGCCTGCTCTGGAGCCCCTGTGCCACCACTAGAGAGTCCGTGCACCGAGACCAAAGATGCCACGTGAAGCAACGAAGATCCCATATGCCACAACTAAATACCCGGTGCAGCCAAATAAATAAACGAAAAGTTGTAGATGAAGAACTAGAGTCATTTCTTCTAATCGATCTGCCACAGAGGTCAAGATCCCAGAGTGAAGAGAAGCCCAAAGAAGTGAACCCAACATTTGGTGCTGTTTGTCTAACAAAGGCTTTTGCAATCCAAGAGAAACTGTGGAGAGGGAGGGAAGCTCATTCCTGCTCTTGAAAGTCGAGGACCTGGGGGACAAGAATTGAAGTTCAAGGCCACCAAGGAGAAAGCAGCCTGAAAACCTGCCCAGGCATTAACCTGGGGCATCTGATGGATTGCATTCTGGGAACAAGGGTCAACATGAAATACCACAACCTTCACAAAGACAACAGTATAACTGGGGGTTCCCTGGTGGCCCAGTGGTTAGGATTCCGGGCTTTCACGGCTATGGCCAAGGTTCAGTCCTGGTCACGGAAGCTGATATCCTGCAAGCCACCTGCCATGGCCAAATTAAAAATTAAATTATTAATTTAATAAAAATAAATTAAAAATTAAAGTCCTGTCAAATCAGCTCAAATCCTGGTTGGACTAAGACAGTGTTTTTTAAAGTATTACCTTTGGACACTTCAAGGTCTTTTGGGGTAGGGAGGTCAAAACTATCTTTATAATAATAATGAGATGTAATTTGCCCTTTTTTACCATATTAATATCTGCATTGATGGTACAAAAGCAATGGAAAATTAAGCTGCTGCCCCCTTGGCATGAATCAGGCAGTGACATCAAACCACACTAGTAATCATTGTTTTCCTCACCACTGCACAAAGTTAAAAAAAAGAAAAGAGACAAAAGTCAGTTTCACTTCAGACTGTCCTTGATGAAGCAGGGAAACTCATTAATGTTATTAATTTTGAACTCCTGAATACACATCTTTTTAATGTTTTGTGTGATGAAACGTGAAGTATGCCTAAAACACTTCTGCTGGCTCTGGAAGTACCATGGTTGTCCAAGGATGCATTTCCTTGGTGCATTTCTTTGCAGTTGTTTGAGATGTGAGCTGAATTAGCCTCTTATTTAAAGAAACATGCTTTTTACCTGAAAGAACAAGCGAGAGAGGAGCTATGGTTATCTAGACTTCGGGCATTTGGCAGACATTTTCTCAAAAATGAACAAAGTAACCCTGTCACTGAGAGAGTCAATTCTTAGGCAGGTTGATAAGAAGTCCTGGGGTCCCTGAGAAGAGGGGAGTCTGGGGTTCTCAAGGAGGAGGAAAGGACAAACTCTTTTTTTTTTTCCCTCTACATTCCTTAGTCTTAGACACAAAAAACACTTTTTTTCTTTAAGCCCAGAACTGATTACACAACAAAAAACTCAGTTTAAACTGTACTAGAGTATTATTGCTGTATTATATAACAGCAATGTATTCTGCTTGAGGACAGTTTCTCCTTCCTGAAAAGCTTCTGACTAAGCCTGATATTTCCCACTGTTTCCGCTGTTGAAAACAGCGGAAACGGTGTCAAACTTTATTTTTTTGGGCTCCAAAATCACTACAGATGGTGATTGCAGCCATGAAATTAAAAGATGCTTACTCCTTGGAAGGAAAGTTATGACCAACCTAGATAGCATATTCAAAAGCAGAGACATTACTTTGCCAACAAAGGTCCGTCTAGTCAAGGCTATGGTTTTTCCTGTGGTCATGTATGGATGTGAGAGTTGGACTGTGAAGAAAGCTGAGTGCCAAAGAATTGATGCTTTTGAACTGTGGTGTTGGAGAAGACTCTTGAGAGTCCCTTGGACTGCAAGGAGATCCAACCAGTCCATTCTGAAGGAGATCAGCCCTGGGATTTCTTTGAAAGGAGTGATGCTAAAGTTGAAACTCCGTTACTTTGGCCACTTCATGTGAAGAGTTGACTCATTGGAAAAGACTGTGATGCTGGGAGGGATTGGGGGCAGGAGGAGAAGGGGACGACAGAAGATGAGATGGCTAGATGGCATCACCGACTCGATGGATGTGAGTTTGGGTGAACTCCTGGAGTTGGTGATGGACAGGGAGGCCTGGCGTGCTGTGATTCATGGGGTCGCAAAGAGTTGGACACAACTGAGCGACTGAACTGAACTGAACTGAATCCTGATATTTTAGAATGTACATTATGGGAGTGGGTCTGATAGGATCTTTCTATTTTTAAATTCTAATTCTGTTATCCTAAAATGTAAATCGTGGGAGTGGGTCTAGTAAAATTTTTACAACCTTGAGACATTCTTTTGATTTATTGTAATAACTAATTTAAAAAGTGTATAATTCCCTTGCTAAAGACTAGCAGGGGAGCAACCTCTGTTCCCCTTCTGATGTCTATGTCAGAAGCTTTCTCCCTTTTTATACTTTAATAAAACATTGCTACACAAAAGCTCTTGAGTGATCAAGCCTGGTCCTTAGTCCCAAAGCTAAATCTTCTCCAGGAGATCACGAATCTGACATTGTTCACTGTAAGCTATCATCACTTCAAGGAAAACAACTGATTGTGTTTGTGGCCAACAATAAAGTTTGAGCTTGAGAACTTCCCACCATCTTAGCATGTTTCTGATAAGGTCGGTGGTGTAGTATCAGAATCATTTTTTGGTATGAAAAAAAGTGTCATGAAATGCGCTAACATTTGAAGATCTGTGTAATTCAGTGAACCAACACTTTCCAAATTACCAATGCATGATATTTAAAAAAAAAATCATGCAGGGGTAAAAAAAAGTCCCTTCAAAGTGCAAAATAGGTCAGTAGGTTTTTAACTGGATAAGGTATGAAAAGTTCCTGAGTTGGTTTCTGATTCCACATTGCAACTAATCTTTAAGAAACTCCCACTTGTCTAATTTAGTGTAGACCAAAAAAAAGAATATTCACAACTGTCTGAAAAGGCTATTATTAAACAACTTCTCCTTTTCCAACTGCATATCTGTATGAGGCTGAAGGTTCTTCCTATATTTCAACCAAAATAGCAGGAGTGGCAGCTGAATGCTGAAGCGGGTGTGAGGATGCCGTGGTCTTGTTTCAAACCACACATCAAAGAGATTCACAAACATGGTGCAATACAACCCTGCTGTTCTCAAAATTCTTCCTTCCTTTTTTTTTTTAGTTTCCCAACTACGAGTTGAACCTCGGGTCCTCAGCAGTGAAAGCACAATTTTCTAACCACTGGTTCACCAGGGAATTCCCTCACAATTCTGAAAATATAATTGTTTTTCATAAGAATATGTTATTTACATTGACCTGTGGTAGTAGGTTTACTAGTGTTATTTTAACATTTATTTAAATTTATATAACATTTATTGTTTAATAATATTTACATATTATTGACTGTGCTGGGTCGTCACTGGGGCTCATGGGCTTTCTCTGGTTGTGGCTAGCGGGGCCAGCTCTCCAGTTGCGGTGCCTGGTGCCTAGGCTTCTCACTGTGGCGGCTTCTCTTGTGGGGGAGCCCTGGCTCTAGAGCACACCGACTTCAGCATTTGTGGTGCCCGGGCTTAGTTGCCCTGCAACATGTGGGATCCTCCTGGACCAGGAATGGAACCCGTGTCCCCTGCAAGGTGGGTTCCTAATCTCCGGACCACCAGGAAAGCCCTACTGTTATTTAAAATGTATTCATAAGTAAATAGTCATTAAATTGTCTCTGTTTTAATCTTGTAATATGAAAAATACAGAAAGAGATAATCCACATACATAACAGCTTTTTGGAGTCCCTCGATGGGTTTTTACTTTTTATTTGGGGGGCAACTCCCCCTCCTACTCCCCGTGTCCTTGCTAGCACTTTTTCTGACAGCAGTTTAGAAAATGCCTGAACGGAGCACTGGGCACACCTGGACCTCCAGCCCTGCTCTGTGGGACACTGGGGGTGGGTTTCCAATCACTGGGCTCAGCGCTAAATCTTGGCAGGAGCGGGGCAGCTGGCGTGGGTTGGGGCGGCTGCAGAAGGGCAGCCTGGCTGTCCTCTAGTAGAACTCCTGTCTGTGCAGTGCATGGCACTGTCCAACCCCCAGCACTTTGCCCTAGCTCTCTCTGCAGAAGGTAAGGATATCCTGGTATGGCGAGTGCTTTTTTTTTCTGTTCCAGATTTAACTTATTTTAAAATCTCTTTTATTTATTTATTTTTAGTTGAAGGATACTTACAATATTGTGTTGGTTTCTGCTATACATCAACGTGGATCAGCCATAGGTGTACATATGTCTCCTACCTTTTGTGCCTCCCTCCCACCTCCCACCCCACCCCACCCCTCTAGGTTGTCACAGAGCCCAGGTTCCAGTTTCCCGAGTCATACAGCAAATTCCCACTGGCTATCTATTTTACATATGTTACTGTAAAGTCTTTCGACTAAGATCAAGAGTAGTATCTGTTCTTATCAGTTTTTTGGATCATTTCTAAGAAGGCAAAGGAGCGCCATTTCCTCAGTTAACCTTAGTTTTGTGGCTGTGATGTTTCTTGCCTCACCACATTTGGGTTGCTACTATACTTAGAGACAATTTGTTTTAGCTTTGACAGCTGAACTTATCATTATTTTCATAGGAATTTTATTGGCTTGAAAGGATAATTTGTGTTATTTTCTACTTGTCTTTGGCATGTAGAAAGAAATAAAAACCTGATGTTTACATCACATATTTTTACTCAGTCTGTCTCACATGTGAGAGTGAAATACATGCTTAAAAAAATAGAAAAAGAAAAGAAGGTAAAATGGTCCTGAGATCACTGCATTACGATCTTCCCCTACCCTTAAAATTATCTGTTTTCAAGTGACATGATTTTATATAGAGAAAACTCTAAAGACTCCACCAAAAAACCCAAAAAACCTCAAATCTGTTATCTCAATGAATTCTGTAAAGTTGCAGGATACGAAATTAATACTCAAAGCCAGTTTCTATACACTAACAATAATTATCTGGAAAGAGGTTTTATTTTCTTCAAAAAGCTTTATTGTTTCCATTTGGTGGGCTCCAGTGTGGTTAAACGGAGAAGGCAATGGCACCCCACTCCAGTACTCTTGCCTGGGAAATCCCATGGACAGAGGCGCCTGGTGGGCTGCAGTCTATGGGGTCGCTAAGAGTCGGACACGACTGAGTGACTTCCCTTTCACTTTTCACTTTCATGCATTGGAGAAGGAAATGGCAACCCACTCCAGTGTTCTTGCCTGGAGAATCTCAGGGACGGGGGAGCCCGGTGAGCTGCCGTCTATGGGGTCGCATGGGGTCGCACAGAGTCAGACACGACTGAAGCAACTTAGCAGCAGCAGCAGCAGCAGTGTGGTTAAAAACCTGTCTGGAGGTTGCAGGGAGAGGTTCAGGCAGAAGCCCTTATACCAGGGAGATGCAGGGGGGCCCCTCAAAGGCTACTGAGCTTTGGGGGGCTACTCATAGGACCTTTGGAAAGGATTCTCTGCCCATCTCAGCCCAGGGGCTGTCAGCCAGCCTTACTGAGATTAGTCATGTGGTCACCGTCTTCCTGATGACTTTCACCTCTTTCTCTGTTACAGACCAGAGTTCGTGAACTCTTTAATCAGTAGAAATTGATAAAAGGCCAGGAAAAAAATTCAGCAAGGCTTTACTGGGACTACAGCAGGAGGGAGCGAGAACAAGTAACCAGTACCCTTGCTCACTCCCTGCGGTGGGGTCCGGGTTGGGGTGGGGGGCGGAGGCGGGCAGGAGGTATAAGCTGGTCCCTTAAATGGGGGAGGGGAGGGCTTCCCTGGTGGCTCAGTGGTAAAGAATCCGCCTGTCGGTGAAGGAGACACGGGTTCGATCCCTGGTCTGGGACGATCCCACATGCTGCTGAGCAACTAGGCTCATGCACCACAACTATTGAGCCCACGTGCTGCAGCTACTGAAACCCGAGTGCCCTAGAGCTGGTACTCCAAAACAAGAGAAGCCACTGCAGTGAGAACCTGCACACCACAACTAGAGAAAATTCCGAGAAGCGATGAAGATCCAACACAGCCAAAAATAAATAAATAAATAAAATTAAAAGAAAAAATCTGAAACCAGGATCCAATGCATTTGCCATTTGGCCATTAAAAAAAAATATGGGGGAGGGGAGGATGGGTCCCCTGGGTAGAGGTGGAGGGGTGGCTTGGGTGATCTGCCCAACCCCTTGGTTATGCTATGTGCAGGGCCTGACATCTCAGAAGTGGCAGTTGGATTTTGATCTTTTCGTGTCTTGTTCCTGATTTGCCCAGCTGTGCATGTATGGAGTTGCTTTTAGCCCCTTATAGTTTCCTTGTTTTCTGTTGCTGCAGAGATATATTCAGTTGTCCGGGTATATGTCCCAGTCCTGAGTCCCAGCCTGTCTCACCTCTAGGAAGCTGTCGTCCAGGTATGTGTGGGCAGAACCCAGGGCACGCAAATGCAGAAGAGCCTGGTTCAGGGTCTTCTCCAGGGCCGTGGTGGTTTCCATAGCCTCCAGGTCCTGCCTCACCCCTACTGGGCCAGCTTCTCTGAGTCCTGGAAGAGGGTGGAGCAGGTGAACTGGTTTTGGTCTTCTAAAGATGCTTGGAGCCCTCACAGTTCTTGACCAACTGGCAGGAAGAAGCAGCCCACACCCTCCAGAGCCACGTTGTTGCAGTTGAAGTAGAAGCCCAGAGAGGTAAGTGTAGAAGGCCAGAGACTCCCAGACGCTGGTCGACTATATAGTGGGCTGCAGTTTCCATGTTAGTGGAATAAGTCTGACAAATCTGGGAGCTCATGGTTGATGACAGTAAGGAGCCACCACACAAAACCCTGTTGGCTGGTCCTAGAGGTAGGGGGTGGCCGAGAAGATAGTCCTGGAGGTGGTGACTGGAGAGTAGGTTACAGGATGGTCAGAGGCTGGAAGGAAAGCCACTGCTCTGTTCTGACCAACTACTGTTGAAGCAGAGGCAGATCTGCCTGACTGCTGGATGGGCTCCAAAAAAGAAATTAAGGACCTCCCCTAGTGGCTTAGAGGGTAAAGAATCAAACTCATGTCTCCTGCATTGGCAGGTGGATTCTTTACCACTGAGCCATCAGGGAAGCCCTAAGATTGTTTTTAAATAAAATAAATCCAAAGAAAATAAAAGGAATCAGCAATAACAGCAGAAATTAATGAAACAAAAAACAAACTATAATACAATGTCTCAAAGCTAGACTCTTTGAAAAACTAAAAACAGAATACTCTGAAGATACTGATCAAGAAAAAATAGAAATAAGTCACTACTTTGCCCTACAAAATTTTCTGTCTTTATACCCCTTTTATAATATGGCTGCTAACATAGAGCAAATTTAAAAATAATAACACTAATTACACATATTTTAAAATTACAGATATAGTTCATATAGCACAAAATTACACTGTTTTATTTTATAATGTGTATTTATTTATTTGGCTGCACCAGCTCTTATTTGCAGCATGTAGGATATAGTTCCCCGACCTTGGACCCACTGCATTAGGGGCACAGAGTCTTAGCCACTGGACCAGCAGGGAAGTCCTGTAATGTCTATTTTTGTTTAATTTTATTTTTACTATTTATTTATTTGGCTGCATCTGGTCTTAGTTGGGGCACAGGGGATCTCTGCATTATGTGCAGTCTCTCATGGTCGTACAGGGTCTCTCCAGTTGTGGCACACGGGCTTAGTTTCTCTGCTGGCACGCAGGCTCTTTCTGGATCAGGGATGGAACTCACATCCCCTGCACTGCAAGGCAGATTCTTTGTACTGGACCACCAGGGAAGTCCCCTTTAATGTCTGTTTTAAAGTTTAAATTGGTATTTAATAATAATAATAAATAATAATAAAATAATCCAGCTCTCTTTTGGTTACAATTTGCGTGAAATATAATTTTCTGTATTTTCATTTTCAACCTGTTTGTCTCTTTAAAGTGAGTCTTTTGTAAGCATATCATCAATTATTAAGATCCATAGTCATGCTGATTTTTCCATCAGCGCCTTAAGCTGTTCAAAATTGATATCATCCTCTTAACAAAACAAATTCCTTCTTCTTAATTCCTCTGCTTACCATCCCCATGTTGTTTTCACCTGTATTTTTGTTTCAGAATTCTTAGTAACTGGCTAATAATAATGTTTCTTATATGCCAGTAATGTACAGGTTTAATTATTGTAGGTTTTAAAAAAACATTTCTGTATTTATTTATTTGGCTGCACCGGCTCTTAGTTGCAGCACCCAGGATCTCTAGCTGTGGCATGTGGGATCTAGTTTCCTGACCAGGGATTAAAGCCAGGACCCCTGCATTGGAAGGGCAGTCTTAGCCACTGGATCACCAGGGAAGTCATTACATTTACAAGTGGTGGACAAGGGATTGATTTTTAATACATAGAGAATTCTTAAAAATCATTAAGACCAACAACCTAGTGGGAAAATGCACAAATGTTAGAGAACAAATGTCACTAAGAAGAGGAATATAAATGGTTCTTCAATTAGATGCTCAACCTCAATCATGAAATAAAATTGATGCCACTTTTCATCTATCAGGTTGGCAAAATTATAGTATTAATGCGGTGTTTGCCAAATTCAGACTGAAATTGAAGAAAGTGGAGAAAACCACTAGACCATTCAGGTATGACCTAAATCAAATCCCTTATGACTATACAGTGGAAGTGAGAAATAGATTTAAGGGACTAGATCTGAAGACAGAGTGCCTGATGAACTATGAATGGAGGTTCGTGACATTGTACAGGAGACGGGAATCAAGACCATCCCCAAGAAAAAGAAATGCAAAAAAGTAAAATGGCTGCCTGAGGAGGCCTTACAAACAGCTGTGAAAATAAGAGAAGTGAAAAGCAAAGGAGAAAAGGAAAGATATACCCATTTGAATGCAGAATTCCAAAGAACAGCAAGGAGAGATAAGAAAGCCTTCCTCAGAGATCAATGCAAAGAAATAGAGGAAAACAATAGAATGCGAAAGACTAGAGATCTCTTCAAGAAAATTAGAGATACCAAGGGAACATTTCATGCAAAGATGGGCTCGATAAAGGACAGAAATGGTATGGACCTAACAGAAGCAGAAGATAGTAAGAAGAGGTGGCAAGAATACACAGAAGAACTGTACAAAAAAGATCTTCATGACCCAGATAATCATGATGGTGTGATCACTGACCTAGAACCAGACATTCTGGAATGTGAAGTCAAGTGGGCCTTAGAAAGCATCACTACGAACAAATCTAGTGGAGGTGATGGAATTCCAGTTGAGCTCTTTCAAATCCTGAAAGATGATGCTGTGAAAGTGCTACACTCAATATGCCAGCACATTTGGAAAACTCAGCAGTGGCACAGGACTGGAAAAGGTCAGTTTTCATTCCAATCCTAAAGAAAGGCAATGCCAAAGAATGCTCAAACTACCGCACAATTGCACTCATCTCACACGCTAGTAAAGTAATGCTCAAAATTCTCCAAGCCAGGCTTCAGCAATATGTGAACCGTGAACTTCCTGATGTTCAAGCTGGTTTTAGAAAAGGCAGAGGAACCAGAGATCAAATTGCCAACATCTGCTGGATCATGGA
>NW_011495071.1:8399918-8406361 GCF_000754665.1 Bison bison bison
CTCTTGAGAAATCTGTATGCAGGTCAGGAAGCAACAGTTAGAACTGGACATGGAACAACAGACTGGTTCCAAATAGGAAAAGGAGTATGTCAAGGCTGTATATTGTCACCCTGTTTATTTAACTTCTATGCAGAGTACATCATGAGAAACGCTGGGCTGGAAGAAACAAGCTGGAATCAAGATTGCTGGGAGAAATATCAATAACCTCAGATATGCAGATGACACCACCCTTATGGCAGAAAGTGAAAAGGAACTAAAAAGCTTCTTGAAGAAAGTGAAAGAGGAGAGTGAAAAAGTTGGCTTAAAGCTCAACATTCAGAAAACGAAGATCATGGCATCTGGTCCCACCACTTCATGGGAAATAGATGGGGAAACAGTGGAAACAGTGTCAGACTTTATTTTTCTGGGCTCCAAAATCACTACAGATGGTGACTGCAGCCATGAAATTAAAAGACGCTTACTCCTTGGATGGAAAGTTATGACCAACCTAGATAGCATATTCAAAAGCAGAGACATTACTTTGCCAACAAAGGTCCGTCTAGTCAAGGCTATGGTTTTTCCCGTGGTCATGTATGGATGTGAGAGTTGGACTGTGAAGAAAGCTGAGCACCAAAGAATTGACGCTTTGGAACTGTGATGTTGGTTGGAGAAGACTCTTGAGAGTCCCTTGGACTGCAAGGAGATCCAACCAGTCCATTCTGAAGGAGATCAGCCCTGGGATTTCTTTGGAAGCAATGATGCTAAAGCTGAAACTCCAGTACTTTGGCCACCTCACACGAAGAGTTCACTCATTGGAAAAGACTCTGATGCTGGGAGGGATTGGGGGCAGGAGGAGAAGGGGACAACAGAGGATGAGATGGCTGGATGGCATCACTGACTCGATGGATGTGAGTCTGGGTGAACTCCGGGAGTTGGTGATGGACAGGGAGTCCTGGTGTGCTGCGATTCATGGGGTCGCAAAGAGTCGGACACGACTGAGCGACTGATCTGATCTGATCTGACTCCTTGGAATGAAAGTTATGACCAACCTAGACAGCATATTAAAAAGCAGGGACATTACTTTGCCAACAAAGGTCTGTCTAGTCAAGGCTATGGTTTTTCCAGTAGTCATGTATGGATGTGAGAGTTGGACTGTGAAGAAAGCTAAGCGCCGAAGAGTTGATGCTTTTGAACTGTGGTGTTGGAGAAGACTCTTGAGAGTCCCTTGGACTGCAAGGAAATCCAACCAGTCCATCCTAAAGGAGACCAATCCTCGGTGTTCATTGGAAGGACTGATGTTGAGGCTGAAACTGCAATACTTTGGCCACCTGATGGGAAGAGCTGACTCATTGGAAAAGACCCTGATGCTGGGAAAGATTGAGGGCAGGAGGAGAAGGGGACGACAGAGGATAAGATGGTTGGATGGCATCATCGACTCGATGGACATGGGTTTGGGTGGACTCCAGGAGTTGGTTATGGACAGGGAGGCCTGGCGTGCTGTGGTTCATAGAGTCACAAAAAGCCGGACACGACTGAGCAACTGAACTGAACTGAACTGAATGCGGTATTGGTTTTAGAAATCATTCAAGCTTGGGTCTGATCTTCCTTTAAAAAGGTAAGAAATACCCAACCCAAAAGATTTGTCTCAGGAATCGCCAGGAGCCCAGTTCCAAGAACCCATTTTCTTAATCAGTGAACAGTGCTGCTTCCCACACACATTAGAAAAGAATTGAAAGCAAATACTATGAGAATCTACATCAGGGCTGTCAATGTCAGCACTATTGACATTTGCCTGCATGTGCGCTCAGTCACTCAGACATGGCTCACTTTTTGCGAACCCATGGACTATAGCCCACTAGGCTCCTCTGTCCATGGGATTCTCCAGGCAAGAATACTGGAGTGGATTGCCATCTTCTCCTCCAGGGGATCTTCCCAATCCAGGGATTGAACCTGCGTCTTCTGCATTGGCAAGCTGATTCTTTACCACTGAGCTACCTGGGAAGCCCCTATTGACTTTTAGAGCTGGGTAATTCTTTCTTTTCTGTTTAGTTATTTGGCTGCATCTGGTCTTAGTTTCAGCACTTGGGGGTCTTTCCACAAAGGGCACAGACTCTGTACCTGCGGTGTACAGGCTTAGTTGCTCTGAGGTCTGTGAGATTTTAGTTCCCTGACCAGGGATGTGTCCCCTGCATTGCACGGTGGATTCTTTACCACTGGACCACCAGAGAATTCCCCAGGGCTGATAATTCTTTGTACCGGGGGCCTGTTCTGTGCATTGAAGGATGTTTTAGCAGCATCCTTGACATCTTTTCATTAGAAATCCTCGCTCCTCTCCCCAGTTACAACAGCCCAAAGTACCTTCAGACATTACCAACTGCCCCCTGGCAAAACTCCTGATAATTTCCTTAAATATTCCTGCCTTTTAATGTAACCTAAGAGATCATGAATACAACCTTATGTCTGAATCCTGTTGTCTATAATCCTGAAAAGCAGAAACACTCTAGGTATGCAATAATAGAGGAAAAGATTACATAGACCATAGTATATCTAGTCAGTGGACTGCAAAGTTGTTATTGATGCCCACCTGATGATGGAAACTAGAGGAAAAAAATCAACCCTGTAGAAAAATGGCTATTTAAAAACTGAGAACTGGACTTGCCTGGTGGCACAGAGGATAAGAATCCACCTGGCAACGAGAGGGACACGTTTCATCCCTGGTCCAAGATTTCACATGCCGCAGAGCAACTAAGCCTGTTTGCGACAACTACTGAGCCCACGTACAGCGACTACTGAAACCCACGTACGAGAGCCTGTGCTCCACGAGAGAAGCCGCCGCAAGGGGAAGCGTGCGCACTGCAGCAGAGTAGGCCCTGCTTGCTGCAGCACCACAAAGTCCACACAGAGCAACCAAAACCCAGTGCAGCCAAAAATAAGTAAATAAAAGTATTTAAAAAAAAAATATATTAAAAATTTCTAATAACATGGTTATGATTTTAACTTTAAATATATACATAATTACATACTCAAATGAATAGAAAACTTAAAACCTGAACATAGATGTTTAAAGCAGCTTTATTCATAATTGCCACAATTTGAAAAAGCAACCCAGATGTCCGTAGGTAGGTGAATGGTTAAATTATGATACATCTGGACAATGCAATACTAGTCAGTGCTAAAAACACACTATTGAGCCACAAAAAGACAATGAGGAACCTTAAATGCATATTACTAAGTGAAAGGAACCAACCTGAAAACAGCACTGCATACTGCAGGACTCCCAGCTACGTGACATTTTGGAAAGGGCAAAACTATGGAAACAGTAAAAAGGTCTGTGGTTGCCAGGAGTTATAAAGGGGAGGGAGGGATGAATCTGCAGGGCAGAGGATTTTTAGGACGGTGAGTACTCTGTATGCTACGTGATAGATCACAGATCGTAATAGTTACAACAGTTCATAGATTGTAACAAACCACCTGCTCCGGTGTGGGATGTTGATACTGGGGTTGGCTGTGCATCTATGGGGCCAGAGGGTATATGGGAACTCTGTGTACTTTCTGCTTAATTTTGCTGTGAACCTAACCGCCCTTACAAAGTCTGTTGGGGAAAAAAAAGCAGCTTCAGGCTCAAAACTTGTCTGACTTGTTCAAGTGTTATAGAAAAACACAAGCTTCATGGTCATTTCTTATTCAACTGCTTAGACACGTAAATAATTTACTACAGTAACTTTCCTTTGGTGAAACATGGCTTCATCACAACCAATGAACCACCAAATGAACTGTTCTACATATGATGAAACAGTAGCAACACGTTCCTGTGTCAGGATAACAGAAGGGTTAGCATTACATTCAAACTTAGCTGAGCCTCTCAATACCTCTGATTCCTTGGACCTCTCAACCTCTTTGCTGCTATTTATTTGTAAAATGAGACTGTTACCTTAAAAATGATTATTATCTAAAAATACCTCAAATATTATCTAAAAATACCTGGTCCAAATGATGTCAGAGGAAAAATAAAACAATTTTGTTTTCATGAAGAAAAATTACATGCATGAATCTCAACTAAGTTCAAAATGTTACCGATGTTTTGGTGGTAGTATTATAGGTAATTTTGTTATTCAAGTTTTACCTTCTAAATTTGCCATAATAAACATGCATTATTTATATTCAAGGAATAAACATACTTTCTTTTGGCCATCCCATGTGGCATGTGGAACTTGCCCAACTAGACACTGAACCTGTGCCCCCTGCGCGGGAAGCACAGAATCTTAACCACTGCACTATCAGGGAAGTCCTAGAAATAAACACATTAAAAAAAAAAAAATCACAGCACAAAAACTATAGAAAAGAATATTTTATTGAAACAGTTTCTCAATTAACAATGGAGCAAAGTACAATTTGACTCAAATCTGTCCAACCAGCCTCAACTGCTAGTGAAACAATTCAAACATACAGGACAGGATAGGAACCTTAGGGCACATTTCTGCCAATGTGGCAAAAAAAAAAAAAAGAGAAAAAGAAAAGACAAGAGACAGATACAACCAGGCTCCCCTATGCCCTGGGAGTGGGGGTGGCAGCCCTGGCTCCTGCTACAGATAGGACCCTGGGGGGTGGGCTGCCCGACATCCACGTGGTGGGTCAAGGGCCCCCATCACAGCAGAGCAATGCACTACAGAAAGGCCAGCCTGTACCCTCTTCCTTTGCCCACAAGGCCTGCCTCCAAGACAGCAAGATGGCAGTTCTACATTCATGCCAGTCTCTCCTGCCCCCAGGGTCTTGGGACAAGGGGCTCACAGTAGAAAGCACATTTTGGTCAGCCCAGGGGGCCAGGGAGTGAGGGAAAGGCTCTGTCTGAGAGGGCAGAACAACAGGGAGAGAAGGGGGGCAGAAGTCCAAGGGCCATGGAGTACCAGGCAACTGGGAAGATGCAGATTTCAACAGCTGCTTGCAGAATGCTGGCACCCTGCGCCAGCTACTCACACGCCTTTCCTGGCCCAGAGTCCACAGGTGGGGAGCTACAGTGCTCTCACACATCTCACTCCCTCGAGAGGCAGCTGGATTCTCTTCACTTTCTCCCTGCCTACTCTGGCCACTGGGGTTGTACATGTGGGTGGGGGTCGATCTCGAGTGACTTAGGCAGTCCAAATGGATGGGGTCTGGCCAAGAGGCAGAGGACTGTCCAACTTGCAAGAGAAAGGCAAGGAGACCCACAGTGGGGAGGCATGAGAATGGGGATTTTTAGGGGAAAAAACCTTGGAGGAGGCAAAAGTACAGACAGGAGCTCAGAAACCAAACCTGGAAAGCAAGGTTCTGCATACACTGGCCTGTGTGGCATAGATCTCATGGTGGAAAAGGGAGGGAAGGACAACCAGAAGAGCCTGGAAACCCTCTAACAACCCAGGACACCCTTCCCACTACCAGGCCTGTCAGCCAACCACTGATGGCCGCACTCTCACCTACCCACAGGCGAAGAATGAAGACAGAATAGTGATTTTTCCCAAACTAGGACCTGGATGGTAGGGAATCAGCAGGTGGGGTTGGGGAACAAAACGATTTCAGTTTGAACCACAGAACTATTCCAGAAGGAACCAGTAAGCCGTCCCTTCCTTCCCCTTCTCCGCACCTCCAGTCGCAGGTGAGAGAAGAGGAACTGAAGCCTCTGGGGAGGCGGGGAACCAACCCTCCCCCAGTCCTTGGTGCTTAATAAATAGAGGTGGTGAGAGAAGGGGGCAGGGACGAGTGGGGAACTGGGAGGTTATAGTTCATCATTCTTCAAAGTTCGCTTCTGTCCTGTCGGCTGTTCGGGATGTTCCTTCTGTTCGGATTCTGGGAGGAATTGGGGGAAGAGAGAACAGGATGGAGGAAGGTGAGACAGAGGGAACAGGCCCAGCTCAGGGAAGGCACTGCCCTCCAGCACAGCCCGCCACCTCCACCCTCACCTGCTGCGGGACCCCCTAATTCCAGAGGCTCAGAGTCTGCTGCTTCAGGTCCTGCTTTGTGGAAAGAACAGGTTAGTGTCTGCAAGGAGGAGGAAGGGGCTAACGCAGGCGTTAGCAAACTTTTCCCAATAAGAGCCAGACAGTAAATGTCAGTATTTTAGGATCTATGGGCCACACTTGGTCTATTCTGTTTTTGGAAATAACCATCTACAAGATGTAAAGGCCATTCAAAGCTCCAGGGTTGTCCAGAGAGAGGCTGTCCTGCTAGTCTGCTGACCCCTCGGGGCTAAGTGATGTCCATGTTCCCCATCCGCTTCCCCAGCTCACCAGTCTCTTTCTCAGGTTCTGGGATGGGCTTCGTGTCTTCAGTCTGGCCTGGAGGGAAACCAGGAGGAAAAGGTAGTCCCCGGAGGGAAGGGAAAGCTTCCTCCTGCCCAGTGATGCCTGAACCAGTCCCCTGGCCTCACCTGGTGGAGGGATGACCTTCTCACTCTGGTCACTGGTGCTGGCATTGAGGGGAGCCTCTGCCCG
>NW_011495071.1:8406461-8422070 GCF_000754665.1 Bison bison bison
ATTGAGCAGATACTGCACCTCGCGGTCCAGGGCCGCCATCTTGGCCTCGATGTCTTTCGAGAGCAACACGGGCTTCTCTGTGGTGGGAAGCTTGGCCTGCTCGGCCACGGTTGTGTTCTTCCAGGCCTGTGGGCGAGGTCAGGACAGGCTTGGAGCCAGCAGATGCCTCTGTCCCGGATGAAACACACCCCAACCAACCTCTGGCTCTTCCCCTCAGACCTCAAATCACTGCCCGTCACTGTCAGCCCCCGAAGCAAACAGATACCTCAGGATGGCATCTGAGGCTCTCCACAAGGGAGTGCCAAACTGCCTATTTCTGGTTTCCATCCTATTTCTATGGACTAACCACAGTTGAACCTCTTATTTTTCTCCTTATTTCAACCGCTTTGGTGCTCTGGTTCAAAAAACAGCCCCCACATCCAGAACAGCTTCTGCATCTCACGACAGGTCATTCTGAGCTCCCCAAACCCTGCCCCAATTTCTGCATGCAGTTCAAGCCCCAGCTCCTCAGAGCAGCTCTCTCTGATCCCGCAGGGATGGGCTCCACTACCCCTCTAATCGACGACTCATGCCTATGACCCTGGTCTGGGACTGATCAGACGTGATCCCAAATGCAGCCATCTTTTGCCTTTCCAATGAGCTGCCAAGCCAGGAGGCAATGACTGCTGAGTCTCCATTTCTCCGCATCTCCCCTGCTGCCAAGGATGGCCCACCTTGCCAGGTAAGTCTCCAATTAAGTATTTATATGGGGATTACCCAGGTCTCATTGATGATTTTCTCTAACGTTGTCATCTCCACTTCAGTGAAGATCTGGTCCATCTCTGGGATGAGCCGGGCCCCCCTGCAGTCAGAGAGGAGACCGTCAGCCCAGGAAGGACAGGGGTGGGACTGAGTGGGGAAGAAGAGCAGAGGGGCTGCTCACTTGAGGAACATGCTGGAATGATTGAGGAGATTATCCAGGGCAGACAGCCGTTCGGGCCACTTCTTGCGCTCTTCCACCCGAAAAAAGAGCCCGTGGCACAGCTTCCGTAGTTCAGCCAACTTCTCCTTCAACATCTGACGGACGTGGGGGTGGGAGAGGGCAGAGGGGTTAGGGGACGACAGCCTTGCATCCTTCTTTATGACCTCACACCCCAGCTCTCTTTCCTTTCCCCATCCTGCCCACCACATCCTGGGAGCCCTCTCACCGCTGTGGTGGCCCCAAAGCCCTCATCCTCCAGCCAAGTGGACGTGGCACTGAGCTTCCCAGAGATGTCCTCACGCTGCTCCTCGGTCGACACTTCCTGGTACTCGGGCTGGTACAGCTTGTCCTGGGGAGGTGCACAGAGCGCGAGTGTGCAGCAGGCCCTCGGGGCAAGGCTCTTGGGGCAGGACCCTCCTCCCCGACCCCATCCCTTGTCCTGAGGCAGGCCTGTGTCCCAGCCCACCAACCTGAGTCTCAAAGATGAAGGCTTCCAAGCTGTTGGCTGCTTTCTCCCGTTCCTGCTTCTGCAGGTCCCGGAGTGTCAGGTCCTGGAGTCTGTGGCCGAGGGGCAGCAGGAGTGAGGGGTGCTGCTCCATAGCCTGCGCCCACCCTCCGCACGCTTGCAGCCTTTACTCACTTCTGGGCCGAGCGGGCCAGCTGGTCCTCGGGCAAGTCAGGCAGGTCCAGGACGACCAGCTCCACTCCGATCTCCTCCACCATCCTCTGCTTCCGGGCTGGTTTCTGCTTCTTTTCTTCCTCCGGGGCTGGAGGGGCACCCTCAGACCCCGCCTCTCCCTTCTCGCTTGGCTTCTGTGGGGAAGAGACGAGGGTGTGAGGGAAAGCATGATCAGCCCTCCTGTCCTCCACGGGTGGGGATGGCTCTGGGGACAGGAAGCACGGCAGGTGCCTGTCCCGTCAGCCTCGGGGTCCAAGCCGACTTCACTCTGCCGAGAGCTCACCTGGGCCTCGGGCTTGTCCCCGCCGTCTTTCTCTGCAGCCTTTTCTCCTTCAGGGGCTGCAGCCCCCTTAGCCTCAGGGGGTGGGGGCGAAGAGGTGTCCTCCGCTGGGGCCTCAGCTTCCTCCTTGAGCTCTGCTTGCTCTCCAGGCTCGTCCTTGCTCCCCTCAGCAGGCCCTTCCTCCTCCTCCTGGAAACAAACAGACACACCCTCTGAGGAGTCACCAGCAGGGCCCATGGATCAGGACTGGCTCTGCTTTGAAGGGCTCACTGCCTATGACATAGCTTGAGGGAGACAGAGGACCACTGTGTGGAAATGGGCAATGGGCGTCTGGACTGAGGCAGTCTAGCTGGACAAAGGAAAAGTGTCTGGAGGTGACGGTGAGCCTTGGGATGGCTTAGAATCCAGAGAAGGGTTTGGTGAACCCAGCTCGGGCTAAGGGGAAAGAAAGAAAGATTCAGTTGTGTCCAACTCTTTGCGACCCCATGGACTGTAGAAACCAGGCTCCTCTGTCCATGTAATTCTTCAGGCAAGAATACTAGAGTGGGTTGCCATTCCCTTCTCCACAGGCTAAGAGGAGGCGGGGCCTATCATATCCTGAAAAGCTGGGATCAACACCCCAACCCCCAGTCTCTGCTGCTGCCGCCTGGTCCCATGCACTGTCCTACACGCTCCCCTGGCTCCACCCTGGCCTTACCTGGACTGTGTCAGTACCATTTTCTTTAGTATCTGGTGTGCTGCCACCTCCAAACAGGCTGGAGATGGTGTTGCCAAGTTCTAGAAAGAGGAAAACCCAAAGACTTAAAGAGCGCCACAGAAGTGACTCCACCCCCAACCCTAAGGGGGAGGCCTGCCCACCTCCCTGGAAGGCACACAAGGACACTCTCTCACACACGTGCACACACTCATCTTACTGGTCAGAGTAGATTCCTCTTCTGGGCTGTCCTCCACCAGCGTCTCAAACACAGACTCCACCTGACAACATGGATCCGAGGTGAAGACAAGCACATGCTAACCCACCTTTTCTCCACAAACATCCTGCCTGGCGGGTCACTGTTTAGGCACAATCATGTGACTTCCAGCTGTGCTAGCCTGTCCTCTCCCCTGCCTCCTCCAAGGGCTTCTGGATGGAGTCTCCTCCACCCCTGGTTGATTACAAGCCCTTTGAGAGGGGACTGGAGCTTCCCCCTCCTCACCCTCACACTCCTCCACTCAACAGAATGGGCCATGGTTGTCCACAGTATGTTCTAAAAGATACAAATCCCATGAACTGTTGTTAATAAGCAGGTTTCTCAGCCATCCTAGACCCTGAAAATTACAACGTCAGTGAGCATTCACAGGCTCTGAGATGGCCCACACCAGATCCCTTGTTTAGCTCAAGATTTATCCAACTCCCAGACCCACTTTATTGACCATGTTTGAACACTACAAGGAACCGCTGTTGAAGAGGCTGGTGGTGCCTGGGCCCCGCCTGGCACAGGGGGGCTCCTGCTCTCACCCTGTCCAGGCTGAGCACACCACTCTCGTCCAGGTTGAAGTGAGCCTTGATGCCCTTGGACTCATAGTCGGGATACTTCTTGAAGCTCTCTCCCACACCTTTTAGCTTCACTGTGGTCAGATTCTGGGAGCCAAATACCCTGGGTGGGGAGGAGAAACCCATTCAGGGGAGCCTGCAAGCCTGCCTCCAAGCTCTAGTCTACACAGCCTCTGGGTATGAGACATGGGGCCCTCCCCGAGGACACCCTCAAGATGGAAGCACCTCCCAGAGGAGAAGCTCAGCCCAAACCCAAGCCCAAGCCCACAGGCTGCTTCCCCTGTGTCACCCGCAGACCCCATCCCTCCCTCCCTGGAGTCCCCATCTGGCCCCACCCCCTCACCGAAGATCCTCAGGCCCCAGGAAGCCCAGGTCACCATAGTTGATGTGGAAGTTGAAGTCATGGCTGTAGCGGTTAAAGGTGATGACTTTGCGTTGAGGGTAGGGTCCCATGCGGGAGAAGAGGACGCGCTTATTGTGCTTCAGGCTGCGGACCCCAGTCTCCTCCTCCACCTCCCTCGTGAACTCCACCTACATGGCAGGAGAAGGGAGGCCCGGTGGAGAAGCACAGCAGGGTCTGGGGTGGGGAATGCCGATGGCAGGAAGACAGAGGGATAGGCTTGAGCAGACAGTGGAGATGACCCTGGGAGAGGTATGGGGAGCCTTCCACCCAGCACACAGGCTTACTCACCAGGATGGGGTAGATCACTGCATCCCGGATGACGAAAGGCTTCACCTTGAAGGCTTTGCTGAGCGCGGCCGCCTGGTACACAGCCCCCATAGCAGCGGCTTCGTCGGCATTGATGTTCTTCCCCAGCTCCTCCCTGTGAACATCCCAAGGCTCAGGACCATCCATCTGCAGCCTGGCCTGGCCCCCCTCCCCTCAGCCCTCCTGCTGCTCAGGCCCCACACTCACTTGCCCACAGCCTTCAGCAGCACCTCCTGCACTTTGGGGACACGAGTGGCCCCGCCCACCAGGATCACCTGCTCAATCTCATCCTGTAGGGGGAGAAAGCGGGGGATGGGTTGGCTCCAAGGTCACCCTCCTCCTCAGCACAGACTCTTCTCTGACTTCTTCCCTCCTCCCTGCCACCTCTTCACTTTCCATCCCGTCTGCCTCCCCGCCACACCCACCCCGATGACCCTGCCTCACCAGTTTCATCTCTGCACTCTGCAGCGCCTGCTGCACGGGCCCAGGGACCCGCTCAAACAAGTCTGCACACAACTCTTCAAACTCCACTCGAGTCACCTTTGCCTTGAAATCCACATCGTCCATCAGGCCCTCGATCTGGGAAAGGAACAGGAAGGTCAGAGCACTCACCCAGGTCCTGCTCTCTGGGTTGGTGGGTCAGATACCAAGGGGACAGGATACTGGGAGGCAGGCAGGAAGCATGGGAACAAGTGATGGGCCACCCCGAAATCGAGCTCAGGGTGGTGGGGTCCTCCATCCTCTGGTGGGGGGCGGGAAATCTTTGCCCTCAAGCAGCCACGTGTGAGCACCTGGGCCATGTGATCAGCATTGGCGCTCAGAACGGTCTTCAGTCGATTGGCCTCACGCAGCAGCTTGGCCATGGCACGAGGGTTCTCTCGCACGTCCTTTGCTCTCTGACCCTTGCGCTGCTCATTGAAAAGCCTGGCCAGGTGCTCACGCAGGCGGAGCTCCATCTCCAGGCCCCCCAGGGTACGGTCAAACCTGTGCAGGAAAGGGAAGAGGGACAAGTGTGAGGAACACACGGGGTCCCTTCATCCACACAGGAACCTGGCTCTCACCCACACGGCTAACACCTCTCAGCCATAGTCCATCTGGCCATTTATTCAACTGTAACTACTATGCATCAAATTATGTATTTGTCTCTGGAAATACAATTGTAAGAAGGAAAAAAAAAGACAAGGTCCCTGTTATCAAACAGTTTATAATCGAGCAATTAACCACACTGTGAAATTTTAGCAATCCTCTGTATTATAACAGAGAGACAGATAATGCCACTAGAACATAGATAAGTGAAATTTCAGCTATTTAGAGATGTCTGGGAAAGTTCTGTGAAGAAGTGATGCTGGAGCTGAAACTTGAAGATGAGCTGGAGTTAATGAGGTGAAGAAGAGAGGAAAGAACATTCTAGGCAAAGGGTGAGGTGTGAGAAAACAAGAGTGTATAAGTTCAATGGAGGGCAAAGATGGCTGGAGTTCAGGGTCAGAGCCAAGCTGGAGTTGTCATACAGGTGGCTTTATAAGCCAAGACAAAGGTGTGGAGCCACTGAAGGGTTTCTAAAGAAATGAGATACAGACAGGTTTGAAAAGAACCCTCTAGCTGAATGTGGAGAAAGAACTGGAGGGAGGCCACACTGGCAGCAGTGAGATATGCTATTCTGCAGGTGAGAGGTGACAGCAGTTCAGACTAATACGGAAGCCGTAAAGGTGGACAGAAAAGAATGGGTTCATGAAATAACATAACATCAGCAACAAGGAAAGCAAAGATGCCAAGAACAAAGAAATAGTTGAAGCTAACATTCCTCATACGGCCTATGGCCTTATGGATTTCCTCAGAAGCAGCTTGGGACATTCATTGCCCTCAACCTTCCCAAACTGTCTCCCCGCATCTCCATCTACCTCGTGCTCTTTGGGAGAGGTATCCTACAAAGACTGATGCTTTAGCCAGGAGAGTATTCCTGCAGGGAGCAGGAAAGAGAGGCAGCTGACCCTCCAAGAAGAAACCCGGACCCAACGGCAGCTCAGCAAGCAGCCCTCCTCGCAGCACCCACTTACCCCACACCCCGGATCTGCAGCTGCGGCTGGATCCCCGCATCCTTAGTCTTCACTGTCTGGTAGGTCACGATGGTGCACACAGTGCTGCCTGAGCCCATGTCATAGAACATGATATTCTGCAGAGACATCGAGGCCACTGTCACAGGAACCTAACACAACTCCAGGGTGCCTGCCTGCCTGCCTCCAAAGGGCTGCACCGACTCGAATGAAAGCCAAACAGCTCAGCAAAAGGAGCTGAGAGGGGGCTGTTGCCGCATTTGTCAAGAGCCAGCATGCAAATAAGATGCAAAACAAGCCAAGTGGCTTCCATCATCAGACTCAGCCACCCTGCCAGGCCGGTCGGCAGCTCCCCCCCCGGCTCACCTGGGCAGTGCTGTTGATATCTTTCCTGCGGAAGACACCATAGCTGAGGGCTGTGGCGGTGTTGTCATTGATGAGCTGCAGCACCTTGAGGCCAGCCATTCGCGCAGCCTGCAGCACGGCTCGGCGCTCAGCCTGGTTGAAGAAGGCTGGCACAGTGATCACTGCATCCTTGATGGGCTGCTCTACAGAGGAAAACAGAACAGGGTTCCCACCAGCTCCACACCTTAGATGGGGGTTTCTCAGTCTCAGCACAGCTGACATTCTGGGCTAGATAGTACTTTTTCTTTCTTGGCCGCACCACATGGCACATGGGATCTTCATTCCCCAACCAGGGATTGAATCTGTGCGCCTGCAGTGGAAGCTCAGGGTCTTAACCACTAAACCACCAGGAAAGTCCCTGGGCCAGATAATTCTTTGTTTTGGGCGGCAGAGGTGTGCAGTCTAGGACGTTTGGCAGCACCCGTGGCTTCTACTCAGTAGATGGCAGTGGCTGCAGCTCCCCAGTTGTGACAACCAAAAATGTCATCAGATGTTACTAAATGTTCCTGGGGACTCAGACCTGCCTTCATTTGAGTCTCCAGGGAAGGTGGCTTCCACTGGCCCCACCTTGGCCACCCACCTGCAAAATCTTCAGCCAGAGACCGGGAGTAGTTGAGAAGCATGCTGAGGACCTCCTCTGGCGAGAACTGCAGCTGCCTGGGGGAGGGGAGATGGTTAGCGGCGAGGAAAGCCTGGCATCCACACAAGGACAGTGGTGAACACATGTTGACGGGGATCCCACCAGGCCCCGTGAGCCCACCTTCTCCAGCAGGGCACTCACGGGCTGATTTGGAAGTACACAGTCTGCCTCTGCGGGTCGAAGCCCAGCTCATGCTCGGGGAAACGAGCTTTGTAAAGGGCTACATGGGGGTTATTCTCCTGCTTCCCCAGGAGGTGCTGGAAGTAACGCAGCGTTGCCTTTGGGTTCTTGATGGCCTGAGAAGAGGTAAAGAAAGAGCAGAGTGTTAAGACTCCCAAACCTGCCATCACCTACCTACCTCGGAGATCGATCAGGGAGCAGACTCTGGAGTCCGCCATTGCCTCTCCTCTGCCCACTGCTTTGGGAAGGGGGTGGGCTGTGAGCTCACCATGCTGGCTGCACTGTCGCCAAAGAATCGTTCATTTTCTTTCAGGGTCACAGTCACTGGGGTTTTCCTCCGGGACTCCCTGAGGAAAAGAGACACTGGGGCCATGTGCCTATGGCACGGCGTGTTCTCAGGAGCCTTAACACCCCCACGTACATACAACACCCCACAATCATGCAGACACAAAGCGTGTTGAGGCCACTACCAAGAACACACTTGGGCCTGGGGTGCGGACCCTCTTTTCCCCACCCGACCCTGGGGCCGCCCTCACTTGTTCAAGACAATCTCCATGGGTACTCCAGGTTTGACGATGGCCACCTTCATAGACTCGCTGCCCAGGTCCACAGACATCACTGCCAGTGTGTCTGAAGGGGAAACAGATCTGTCAATTAGCCCCTCTTTCCCCGCCTTCTACCGCTTTCCATGGAGAAGGTAAGACAGCAGCAGACAAAACAAAAACGTCTGGGTCTGGCAACCTAAGAGCGGAAAGGTTTCCCATTCACCAGTCTCATTACCCCTGCCCGCCACATATCATCCATCATTCACTCATTTATATTTCTTTTGACGCCTCTGCTGGGGTACATACCACTCAGTGCCAACAGGTCTGCCAAGAGCACAGTCATCAAGGCCCAACAGGCTAGCCTCCTCGGCCTCTGCCTTCTGACTGTGGCTGCCATTGTGTCCCTAGGAGAGAAGAAAAACAACACTTGTAACTGGATGCCCTGAGTGAAGGAGGCAGAACCTCATCCAGAACACAGAAGCTTTAAAATTCATACCTACTCCATCCTCATCCAGGGCAGGACAGGGTACATCCCCCCCCTTCCCTTCTAATGAGAACCAAGCACTCTCACCATCTTCAGAAATGACCACGGGAAGGCCCAGGTGAACCACCGGGGATCCAAGCCTTTGGCCACCACATCCCGAAACAGTGATGGTAACAGGCCAGGAGGAAGGAGACCAAGGCCTTCCGCCCACTGTACAGGCAGCTCGACGGGCGCACCCCAGCACTGTCCCTGCTGTCACACACCTGGGGTGCCGCCAGGGATCCCCGCTCAGGACTAGACTACCTCCCTACACCTGGAGCTCCCCCACTGGCGGGGAAAGCCTGGCCGGGCCTGAACGGGAACCGAGAGAGGGTGACGCTGGAGGAGGCAGGGATGGAAGAAGGGCACGTCTCGTCCTCAGCATCCCTTCGGGTTGTCCCGCCCGCTCCCCTTCTCCATCCCATCCCGGCCCCGCTGTCTACACACAGCCACTGTGCCTGGAACGATAAGGTTCCGCGCCGAGAAGGCAGCCAGTATTCCGAATTCACCTAAGCCTTACCGGCCAAAGGCGGCGGCTCCTACTCCCGGAAACGGGTCCCAGCCCACCTCTAAGGCATGAGACCACCCCAGGGACCGAGCTGCGGGGCCAAGCGTACCGGCGTCCGCGCGGCCCTCACACCCGCTACTGACCCGCCCCCGGAGCTAGCACGTTGCCTCCTCTTAGGGGTGGCCGGTTCCCATCGCCATCCCCACCCCTGCTACCTCTTGCCTCCGCTCCCGTGGCCCCAGCTCTGGGACAAACGCAGCTCCGAACAAACCCACGAGGCCAGCAGCGCGCCCCCCAAATCCGCGCCCTCCACAACTCCCCTCTGCTTGCAAACTGTTACATTAGCCACCAACCTCTCCGCGGCGTCTCGCGCACCAGCCGGCCCCGGACGCGGCGTGCGCTCATTGGAGCCTCCGCTGCCCGGCCCTGCGCCGCGGGCCTGGCCCCGCCCCCCACTGCCGCGGCGCGCGTCCCCATTGGGCCACGTTCTAGGCCCACCCCCTCCTCCGTCTCCGGCCGCCGCCGCGAAGGCGAAGGAGAGGCCAGTCCATCAGTTGGAGGAAAACCGCCGATGCCCGCCTCCGATTGGTCCACGTCACGCGCGGCCCAGCGTCCATCCCGGTGCGCTCACGGGACCTTTCCGGCCGCGGCGCTGAAGGTCTGATTCGGTGCCTGGAGCGAGTCGGCAAACGGGCGGCCCAGCACTCGGGCCTCTTCTGGTCATCTGGGATCCCCGTCCGAGGAGCACGCATCCTTGCATCCCCGAGGCAGCCACGCGGAAGAGGTGCTAGCTTGCTGGTCGGTATTGAACTGCCCTAGGCTTTGGCTGGAAATCAGAGAATGACTTCTTAGTCCACCTCAACCCCCGCTTTCTTTCTTTGCGGAAACTAAAGCCACCAAGAGAGATGTTCGCTGATGAGTCGGAGATAACGCTTGTATTAGTGGCAGAAGTTGGCCTGGACTCTTTACTCCAGTTTGAGAAAGAACATGCCGAACTGCAAATCCCTGACACAAAAGCCGCTTTTGTGAGGCTCTAATTGGTTAAGCACAGATGCACCACCTCCTGTTTCTCTTCCATTATGCCTGTTTACTTTCTGAATTAAAGCACCTCGGAAAGGTTTCTGGTGCTCTTAACTCCCCTCTCTGTACTTCACAAGCCCATAGAAATCTGCATGGTCGTGAGAGCACACTTTCTTTTTCCAGTTTTACTGACATCAGCGCACTTTTCTTAAATATGGTATCACTGCTTCCTCTCATGAAATCGTTGCCTAGCCTCCCTTTACAGAAGGTTCTTGTGAAGGCCCTGGCTATGATAGCCCAGGAAATCTTATCTAGTCCTTTCCCTACAGTTTTTTATAATGCTTAGGGCTGTTACAGAATCCAAGCTTTGTCTACTAGCCAATAGTTGGACGACAAACTGATTCAGGCAAACACTAGGCTTTATTCGGAAAACCTGGCTACCAAGAAGATGGCAGGCTTGCACCCTAGAGTACCATCTGATTGGGGTCTGAATGTCAGTTTCTTTTATAGAACAGAGAGGAGGAGGTGGTGTGGAAGTAAAGTAAAAAGGCCATAAATCCTGCAAAATAGGCATCAGGGAAGGGATGTGTTAATTTTTTCTTTCCTGTAACCATTCACAGGTGGGCAGGGTCAGATGTATCAGTAGGAACTGAATAAAGGCACTTTAACATTCAGGCAGGGGGGCAGGTTCCCCTAGCCAGGTCATTATATATTTGTACAGTTGTAGACAGCATCCTTTTAGTGACTAAGTGACGAAACGCAAAGGTTAAAGTAAACAGATCCAGCTGGGTTCAGATTTGAGTCTGGTGTCTGCTTAGAAGATCAACCTACTGGCAGTATCAAGGAGAGGTCTGTTTTCCTTCCTTTTAAGAATAGTTCAGTCTTCAGGTAGTAGAGAAATTGGTAGAAATAGAAATTCGCTTGAAACTAACACAGTTTAATTACACAAATAATATACAAATGTAATCTTGTAAAAAGTTCTAATACGCCAGATAAAGTTAAATCTCTTTGATAATATCCACAATCTCTAGAGTTATCTGCTGTTATTAGATGTGTAACATTCTAGGCCTTTTCCTCTATTTACATACATGTATGCATCTTGAAACATGTAGCTGCTGTCTTTTTTAAATGGTAAAATGTTATACAATTAGCTTGTTTGCAACTTGCTTTTTTTTTCCTTGGGTTAAAATAAATCATGGTGTATTTTCCATGTATTTTCCAGCATACAGATTCACCTTGTTTACTGCTATTGAACATTCCATAGCATGGGAGTTGTTTAATCATACTGATGAACATAGAAGTTGTCATTTCAATGCCACAGAGAAAGATTTTGCTTATTTTCTAAGCCCATTGTGGTGCGCAGGCTTAGTTGCCCAGTGGCACGTGGGATTTAGTTCCCCAACCAGGGACTGAACCTGTGTCCCCTGCACTGGAAGGCAGATTCCTAACCACTGGGCCACCAGCAAAGTCCCCAAGATTTTGTTTCTCAATAACTGACTCTACTTTTGACCACCTATTCAGTGGGGTGAAAGTGAAGTCGCTCAGTTGTGTCTGACTCTTTGTGAGCCCATGGACTGCAGCCTACCAGGCTCCTCCGTCCATGGGATTTTCCAGGCAACAGTACTGGAATGGGCTGCCATTTCCTTCTCCAATTCAGTAGGGTTGATTCTTTCAAACAGAATATGCACTTTAACATTTATTGGCCCTGTGCTGCATGCAAGCATTGTGCTAGGTGTTGGGATTCCAGAGATGGGGATGACCTTTCCTTCAAAGGTCAATCTGTTGGGAAACAAGTATGTTCACAGTTTTGCACACTTGTTAAAAACCTATTGAATGATTTTCAGTTCAGTTGCTCAGTCGTGTCCAACTCTTTGCAATCCCATGGACTGCAGCACGCCAGGCTTCTCTGTCCATCACCAATTCCCGGAGCTTGCTCAAACTCATGTCCATTGAGTCGGTGATGCCATCCATCTCATCCTCTGTTGTCCCCTTCTCCTGTCTTCAAAGTTTCCCAGCATCAGGGTCTTTTCCAATGAGTCAGTTCTTCGCATCATGTGGCCAAAGTGTTGGAGCTTCAGCTGGAGCATCAGTCTTTCCAGTGAATATTCAGAACAAACTTCCCATAGGATTGACTGGTTGGATCTCTTTGCAGTCCAAGGGACTCTCAAGAGTCTTCTCCAACACCACAGTTCAAAAGCATCAATTCTTTGGCGCTCAGCTTTCTTTTATAGTCCAACTCTCATATCTATCAGAAGAACCATAGCTTTGACTAGACGGACCTTTGTTGGCAGAGTAATGTCTCTGTTTTTTAATATGCTATCTAGGTTGGTCCTAACTTTTCTTCCAAGGAGCAAGCATCTTTTAATTTCATGGCTGCAGTCACCATCTGCAGTGATTTTGGAGCCCCCCAAAATAAAGTCTTATCACTGTTTCCCCATCTATTTGCCATGAAGTAATGAGACCCGATGCCATGATCTTAAGTTTTTTGAATGCTGAGTTTTAAGCCAGTTTTTTCACCCTCATAAAGAGGCTCTTTAGTTCTTTGCTTTCTGCCATAAGGGTGGTGTCATCTGCATATCTGAGTTTATTGATATCTCTCTGGGTGGGCTTCCCTTGTAGCTCAGCTGGTAAAGAATCGACCTACAATGCAGGAGACCTAGGTTCGATCCCTGGGTTGGGAAGATACCCTGGAGAAGGGAAAAGCTGCCCACTTCAGTATTCTAGCCTGGAGAATTCCATGGACTATGTAGATCATGGGGTTGCAAACAGTCTGACATGACTGAGCAACTTTCACTTTACTTCTTTCTCCCAACAACCTTGATTCCATCTTGTGCTTTATCCAGCCCAGCATTTCGCATGATGTGCTCTGCATATAAGTTAAACAAGCAAAGTGACAATATACAGCCTTGACGTACTCCTTTCCCAATTTGGAACCAATCCATTGTTCCATATCTGGTTCTAACTGTTGCTTCTTGACCTGCATACAGATTTCTCAGAAGGCAGGTAAGGTGGTCTGGTATTCCCATCTGTTTAAGAATTTTCCACAGACTTTTGTGATCACTGGATGGCTTTACTGGGAGAGTAAGAAAGTCTGCCCTGCTCCTTATGTGAGCTCCCACTCGCAGAATATCCTTGGTGGGAGCACAGTCTGCAGCAGCTGTGCTTCTCAACCTGGGTGTCTGTCCCCCCCCGGGAGGGGCAGCAGGTGCAATTGCTCTGGGGAGTCATCTGTTTTGTTCTCTGACCAGATTGAAGTTTCACAAGAGCAAGGTGTAAAACAGTAGGAAAATTTTAATGTAGAACATCTGACTTAGATGAAACAGGACAGCTGCTTCCCTGGTGGCTCAGACCATAAAGCATCCACCTGCAATGCAGGAGACCTAGGTTCGATCCCTGAGTTGGGAAGATCCCCTGGAGGAGGGCATGGCAACCCACTCCAGTATTCTTGCCTGGAGAATCCCCATGGACAGAGGAGCCTGGCGGGCTACAGTCCATTGGGTCGCAAAGAGTCGGGTACGACTGACTGATTAAGCACAGCACAGCACAAGACAGCTGAATCTACTAGTTCTGCTCCAGAACAACCTGTAATAACGTTTGAGGACTACCTCCCCTCCCCTACACTATGCAGAAGCCCAAGGGAGAAAGCTGCCATCTCACAGAACATGAGTAAAATGAACACCTAAGTCAGAGCACATGCATACATTATAAACCATGCATACATTATATAACCATGTCACGGGCTGAGGCCAATGTCAATTATGGTGAACATCCTGGTCCAGAATTTAAAATGTGTTGTCACCCAGTTACCCCATTCTTAGGTATATATCTATTTGAACATATTCATGTGGAGACTTTGTTCACTGAGACTTTGTAACAGCTTAATTCAAAATGCACTAAAATGGAATACTGCTCCAATGCCCAGCAATAACTGTATAGATAGGGAATTCCCTGGCAGTCCAGTGGTTAGGCCTTGGTGCTGTCACTGGTGGGGCCACAAGTTCGATCCTTTGGGGGAACTAAGATCCTGAGTGCCATGTGAAGTTGTTAAAAAAAAAAAGTTGGATCAAATAAATAGTGGTAGATTCACACAATGGAATTCTATAGAGCAACTGGTCTCTTACATTCAACTGCTTAAATAAATCCCACACAGTATTCAGTGAAAGCAGACAGAAACCAGAGAGCACACAGTTTATGACTTCACTTGGATAAAGTTTAAAAACAGGCAAAATTAAATTCTAGTCATAGAAGTTGGGATGGTACTTACCCTTTCACAGTAAGGAGAGGGCATAAGGCTGGCTTTGGGGATGGTAGTTGCAATGGCTTTGTGAAAATTGAGTGGATTGTAGTATGTACATTTAATCTGTTTGCATGTTACACTTCAATAATAATTTCAGAAATTATTTTGTATGTGTCACACAAAAGACTAGATGGTTTATTTACTGTAACTTTAGGCAGGAGAAGCACCAGGGTAAGTTTTTTTTCCTACTTTTATAGCAATATTTTTAGAACTACAGAAGAAGTGTCTGTTGTGTAGCTCTCCTAGCCCTCAGTTTCAACATCTTTCAAAGAGGCATGCAGGTACATGTCTCACAGGTCATATCAAAAAGTGCCTGTGGGGCTCCTGGGTACAAGGGCTTTGTGTCCCAATTTCTTTGATTGTAGGAAACAGCCTTCATTCAGCCTCCATCACTTCCCCTGAGTTCCAGTAGGCAGATTCAAGCAGTTGTTAACTAGGGAAGGGATGGGATGTGAGACCAGGGAGAAACAAACAAGTCAAGAGCAGTCTTGGGGCAAGGTCCTGTTTCCCCATCAATGGATACACACAACAGTATCTTTGAGTTATTTTTGCAGATACTGAAACCCCTTCCAGGTGACAGAAGTTGACATGGTTAATGATGGTATACTGCCCACAAGCTTGTAGACCTCAGATTAGTTGACCTGAAGGTTAATTATGCTAATTTCTCTTTGCATCACCATGAACCCATCAGAAGAATGTCAACAAGCTGATCACGCCCTCTTTGAACAATTACTATAAAACTCACTGTCCAAGTGGAGACATACAACTTTGAGGGTATTAGCCCACTGTGGCCCCCTTTGCTTGGCAAACTAATAAAGCTATCCTTTTCCACTTCACTCAAACTGAGATTTGATTCAGCACCTGTGTACAGAGAAGCTGAACTTTCGGCATCACAGGGTTGGTGTCAAAATTAAAGAAGGAGGTAAAGTGCTTCACACAGTGCTAGGAAATCCTAAGCACTAAATATACATTAGTTAGCTTTTTTTCTTTTCAGTCTAGAGAAATAAAACTAAAAGATATGCAGTATTGCAGTGCTAAAAGCTTGGTTAAGTGCTTTACCAAATTCATGACGAAGGTTCCTCTTGCAGGCCAGATTTTCACAATCAATAATCAGCTAATTGCTCCTTTCTCCTGTTTTATGGTTGCCTTAAAGCCCTGCGCTCTCTTATACTGTAAGACCTCTGAGTTTTATTAGGTTGACCTTTTTGTTCCTAAAGTGGAAACTGCTGCTAGCCTTTATAGGGGCTAAGAGGAAAAAAAACACTTTACAGTAGTTA
>NW_011495071.1:8422170-8423485 GCF_000754665.1 Bison bison bison
GAAAATAGTTTCTACCCAGAGAGCCAGATGTGGGGGCGGGGTGGGGGGGGAATGATAGAAAATAAAAATTTGCAGCTGAAACAATAAGTTTTCCTATTTTGCTGTAGAGGATATGACTGTTGTACATGATAGGCAGCAGTTTGCTGAAGGGCAAAAGAGAGGGCATTGCTAGGTAATTCTTGATTCTGAGTCATGATCTCTTTAATTTCAAGCTAAAGACTCAAGTTGCTTCTTTACCTTTAGTCCCTTCAGAACTCCAGTTCTCAGAGTTTTTCAGAACTGGAAGTGACTTTGTACACACAATCACTTTCTGTGTAGTCTGCCTTCTTACATCCTCACTACACTGAAGTGCCTGGATTCAGACAAGCATACCTAAAAGACAAATCCTGGTGTATGTTCTGACAAGTGTAGCCTAGCTTCACACCCCCAGCAAGTTATTTAATTAAGGGTTAGGGAACTGAAGAATTCGTTTTATTTCCAAAAGACTTTGATGTTTTTGCTCAGGGAGAATCACCTGAACCTCTTTGAGACTCTGTTTCTCATCAGAGATAATGATACTCCTGCAGGTGGTTGCTACAAAGAGTCAATGAAGAGTGAAAGCACCTCATTAGGTATAATTCACTACATGAAATTGAGGGCTGGTATCTGGAAAAGATGAAAACTCTAATTTGAAAAGACACATGTACTCCAATATTCATAGCAGTACAATTCACAATAGCAAGACATGGAAGCAACCTAAATGTCCATTGACAGATGAATGGATAAAGATGTGGTATAAAAAGATGTGATATATATTAATATATCACATTAATTAATTAATATTAATATATATTAATAATATAAATTAATAAATTAATAAAAAGAATGAAAAATTATTTCATTCTTTTTATTAATTTATTGATTTATATTAATATATATTAATATTAATTAATGTGATATATTAATATATATCATCTTTTTATACCACATCTTTATCCATTCATCTGTCAATGGACATTTAGAAACATGGATGGATGTAGAGATTATCATGATAAATGAAGTAAGTTAAAGATAAGTATCATATGACGTCACTTATATGTGAAATCTCAAAAAGTACAAACAAATGAACTTATTTAGAAAGCAGGAATAGACTACAGACATAGAAAACAAACTTATGGTTCAGATCAGAGATCAGATCAGTCGCTCAGTCGTGTCCGACTCTTTGCGACTCCATGAATTGCAGCACGCCAGGCCTCCCTGTCCATCACCAACTCCCGGAGTTCACTGAGACTCAGGTCCATCGAGTCAGTGATGCCATCCAGCCATCTCATCCTCT
>NW_011495071.1:8423585-8434565 GCF_000754665.1 Bison bison bison
CCTCCTGCCCCCAATCCCTCCCAGCATCAGAGTCTTTTCCAATGAGTCAACTCTTCGCACGAGGTGGCCAAAGTACTGGAGTTTCACCTTCAGCATCATTCCTTCCAAAGAAATCCCAGGGCTGATGTCCTTCAGAATGGACTGGTTGGATCTCCTTGCAGTCCAAGGGACTCTCAAGAGTCTTCTCCAACACCACAGTTCAAAAACATCAATTCTTCAGCGCTCAGCCTTCTTCACAGTCCAACTCTCATATCCATACATGACCACAGGAAAAACTATAGGCTTGACTAGACGAACCTTTGTTGGCAAAGTAATGTCTCTGCTTTTGAATATGCTATCTAGGTTGGTCATAACTTTCCTTCCAAGGAGTAAGCGTCTTTTAATTTCATGGCTGCAGTCACCATCTGTAGTGATTTTGGAGCCCAGAAAAATAAAGTCTGACACTGCTTCCACTGCTTCCCCATCTATTTCCCATGAAGTGGTGGGACTGGATGCCATGATCTTCATTTTCTGAATGTTGAGCTTTAAGCCAACTTTTTCACTCTCCACTTTCACTTTCATCAAGAGGCTTTTGAGTTCCTCTTCACTTTCTGCCATAAGGGTGGTGTCATCTGCATATCTGAGGTTATTGATATTTCTCCAGGCAATCTTGATTCCAGCTTGTGCTTCTTCCAGTCCAGCGTTTCTCATGATGTACTCTGCATATAAGTTAAATAAACAGGGTGACAATATACAGCCTTGACGAACTCCTTTTCCTATTTGGAACCAGTCTGTTGTTCCATGTCCAGTTCTAACTGTTGCTTCCTGACCTGCATACAGATTTCTCAAGAGGCAGATCAGGTGGTCTGGTATTCCCATCTCTTTCAGAATTTTCCACAGTTTATTGTGATCCACACAGTCAAAGGCTTTGGCATAGTCAATAAAGCAGAAATAGATGTTTTTCTGGAACTCTCTTGCTTTTTCTATGATACAGTGGATGTTGGCAATTTGATCTCTGGTTCCTCTGCCTTTTCTAAAACCAGCTTGAACGTCAGGAAGTTCACGGTTCACGTATTGCTGAAGCCTGGCTTGGAGAATTTTGAGCATTACTTTACTAGCGTGTGAGATGAATGCAATTGTGCGGTAGTTTGAGCATTCTTTGGCATTGCCTTTCTTTGGGATTGTACCAAACAGCAAAGGAAGGGAGGGATAAATTGGGAATTTGGAGTTAACAGATACACACTACTATATAAAATAGATAAACAGCAAGAACCTACTGTATAGCACAGGGAACTATACTCAATACCTTGTAATAACCTATAATGGAAAATAATCTGAAAAAGAATATTTATATGTGTGTGTATGTGTGTGTATATATATATATATATGTATATATATGTGTGACTGAATCACCTTGATGTACACCTGAAACAATGTAAGTCAACTTACTTCAATGTATTTATTTTTAAATGAACTTCAATTTAAGAAAAAAGAAATTAAAAGCTCATTACTGTCAGGCCTTTTTATGTCTGTTTCCTATCATGGTGGTCAAGCTCCCTGAAGAGCAGGCACCATGTCTATTTCATGTATATATGCTGGGCATTTAGTACAATTTCAGGAATACTAAAGACATATTTGTCAAAAAGAGGGAAGGAAGGAAGGCAGCAAGTCTGAAGAGGTGCATGGGTCCTCTGGAGGGCCTGTCTCTGCTTATGTACCCTCACCAACAGAAGATCCAGTGGCTTCGACATCAGAGCCTCTACCACTGGACAGTAGGGGGAGCAAACGCATCAACAACAAAGATGTCATTCTGCTGCTCACATCTCTCTTTGCGTTCACTTTGCTTCCTTTAACAAGTATTATCCATAGCCTTAATAACTCATAGGTGAAATCGGACATAGGACATAACTCAAAGGTGAAATCGGGTCCCATCTAGACCCTATTTGTGCTTCTGCTCAGAGACTGAGATTCAAAATGGTACTAATACCTGCGTGACAAAGAAGAAAGAAATCTGGGCTATAAATCAGGAAATCTGTGTGCCCTACCCTCATTTATTTCTTTAGACAAATAGACATAACTTTTTCCATCAACTAGATCAAGGAGAGGGTAAGAGGAAAAGCATCCGCATCCATTGCTTCAATCCACTTGGAGCATCTACTAGGCTGTTAGACCTGGTTCTTGGTAAGCAACACACAGGCCCTGCTTGCTGAGAATCCGGGGAGGGAATAAAGCCTAACATGTTCTGAAAATAGGCTGTGGGGGACAGGAATGCAAAAATAAACTCCACAAATACTAATCATATGGCCACTTTTTCATATTGCATACTGTCTCAAATGACTGTGTCACTCCCATTTGTAGCTTCTAGTGGCGCAAAAACAGTAAGTACACTTGCAGTTTTCCACACAGACAGCTGGTTTAGCCCAAGTTGGGACCCGTAGGTACCATGAAGTGTCTTTGACCCTTGTCACCTGTAATATCACACAGCGGTCAGTGCCACGACTTCAAGGCTCTTTGCTATACTCTGCTTACACCCTGTCATTATGGCAAGGAGAGAAAGGCCAGGTTCTTGGAATTTGTGCCCCAGGAGTATTTCCCAGCTTCCTTAAGAGACATGTTTTAGGTGCCCAATAAACGCCATGCCTCTGACAGAGGGACACAAAAACCCACTGACTATAGTTACAATCTGTACCTGGTGGCAGACACAAACCTCTAATATTACTTCTCCTTTCCTACAGCCGAAAAACCAGTTTCATATACACCCACTCACTTAGGCCTCAAAACAGTCCTGTGATGCAGAAGGTAATTCACCTAGCTAGGCACAGCGGGTTACAATTCACAAACCGCGTGTCATCCCTCATCTTGATCCCCCACTGCCAGCCAATTTAATTAAAGAGGAAACTGATGCCCAGAGAGGTGAAGGTCTAGCTCTTAAGAAGCATTTCAGTCAAGGCACTTACAGAGCCGGCAAAACCGAAAACTGCGGAGTGAGCTGCGGGTGGTGAACCCTGCCTCAAGCGGCCGCGCCTACTGTCCAAGCAGCGGGAAACCGGCACTTCGAGAGGAGAGCGCAGGTGCACCAGACTCCAGGACGTCAACGGGTCATGTGATACGCCGGCTCCTGTCATGTGACCTCTTCCCCGGAGGAGGGGACCTTCGGCCAAGATGGCGACCTACCTGCAGTGGCGGCGCTTCGTTTTCTTCGACAAGGAGCTGGTGAAGGAGCCACAGGGCAATGATGGGGCTGCTCCCGGGGCCGCGCCTGCCTCTGGACCCGCTGCTTCCAAGTTCCTTTGCCTCCCTCCTGGCATCACAGTCTGCGACTCAGGCCGAGGGAGCCTAGTCTTTGGAGATATCCTTCTTCTGGAGCTGTTCCTTCCCTCCTCGAATCCCTGAAGAGATCCAGCTGAGATGAAATCTGTCCGTCAGAAGGGTTCGTGTTACGGGCCAGTTTCCTTTAGATGGGCGCTCGGTGTTCCTTCTGTGGTCTGAGGGAAGAAAGGAGGAAGTCCGTTCTCTTTAACTTGTTGCCAAATGAGCGAATATCCTGGGCAAGTCGTTTAACCTCTCTGGACTTCAATTTCCTTATCTGCAAAAGGGGCGTAAAATAACAGTTGGGCAAGGTTTTTGTTTTTAAGGTCGATCAAAAGAACAGATGCAAGTTGATTTTAAAAGATGAATATGTAAGGTGTCATTATCTCCCCAGCCCATATTGTGGGTGCTGCCCCTAAACTCTGGCCTTTCTACTGTTTTTAAAATGGGGAGTTTCCAAGATGATATATGGAAAAACCCTTGAAAAATTTAAACACTTGTATAGATTTTGTTTTTCATTGTGCATGTGTGCTTAGTCATGCCCAGTTCTTTGCAACTCCGTGAGCTGTAGCCAGTGCAGGCTTCTCTGTCCATGGAATTTCCCAGGCAAGAATACTGGAGCGGGTTGCCATTTCCTTCTCCAGGGCACCTTCCTGACCCAGGGTTTAAACCCCTATCTCTTGTGTCTCCTGCATTGGCAGGTGGGTTGTTTACTAGCTGAGCCACTGGGGTGCTGTGCTGTGCTCAGTCATGTCCGACTCTTTGGGACCCCATGGACTGTAGCCCGCCAGGCTCCTCTGTCCATGGGGATTCTCCAGGCAAGTATGCTGGAGTGGGTTGCCATGCCCTCCTCCAGGGGATCTTCCCAACCCAGAGATCGAACCCAGGTCTCCCGAATTGCAGGTGGATTCTTCACCATCTGAGCCACCAGGGAAGCCCTGGGGGTAGTTATTTGCGTTCTGGCCTACATGTAAGAATCTCCCCTTGGAAAGGAGGCTCCTTGACTGCTCTGCACATATGGAAGGCCAGATCTGGTTCTTGCCCCGCTCCCTACAGCTTACGGGTTTCCAGGCCTACAAACTACGGGTGACACACCTGTACCAGCTGAAGCAGCACAATATTCTGGCCTCTGTTGGTGAGGACGAAGAGGGCATCAACCCCCTGGTGAGTCCTAGAAAAGAAACAGGAAAGACCCACAGGCCTGGGAATGAGTATTTGCTGGAGAGTGACTATCATTCACACATCTGAGATCTGTCCCCAGGTAAAGATCTGGAACCTGGAGAAGAGAGATGGTGGTAATCCACTCTGCACTCGAATCTTCCCTGCCATCCCGGGGACAGAACCGACTGTTGTATCTTGTTTGACTGTCCATGAAAATCTCAACTTTATGGCCATTGGTAAGAAGAAAGAAGGCAAAGCTAACACCCGATGATTCTTTATAGATTTTCTTCAGAGTTGCTTCTACAGCTCATTTTCAGGAGACCGTTTTGTACTGAAGTGAGGCCTTTTGAGATTTTAAAGTTTGGGATGGGATAGCATTTAGTTTTGCTCTTTGAAAATGAGTCCGTGAGTCCTAATCCTCATGGTAACCACTGGAGAAGTTGGGTATGAGGAGAAAGATGGTCACTTCTAAAAAGTGCCTCTAAAGGTCTTTTTCTGCTTCCGTGCCTTTTCAGCCTCAATAAAATACTGTTCCCTGCTGTCCTGCAGGTTTCACAGATGGCAGTGTTACACTGAACAAAGGGGACATCACTCGGGACCGACATAGCAAGACCCAGATTTTGCACAAGGGCAGCTATCCTGTTACTGGACTGGCCTTTCGCCAAGCGGGAAAGACCACTCACTTGTTTGTTGTGACAACTGAGAATGTTCAGGTATGACCAGCGCCTCCTGGTATGACTGTTGGGGCAAGTAGGAAAGGCTCTTTTATTGCTCAGGGGGCTAGGGTAAGGAACTGACAAAAGAGGTTCTTATATTTTTAATCATACAGCCTTGAGTCATTTGCCTAACTTAATATTTTATTTCTTTACTTAGGAGACTGGGAAGAGTTAGAGCTAGGAAGAGAACTCTTGGGCTTGTAGCAGAAGACATAAGTTTTTCTTCTGATAGGCTTGTTAAGTGGCACTGGACAAGTTACTTCTTTGGTTCTTGTGCTTCTAAGATAACAGTTTACTCACACCAATAGTTTTGTTTTCTTTTCAGCCAGTTTTCTGATAAAGCAGTAAAATTCTCTTACTTGCCGAATATCTGTAGTAAGTAGTGATAGTGTATACAGAGGAAGAAAATGTGGGTTCTGCTTATATATTTAGTAGATGGCTGATGGTAATGGCCCATTTAATGGAGAAGGCAAGCATCCAGGTAAAGTCTTAAGGTGCTAAGAATTAAGAGAGCCAGTATGGAGGTGGGGATACCTTTGGGAACATTTAGATGCCACCTCCTCAGAGGGAGCCGGTTAACCCCTGTCTTACTTCTCACAGTCCTACATAGTTTCTGGAAAGGACTATCCTCGTGTGGAATTGGACACCCATGGTTGTGGCCTGCGCTGCTCAGCCCTCAGCGACCCTTCTCAGGACCTGCAGTTCATAGTGGCAGGGGATGAATGTGTCTATCTGTACCAGCCTGATGAACGTGGGCCCTGCTTTGCCTTTGAAGGCCATAAACTCATCGCTCACTGGTTTAGAGGCTATCTTGTCATTGTCTCCCGTGACCGGAAGGTTTCTCCCAAGTAAGGATTCTATGGAGAAGCAAAAGGGAGTGGGCTGGGCTTGTTCCTTAGAATTAACCTGATTTCAAATTCCTAATGCCTACATCCTGTCAACTTCCTACTTTGTACTTTTTGTAGACGTGTTTACACCTAGACTCAGTTATAACATTTTTTTTTTCGGCTGAAAAGTGTGCTTTTGCTGCAGACATTTGCTGAGCAGTCCTTTTGCACTAGAATGCTCCAGGGAATTTGGGACCTGGCATTGGGTTTTTTAATTACTTGGGCGAATTGAATTGGGTAGAGGAATAAGGGATTGAGTAGTGGAGAGATTGGAAAGTGCTGGGAGATGCAACACGGGGTGTTTTTTTTTTTTTTCTGAGTCATCAGAAAGTGGGACAGAATCTTCAGCGTGATGCAGGTGATCCTTGTCAGATATTAGTTTTCATTCAGTACTAAGCCTAGTGGACTACATATACCAGGCACTAATTATTTGTTAAATCTTAGGTGTTGGAATGTACTTCAGTTTTCAGTCTGTTGCCTGTATTAATTATAGGATCCTTAAAGGTGACTCCAGGTCTACACATACTCTTCCCACAACTGCCAGCACCATGCTGCGTATCGCAGGATGAGCTGCTAGCAGTGACTTGTTCTGGGAGGAATAGGTAGCACCAGAGTTGTCAGGGGAAAGGAAATAGAGGGGAGCTGAGACTGAGGTGGTACAGATAAATATCTGGTGCTTTTTCTTTCCCACACAGGTCAGAGTTTACCAGCCGGGACTCCCAGAGCTCTGACAAACAGATTCTCAACATCTATGACCTGTGCAACAAGTTCATAGCCTATAGCGCTGTCTTTGAGGATGTAGTGGATGTGCTTGCTGAGTGGGGCTCCCTGTACGTGCTGACGCGGGATGGGCGGGTCCACGCACTGCAGGAGAAGGACACACAGACCAAACTGGAGGCAAGGCCACCAGGTTCCCAGAGCTGGCTATGGGCACCCAGACACGGCTCTAGGAACAGACTCCCCAAGTCGCCTTGGCCAGGGTGTTTCCTTCCCTTTGGGTCATAGCCTTACTTAGCCTCTTTAGGGTAAGATTCCATGGTCAGTGGCCTGGGATGTGGCCTTAGAGGGAAGCAGTGGGTGGGGGTCCACTCTGCCTGACTGCAGAGAACTTAGTGAGGTGAGCTGATGTTAGTCTTGGGGGTGTCTGGGGGTCTCACCCTAAGATCTAGGCTGACTGGAACTTCATAACCGTCTGGCTTGTGTGTTGTGGATGCATTCTGGGAAGGTGTCTTCTCAGGCCTGCTTCTTCCAGTTTTCTAATCTCTATTCCTTTCCAGATGCTGTTTAAGAAGAACCTATTTGAGATGGCAATTAACCTGGCCAAGAGCCAGCATCTGGACAGCGATGGGCTGGCCCAGATCTTCATGCAGTATGGGGACCATCTCTACAGCAAGGGCAACCATGATGGTGCTGTCCAGCAGTATATCCGGTCAGTCTGGAGGCGCTTTAGGATATACCTGTGGATGCGGGAACAGAGAGCCAGCTAGACTGAAACCTGCACTTGGGGACTGGGGTGGGCGGTGGACTCCATCATGAATTGTCCTTTTTCCTACATAAATTGCGATGCCTCAAATGAGGAGACAGTATACCTTATTGGAAAGGGAGTATTTAGGGTCAGATGCTACATGACCAGTGTGCAGTTGAGCTGATGATACGTGTAAGTGCTAGTCACTAGTTGTGTTTGATTCTTTTCGACCCCATGGACTGTAGCCCACCAGGCTCCTCTGTCCGTGGAATTCTTCAGGCAAGAATACTGAAGTGGGTAGCCTTCTCCAGGAGGTCCTTGCGACCCAGAGACTGAAACCAGATCTCCTGCATTGCAGGTGGATTCTTTACTGTCTGAGCTATCAGGAAAGCTCTCAAGGAAGTTGAGCTGAAAAGTACCTGTTATTTTAAATGTTAGCTTGGCCTTTGTTAATACTCATTTTGATCAAATTCTTTAAAGGGGAAAGGGTATTCATCTCTTGTTTCCACAGTTTTTTTCCTTGGTACTAATTAGTTTTTTGACCTAGTGAAGAGTTCTAAGACCCTGTCTAGGTTCTTTGCCAACCTCTCTACAATTCCTGTTTTCAGTCAAGTCTAAAAACCAGTGTTCTGGAGCTTTGCTGCTTATGTGGTCCCCAGTCTAGTAGCATCAATACTACCTGGGATTTTGTGAGAATTGCAGGGTCTCATGCCTCACCCCAGACCTGCTGAAACAGAATTTGCATTTTGAGACCTGCAAGTGATTCCTACGCACGTGAAAGTTTGAGAAGTATGATGATCCTGATGCTGTTTGACACCTGTGTCTCCCTAGAACCATTGGAAAGTTGGAGCCATCGTACGTGATCCGCAAGTTCCTCGATGCCCAGCGCATCCATAACCTGACAGCCTACCTGCAGACCCTACATCGGCAGTCCTTGGCCAACGCCGACCACACCACCCTGCTGCTCAACTGCTACACCAAGCTCAAGGACAGCTCCAAGCTGGAGGAATTCATCAAGGTGCAGGGTGGTGCTGGCAGAGGGTTCCTTGAGGGGCTTCACCAGGACTGCAGGGAGAGGGAAGAGCTGCCTGTATTTAGGGACCAGAATCCTCTGGTCCTCTGGTCTGTAGGCAAGGAAGAGAAATAGTCTTTTCTGTGAGTTCTCTCCTGTCTCCCCTCTTTTTTTTTTTTTTGCTGTACTGTGCGGCTTGTGGGATCTTCATTCCCCCACCAGGGATTGGACCTGGGCCCCCAGCAGTGAAGGCGTAGAGTTTTAACCACCAGACCTCCAGGGAATTCCCCCACTTTTGTTTCTTGATGCCAGAACTTCTCTTGGTATCTAAGCCCCAGGAAGCCCAGTGTCCCCAGAGGCATCCCTCTAACAGTAGAGGCAGAGGAACACTTACGGAGAGGCAGGATAACTATGTTTTAAAAGCATCATTTTGGGGACTTCCCTGGCAGTCCAGTGATTAAGACTTTGCTTCCACTGCAGGCGGCATGGGTTCGCTCCCTGGTGTGGGACAACTAAGTTTCCACATGCTATTTGGTGTGGCAAAAAAAAAAAAAAATCCACCTTACTATTACCTTAAGAATCTGGTCTTAGAATGAGATGCATATTTCCTTTCCAGCCACAACCTCTCTGTGAATGGTTTTGTCTTATGTCTTCCTGACAGACGAAGAGTGAGAGTGAAGTCCACTTTGATGTGGAGACAGCCATCAAGGTCCTCCGGCAGGCTGGCTACTACTCTCACGCCCTCTATTTGGCTGAGAACCATGCTCATCATGAGTGGTACTTGAAGATCCAGCTAGAGGACATCAAGGTAGGTGAGCTTCCTGACTCAGGCAGGTCGTGTTCTTTTTCTGGTATATCCCTGGGATGGTGAAAGTGTCTCCTGGGACTTCCCTGGGGGTCCAGTGGTTAAAGAGTGTGCCTTCCAATGCAGTGAACTTGGGTTCAGTCCTTGGTCAGGGAACTAAGATCCCACATGCTGTGGGGCCACTGAGCTCACATGCGCCACAAGTGGAGAATCCACGCAGGGAGCCCCAAAAAGAAAATAGTAATAAAAATAAAGTGTGTTTTGATGGGTGAGGCAGGAGCATGCAATTCTGCTGCCCTTTCTGTCCCCACAGAATTATCAGGAAGCCCTCCGGTATATTGGCAAGCTGCCTTTTGAGCAGGCTGAGAGCAACATGAAACGCTATGGCAAGATCCTCATGCACCATATACCAGAGCAGACGACCCAGCTGCTGAAGGGACTCTGTACCGACTATCGGCCTAGCCTTGAAGGCCGAGGTGATAGGGAGGCTCCAGGCTGCAGGGTGAGGCCTCGGGGAGAATGGCTTTTGAACATATGGGGGTCATCTCAGGGGCATGGGTAGGCCCACTCACTTGGCCTCCTCTCTCATCCCTTGCCATCGTAGGCCAACTCGGAGGAGTTCATCCCCATCTTTGCCAACAACCCTCGAGAGCTGAAAGCGTTCCTAGAGCACATGAGTGAGGTGCAGCCTGACTCCCCACAGGGCATCTATGACACGCTGCTTGAGCTGCGACTCCAGAACTGGGCCCACGAGGAGGATCCGCAGGTGAGGCCTGGCAGAGCCACCAGAGGTGTTGAGAAAAAGACAGCACTTCCATTTCTTCCCTGGTTGCCACTTGCTGCTCGCTTTAGATCAATAACACCTCACCCTGAGGGGCTAAATGGTTCCCCATGAAAAGGAAATTGAAGACTCTCTTGCAAGGAGTCAGACACCACTGAGTGACTTTCACTGCTGGTCTAAAACCAGAGTTTTAGGCAGGCTAAGACTCTTCACTCCCAATGTGGGGGGCCTGGGTTCAAACCCTAGTCAGGGAACTAGATCCCACATGCCTTCCCTGGCAACTAAGAGCCAGCACAGCCTAAATAAATATTGGAGAGAAAAAAGAGGAAATTGGAGTGAGGGGAAGAGTAGTTGACTTGCTGAGGGGTCACTTTTCCCCTAAAGTCCGGCAGCTCCACCCTCCTCTTCTAGGTCAAAGAGAAGCTTCACGCAGAGGCCATCTCCCTACTGAAGAGTGGCCGCTTCTGTGATGTCTTTGACAAGGCCCTGGTCCTCTGCCAGATGCACGACTTCCAGGATGGAGTCCTTTACCTCTATGAGCAGGGCAAACTGTAAGAGTCAGGGGGTCCTCAGGGGAGGGGGCAGAGCTGAGCCACTCGCCCGAGTGAGGGCCGGCTGCTGACGCACACCCCGCCTGGCGCAGGTTCCAGCAGATCATGCACTACCACATGCAGCACGAGCAGTACCGGCAGGTGGTGGCCGTGTGCGAGCGCCACGGGGAGCAGGAGCCCTCCCTGTGGGAGCAGGCGCTCAGCTACTTTGCCCGCAAGGAGGAGGACTGCAAGGAGTACGTGGCGGCTGTGCTCAAGCACATCGAGAGCAAGAACCTCATGCCACCCCTTCTAGGTACTCTGCGGGGGGGGCT
>NW_011495071.1:8434679-8448291 GCF_000754665.1 Bison bison bison
CAGCTCTGTCCAGAAAGCTGCATGCTTCATGGTTTTGCTTCCTCCCACCTCAGTGGTGCAGACCCTGGCCCATAACTCCACGGCCACCCTGTCTGTCATCCGGGACTACCTGGTCCAAAAACTGCAGAAACAGAGCCAGCAGATCGCCCAGGATGAGCTCCGGGTGCGGCGCTACCGAGAGGAGACCACCCGCATCCGCCAGGAGATCCAGGAGCTGAAGGCAAGGTACTTGGCATTCAGGAGTGTAGAGGTATCCAGGGATAAGCTTGTTCTTCACAGGGTGTCATTTTTTACACACAAAGGTTATATGGAGTGAGTTTCAACATTTCATTCTTGAAGATCTGTTTTAATGGGGGAATTCCAAAGAATGATTTATTACATAGAAGATGATTTATTGGGTTTTGTTATCTTGTAGCAGGTACTTTTCTCTCTAGATATGCCTGTATTTTACCTTTCCTAAACACACGTCTAAGTTGTGGTGGGAAGCCCTTGGAAGTAAAAAACGTTGACAAAAAAGTGGATAGTTTACAAGTATTTATAGTAGATATTAACCCTTAACTTTGCCATTAGCTTTATAAAATATTTGTTATTGTTCTTTAGTCACTAAGTCCTGTCCAGTTTCTTCATTCCATCAATATTTACTGAGTCCGTTTTGTCTTAAGCCCCATTCTTAACACATAGAAAAATCCCTGCCTTCACAGAGCTTATGTTGTGGAGGTAGAGACAGACAGTAAACGTGTTAAATAAGCAAACTATTGTAGTGTGTTCCATGGTGCTAAGTTCTAAGGAGAAAATTGAGGAAGAGGAATAGGGTGAGGGGTTTAGGTGTGTTGTAATTGATAAAGTGGCCAGGAAAGGTCTCATTGAAAGGGAAAGGGTCACATGCGATTAAGACCTGAAAGACAATTTAGTGGCAGTAGGGGAAATTGAAAGAGAGATAGCAGTCCCCCCATGGATTGGATGGACATGCTGGGAGCATGCTGAGACTCCCTGAAGGCCCAGCATGGGGTCCTCCTGTGACCTCCTTTAGGTGGTAGGAAGAACAGGGCCTCATAGTTCCTATTCATCATTCATTCATGGCTGCTCTGGGTCTTTGTTGCTGCACACAGACTTTCTCTAGTTGTGGTGAGCAGGGGCTATTCCAGTTGCAGTGCTTGAGCCTCTCATTGTGGTGGCATCTCTTGTTGATGAGAATGGACTTTAGGGTGTGTGGGCTTCTGTAGTTGGCGGCTTGTGGGCTCTAGAGCATGGGCTCAGTAATTGGAGGGCACAGGGTAAGTTGCCCCAGACTATGGATTGAACCCGTATCCCCTGCATTAGCAAGCAGATTCTTAACCACTGGACCTTCAAGGGAGTCCTTGTCGTTCCTTAATGGAGACGTCTCTCTTCTTGTTTCGTCGAGCTGTCTCCTCTTTCCACATGGCTCCTGGCCCTGCCCTCATTCTTTGCCACTCTTCTGGTCTCCCTTGCTTGTAGTCCAAAGATTTTCCAGAAGACCAAGTGCAGCATCTGTAACAGTGCCTTGGAGCTGCCCTCAGTCCACTTTCTCTGCGGCCACTCCTTCCACCAACACTGCTTTGAGAGTTACTCGGAAAGTGACGCTGACTGCCCCACCTGCCTCCCTGAAAACCGCAAGGTCATGGATATGATCCGGGCCCAGGAACAGAAGCGAGATCTCCACGATCAGTTTCAGCATCAGGTGGGGAGGGAGGCGTGGCCACATGACTGCCCCACCCACTGGGAGGCAGGGAGTGCTGGAGGGCTACTGGTTTTTTTTTTTCCTCCGCCTCTGAGTTCTGACTCCAACCTTTTCTCTTTCTTCAGCTCAAGTGCTCCAACGACAGCTTCTCTGTGATTGCTGACTACTTTGGCCGAGGTGTTTTCAACAAATTGACTCTGCTGACCGACCCGCCCACAGCCCGACTGACTGCGAGCCTGGAGGCCGGGCTGCAGCGGGACTTGCTCATGCACGCCAGGAGGGGCACTTAAGCGGCTAGTGGGAAGGGGTGTGATGGTAGAGGCCCAGCAGCAGGGACACAGGGGTACAGAGACAGAGCTGTTGCATAGGAGTCGGGGAGACCTGCCCAGGACCCCCCTCTCATCTGATGCCATTGCCCTCAGGACTTAAGGGGACTTTCTTTTCCTGCCTCCTCCTTTGGCTGGCCAATCCGCCATTCCTCCTGTTGCCTTTCTGAGCAGTGTAGATCATTCCAGACCAGTGGGGGAGGGTACCTCAGTAACCTCAGAGTCTGGACAATAGCTGCTTTATTCTCTATCCAAGAGCACCAGGCTGTGCTTGGGTCCTGGCTCCCAGAGTCTATAAATAAAAGCATATAATGATTTCATGGTTGAAGGATTTATTGTGGAGACTTCCTGGTGATTCTTAACTGCAAAATGTACTTCTTTCCCTCTGCTCTCCTAGAGCGTCCTTTCCCTTCCTATAGAGTTCCTTAAAGATGATGTTAAGGAGACTTCATGCCAGTAACGAGTCGGGCCTCTGGCATTTAGCACAGTTCAGTTTACTGAAGAACGTCTGCAAAGGCTAAGGCCTGAGACCCAAGAGCAGCCTGGACTAAGGCTGCTCTGTAGTGTGGCTGGTCTCTGTGGTTCTTGTGTGGACTAGGTATTCAGGCAGGAGGCAGATTCTGGTGAGGGGCCTTGGACTGAAGCTTCATAATGGGTGGGTTGGTGTCTTGCTGTATTCAGTACCAGATGATAAGCAGGATAAAAAGGGCCTTTATGAAACATTTTTTTCTCTCTCGAAAGTTGTCAGCTGAAGTTTGTGTTGTTACAGGTGTCTGTATGTCATTTGGGTTACACTGCCTATTGGAAAATTGCTCCTATGGGTCTGTTTGATTAAAAGAAGTAACTTGGACATTGTGGTTTAGACAGTATTTAGAAAAGGTGGAGTGCACTACATTGGTAGCAGCTGAGAATACAGACTTTGGATCAGCTGTCCAGAGCTTGAATCCTAGTTTCACTTAGGGCAATTCTGAACCTTCTCTGAACCTCAGGTCTTCGTCTATGCGTAAGGAATTACAACATCTTTCTGGTATGGCTGTTATGAAGCTTTAAGGAGCCAATCAATGGGTGTGTTATTGGTCCCCAGCAGGTTGGTAACTCCTCAATGGATCCTTTGCTTGAAGTTGCAAATGCCAGTAGAAATCAAGTTTGGTATAGCAGAGCAGAAACTTTATTCACTGATGAAGGAATGGAGAAGAGAGAGCACATGCTCTAAAGACACCTCCCTGCAAGGAGGGGAGTAAGGGAATTCAAAAGATAGGAGGCAGACAGGTCAGGCTAGGAAAGGGGCAGAGATTTTGGGGGGCAGCCTGGGCATGAGTCTTCCATGCTGCTTTGCACACAGCAGGAATTGTGCCTACTAGTGTATAGATAGCCCCCCTTGGGCAGGGATCTTGGCAAGGTGCTGAAGAAAAGGTAGCTTTGGACACCACCAGGTCTCATCTGCTTTGGGGCTGGTTTGGGGCTCTTGATCACCCCATATCAGCTGCAAAACATCTCTGTCAAATACTAGGTGCTTTTGAAACACACACAGGTAAGTCAAGTTTACAGACACTTTTAGCCCTCAGGGGCTGGTATGGATGACAGGTGTCCACATTTGTGGAAGTGGTTAATACACGGTTAGCGCTGTTAATGGTAAAGCGTTACTAACTAGCCCTTTCTTGGCTAACACTAATAATGTATTGGCACTCCCTTTTCACAGTTATTTGTCTTTAGGCATGACCTTTGATCTCTGAGCCAGTTTTGACTCATTTTAAAAATAGAAATGCCTTGGCTCACTGCAACTAGATAGAAGCCCACATAGCAATGAAGACCCAGCCCTGCCAAAAATAAAACATTTTTAAATAAAAATGTTGCCTACTTCAGGTTTGTAGCAGAAGCACTGCATAAGCTGCACTAATTGCTTGTGGCACAACTAAGGAGATAAAGCTGTAGAATTCTGGATGATTAACTTTCAAGAGCAGGCCCTTTTCATTTGTAGGTTTTGAATCCAGCCTGGGGGCATGGTAAATTGCTCAAGTAGCCTTACTTCCAACCCTCCATACACGTATGGGTGCTCAGTCATGTTGGACTCTTTGAGACGCCCTGGACTATAGCCTACCCTGGACTATAGCCTACCGGCCTCCTCTGTCCATGGGATTCTCCAGGCAAGACTACTGGAGTAGGTTGCCATTTCCTCCTCCAGGAGATCTTCTGGACCCAGGGCTCCAACCCGCACCTCCTGTGTCTCCTGTACTGGCAGGCGGGTTCTCTACCACTGCACCACCTGGGAAGTCCACAGCCCTGCACAGTAGGGCTTAATATCCTTTTCCTCTCGGGGCCTCCCACTTTTGCTTATTGACTTAACTTTTGGGGGGCAGCAGGGACAACAACTTATTTTGTGGCTAAATCTGGGGAGCGTATTTTAGCCACAGGACATCAGTACTCCTGGCTAGGTAAAAATAAAATGAACAGTTGGGCCTGGGTCTCAAACAATGAAGACCAGAGCCAGCCTTGGAGAGTAGGGGTGCTCAGTTCAGTCGCTCAGTCATGTCCGATTCTCTGCAACCCCATGGAGTACAGCACACCAGGCTTCCCTGTCCATCACCAAATCCCAGCTTGCTCAAACTCATGTCTATCTAGTCGGTGATGTCATCCAACCATCTCATTCTCTGTCGTCCCCTTCTCCTTCCTTCAATCTTCCTGAGCATCAGGGTCTTTCCCAATGACTCAGTTCTTTGCATTAGGTGATCAAAGTATTGGAGCCTCAGCTTCAGCATCAGTCCTAGCAATGAATATTCAGTTCCTTTAGAATGGACTGGTTGGATCTCCTTGAAGTCCAAGGGACTCTCAAGAGTCTTCTCCAACACCACCACAGTTCAAAAGCATCAATTCTTTGGCGCTCAGCTTTCTTTATGGTTCCACTCTCACGTCTTTAGATGACTACTGGAAAAACCATACCTTTGACTAGAAAGACCTTTGTCAGTAAAGTAATGTCTCTGCTTTTTAATATGCTGTCTAGGTCTGTCATAGCTTTTCTTCCAAGGAGCAAGCATCTTCTAATTTCATGGCTGCAGTCACCATATGCAGTGATTTGGAGCCCAAGAAAATAAAAGTCTGTCACTGTTTCCATTGTTTCCCCATTTATTTGCCATGAAGTGATGGGACTGGATGCCATGATCTTAGTTTTTTGAATATTGAATTTTAATCCAGCTTTTTCACTCTCCTCTTTCACTTTCATCAAGAGGCTCTTTAAGTTCTTTGCTTTCTGCCACAAGGGTGGTGTTATCTGCATATCTGAGGTTATTGATCATTCTCCCGGCCACCTTGATTCCAGCTTGTGCTTCATCCAGTCCGGGATTTCGCAAGATGTACTCTGCATTTAAGTTAAATAAGCAAGGTTGCAATATCAATAGCGGTGGTAACCCAAGGTAAGGTCTTCGCTGTCGCAATCATTCTAATTCCCGCCCAGGGGAAGTCCCGCCCTGTCTGGCGGCGCCGGAAGTGACGCAGTCCCTTAGCGGAGCCGGGAGTGTGTGGCTGCTGGAGAAGCTGGAGACCTGCGCGAGCCCAGTGTCCGGCCGGCAGGGGTCTTCGGCTTCCCCGACACCGGAGGACATTGGCGGCAGCCTCGGGCCTAGCTGCCGAGCACAGCCATGTCTGGTAATGGCAACGCGGCCGCAACAGCGGTGAGTCCAGAGCCGGTGACCCTTTCAACCTCAGTCTTCCGCACTAGCGGTGCAACGATTGGCCCCAAGTTGCCACTCTCCGTCGCCCATTGGTCGGGAGGGTTATCTGTTCCCCCCCTCCCCGCCCCCCCGCTTTGGCCCGAATAGTTTTTAAAGGGCCAGTAGCTGCTGCTGCTGCTGGGTTGCCCTTAAAATCCGTATTGCCCTGGGGGAATCTGTGAACATTGGGGACAGACTTAAGAGCAGAAGATTTGTCTCGAACGGGAACCTCGTTGCTGTGGGGATCTGAATGGCATCATGAGGCCTGGAGTCCACGGCTCTAGATTTAGTGACCCAACCCAGGAAAATTCATGTACACGAGACAGGGTGCTATTCCATGGGATCCTTTCACTCGAGACAGGTCCGAGGCAATTAGGATCGAGAGAGGAGAGCGTACCTCTAAGTCTCCGCACTACATTCAAACGTTTTGGAAGTGCACCTTCTCCCCTTTTTTCCTGTTAACGGCCACCTAGCCCCAACCTACACTCAAAATTCCCCAGCTGAGGCACCGTTCGTTGAGTTACTACCTTTGTGGGTGGGGAGCGCCCTCGAGCCTTCCTATTCTTAGCCTGGGGTCCTAGCTTTGGGCTTGTGCAGATGCGAAGTGCAGAGCTGGTGAGGCCAAAGTCAGCCTGAGATAAGAAAGGAGGAGGGCAGCAGTTTATCTCTTCCTGAACTACCTGCTGGTAAGGAATAGGATTCTTTGCCATTGTTGACATACCTGAGCTTTGGACTAGGAGTAACAAGATGTGATTCCAGCTCTCAGCGGTAAAGAATTCTTTACCCAGTGGTAAAGAATCTGCCTGCTAGTGCAGGAGACACAGGAGACAAAGGTTCGGTCCCTGGGTCGGGAAGATCCCCTAGAGTAGGAAATGGCAACCTGCTCCAGCATTCTTGCTGGGAAAATTTCATGGACAGAGGAACCTGGTGGGCTACAATCCATGGGGTCACAAAGAGACACGACTGAGCCTGCACATGCATGCACCCATGATTTAACCTGTGGCCCTGGTCAAGTTGCTTGGCTCTTCACAGCCAGCCTTTGCTTCTGTAACATGGTTCCTCTCTGCCTGTTAAGTTGTTATGAAGCTTAATAGCAATAGCTCTAGTATATACGTACTTGATAAGGATCTTTTTACTAGAAGAGTTTGACTTGAATATGCTGTGCAGAATCAATAAAATTAAGGGATTGTTTGAACATAGCAGTTTCTGGGATGTTTCTGTGGGCTCCTTGTGGCCCAGAATTTTAGTGGCCATGTTTGGCATTTCGAGCTTAGTCTAATTTGCTCAGGGTACCTTAGGGTTTATTTATTGGAGAAGTGATAGATGTGGAGCAGACTAAAGTCTGAGAGCAACCAGTTGTTACCTCCTCTAGTGACAGAGGCCCCAGATACCTGGCTGCAGAAGAACTCCATAGGATGAAGATTCCAGAATAGGGAAAGTTGATAGTGTCTGTAGGGGCTATTGTCTGATCTGGAAAGAAATAGGACCTCAGACTGGAGAACTCCGTTCTCCCTGGTTGGCACTGAATACGTTTGTCCAAGATATGCTGACAAGAGGAAGAGGTGTGTCCCACTGAGTTCTTGGCTTGGTCTATGACATCCTAATATTTCCTTCTTGGTGAAATCAGAGGCCACATTCTAGGTGAAGGGACATTAGACAGCTTATCCTCTTAGTCTTATAGAATATCAAAAGCAGAAGATACTTGAGTGCAAACTTCATTTTATAGATGAACAAATAACTTTATAGATGAAAAACAAGATGGTGAATTTAAGGTCACCCTGCCAAGAAGCTGAGCAGGACTATATGTCAGATCTATTGGCCCCAGACCTTTACATGTGCATGCCAACCAGATTACAGGATCCATAGTGTGGCAGCTATGGGGTAGGTCTTATAGTATCTAGGTAGCACTGAAGCTTTCTTGAAGCTGTTCTGTTGGGGATGCTGAACTTGTCCTCAGTGACTCAGCGCAAGTTCCCCTGTGTGGCCCCAGCTGCCCTGCCCCTGCCTGCTGCAGGCCCACCCTCTCTGGGGCCAGGCTGATGGGCCTTATCTCTCTATCCACCTGGTTGAGTGCAGCATTCCTGATGCCTTTGCTTAGATGAGCTTCAGGGCTTAGTGTCCTTGTCATTACAGCAACAGCGGGTCCTACTATCGCTTCTCTCTGGTCTCTGCTTCTCTGGATCTGTGAGGAGGCAGAAGGTATTAGGGAAGGTAAAGGGACTGTCTTGGAGAGTCTTTCCCCACTCTGAGGCTCACGTGGCCACAGGGAAGGGGCTGAGGTTCCTTTATTCCAAGCCAGTGAGTCTGATTCTTGGACAAGGTTTTGAGGACCTTGAACAGCAGCGGGGACTGTAACCTGGGGACTTTTTTTGCAGGAAGAAGACACCCCAAAGATGAGAGTGATTCGAGTGGGTACCCGCAAGAGCCAGGTTAGTGCAGGTACCAGGGTGGAGGAGGTTTGTCAGAAGAGTTCTGTGTTCATAGTATTATAAATTGGGGGGCCCAGAGGGTTCTCAGCAGCCTGGGGATGGCGGAAATGGGGTGACTGAGCATTAAATCCCATGCAGAATGACAGATGGCATTCTGTGAAGAGATAGTCCCTAAGCTGGGGAAGTTATTGGGGTACAGAGGACTCCCAGTCCAGAATCCTCCCCTTCCTAGGTAGCCATTCAATGCCCTCTCTGAATTCCAATCCCTTCAGGATCTCTATGACCCTGTGAGGATTTGAGCCTAGGGCAGTGGCCAGACTACAGGGCTAACCTAAATTTCTCCCCCCACAGCTGGCTCGCATACAGACGGACAGTGTGGTGGCAACGCTGAAAGCTTTATACCCAGGCCTGCAGTTTGAAATAAGTGAGTTTTCTGGACAGGAATGGAAGCTGTTTGGAAGCTTTTATCCCCCTGGAGGGGGCTTTCTTTGACCAGAACCTGGTCCCATTGCCTCTGAGAGTTCTTGGCTATCCCCAGTTTAGAGGGCCCATTCCTCCTTTGAACACCTCCAGCTTTGCGCTTACCTGGGCTAGCCTAGCATTTTAATATCTTCTGCTTTGTGTCTTTTTATGATTGCGTCTGGTCTTCCTCTTAGATTGTACTTTCTCAGGGATCTGGTGCTTTTCTGCCTCTGTATCCACTGCCAATCTTAGCACAAGTGCTGGGCTTAGCAGGGGCTCAATAAATGCTGTTCCATGAGCATCTAATTGGTTGACTTTCTCTTCAGTTGCTATGTCCACCACGGGGGACAAGATTCTTGATACCGCGCTCTCTAAGGTAGCACCATTTTTCATCCAACCCTTTCCTCCCTCGTCCTCTTTCCTTTCCCCCAAAGATTCACCTTGAAGTTCTTTCTTGCCTGGCAGATTGGAGAGAAGAGCCTGTTTACCAAGGAGCTGGAGCATGCTTTGGAGAGGAATGAGTAAGTGAAATCAGGAGCATGACGCCCTCCCAAGCTCTCACTAGGACCCCAGTGCACATCACATCTGGGTGTCAGCTAGACTGTTAGGCTTAAAAGCTTGGATAGGCTAGAGTGGGGCTCATATGTCAGTTTTTCAGGCCTCAGAAAAGGAGAGAGTCCTGGATCTGAGCCTTCTGGCTGCCTGGGGTGCTGGACTGGCTGGGGGAGGGGGGTGAGAGGGAAGAGAAGAGGGGGAGCAAGTCTCAGGGACCCAAGGTCTCAGAAATGCCTGCTTCCTGAACTGCTCTGGGCTCCACCAGTGACATACAAGCAGGAGTGAGTGGAGAAGGGCTAGGGCCTGCTGCTCAGACCCCTTCTTCTTGCCTCTCTCCCATCTCCCTAGAGTGGACCTAGTTGTTCATTCGCTGAAGGACCTGCCCACGGTGCTTCCTCCTGGCTTCACCATTGGAGCTGTCTGCAAGTAAGAGCTCTGCCCTTTAGGACTTGGCTTTCTGTCTCTAGGCTGTCTCCCCTAACCTGAGGAACGTCATGCATGGCAGAAAACTCAGAAAATGCTAGTTAGTTGACTATTGAGAAAGACTGGAAGTGACCTGAACTGAGATCTCTCCCTCATTCTATGACCTCTCCATCTCCAGGCGGGAGAGCCCCTATGATGCTGTTGTCTTTCACCCAAAATTTGTTGGGAAGACTCTAGAAACCTTGCCAGAGAAGAGGTAAGTGGACAGGCATCTTGGGATATGTACAGCAGATGGAGGGGTGGAAGGAGGAGATTTCAGAACAGTTCCTGCTTAGAGTTAAATCTCATTTTAAACCATCTCTCTGCACAGTGTGGTAGGAACTAGCTCCCTGCGGAGAGCAGCCCAGCTGCAGAGAAAGTTCCCACATCTGGAGTTCAAGAGTATTGTATCCTTTCAGAGAAGGGAGGAGGCAGCAGCCAAGGAGGAAGACAAAGTCCAGAGGGCCCTGGGAGTTGTGAGGGGGAAGGACTTCCAGAGGAAGTGGACTGTGAACGCAGTGGACTGCATGTCATCCCATTCATCCATCCACCCATCTATCCATCCATCCATTCATAATCCTTTCATGTTTTCTTAGCCCCAAGCAAGTGCCTGGCACTGGGGATATGGTGAGCAAGATCAGCATTGTCCATCCTAACATAGTTTACATTTTAGTTCTGGAGACAGACAGCCAGGCATTGACAATACAGAGTGATGCTGAATATTGATTACATGGAGGCAGTGGGATTGGCAGTTGCTTCCATTTTAATTAAATTTTTTAATTGAGGTATAGTTGATGTACAATGTTGTGTTAATTTTTGGTGATTTGGTGATTCAGTTATACATATATATATGTTATACATATATGTACATATTCTTTTTCATATTATTTTCCATTGTGGTTTATTACAAGATATTGGACATAGTTCCCTGTGCTATACCATGGGACCTTGTTGTTTATCTGTTTTGTATGTAGTAGTTTGTATCAGCTTATCTCAAACTCCTGATTTATCCCTACCCCACTACTTTCCCCTTTGGTAATCATAAATCCATTTTTATTTTATATTCCACCGTATTGTTTTGATTTTTACAGTTATGTTTGTAAAGCTGATTTTCAAAGTAATATTTGCTAAGTCCTTCAATGTAGAAAGTAGAGAATTCTCTGGAGGCTTCTAGCTGGAACATCTAAACACAGACTTGAGGGTCAAGGAAGGCTTCTTACAGGTGTTGTAACCTTGGGTAAGGTTAAATATAATAACTTAAAACCTCTATCATTTCCTCATCTGTAAAATGGAGATGTAATACTACTGCCTACTCTTTCACCCTTGGGCTGTGGTGAAAATGCAATGAATTGATGTATATAAAGCACTTCAGAACAGTGTGTGGCATATAGCAAGTATGAGTAAGTGTTAGCAGTTGTCACCAAGCTGAGAACTCAAAAGGTGAGAAGTTAGCAGCTAGAGGGACTCAGGCAGAGGAAACAGCGTCAGGCTCCAGCCTGCCCAAAGCTTGTGGTCCTTAGTGTCTCTCCACAGCGGGGAAACCTCAACACGCGACTGCGGAAGCTGGATGAGCTGCAGGAGTTCAGTGCCATCATCCTGGCCGCAGCTGGCCTGCAGCGCATGGGCTGGCAGAACCGGGTGGGGCAGGTAGGTTTCCTCTCTCCTCTCTAGTTGCCTTCATCTCCTTCCTGCCTATATTCTTTTTGAATACCCATTTCTAGCCAGTGCAAGCTGGAAATGAGACCCAGGTTAGCAAGGTTGGGGCTCAGAGGCTGGACTCCCACTTTTGCTTATCCAGGCTTTCTGTAGGTAGGGAAACCCCAACTCAGTGCTGTGTGCTTCTGGGCACCCCTACCTCCACCCTTCTGACTGCCTCTTCTGCCCCCACAGATCCTGCACCCTGAGGAGTGCATGTATGCTGTGGGTCAGGTATGCTTGACCACGGAAGCCATGTATTGTTGTCTCCTCCTTTTGTTTTCAACCAAGTTCTGTCCCTTAGCTCCACTGGCTGGGGAAAGATTGGTACTGGTATCTTAGGCTATTTTCCCATCAGGGGGCTCTGGGTGTGGAAGTTCGAGCCAAAGACCAGGACATCTTGGATCTGGTGGGTGTGTTGCACGATCCTGAGACTCTACTTCGCTGCATTGCTGAACGATCCTTCCTAAGGCACCTGGTAGGACCTGTGCTCCTGTGGAGGGGTGGATATTAGGAAGGGTAATGGGGAGATTTCTCCTGCTGTGTATTTAGTCATAACTCAGTAAGAATGGACAGGACCCAGGTCTGGGCCCCTGCCTCATTTTCCGTTATGTCCTTGGCGGGAGTCTGTCTCTGGGCTCTGGTTGCAGGGTGGTGATAAGGATCTTAAGCTAACAGGGAGAACTTGTTGCAGGAAGGAGGTTGCAGTGTGCCAGTGGCAGTGCATACAGCTATTAAGGATGGGCAAGTAAGCAGGGGAAGATGGGTGGCAGGGCAGGGAAGGAACTGGCATTTCCCCTGTGTATCCACCACCATGAAGAGCACAGGTTTCTAAGTAGTTCTCTCTTACAATTTACTGAGGCAGCCATTTTCTTTCCCAGCTGTACCTGACTGGAGGAGTCTGGAGTCTGAATGGTGCAGAGACCATGCAAGACACCATGCAAACCACCATCCATGTCCCTGTCCAGGTGCCAAGGCTGCAAGGGGAGGGAAACACATCTTTATGTTACCTCCCCTTTCCTTCTCACCAAATCCAACCCTTCTTCCTTCGCCCAGCATGAAGATGGCCCTGAAGATGATCCACAGCTGGTGGGCATCACTGCCCGGAACATTCCACGACAACCCCAGCTGGCTGCTGAGAACCTGGGCATCAGCCTGGCCACCTTGTTGCTGAACAAAGGAGCCAAGAACATCTTGGATGTTGCACGGCAGCTCAATGAAGCCCACTAATTGGTCTGTGGGGCACAGGTGCCTGCCTTGCTGGTCACCCAGTGCCTACATCCCAGCCCTCTGCTACCTGAGAAGTGACTACCCCCACAGGATTGAACTGCAGGGCAGAGACTTCCAGAGACTTATCTCACCGAGGGGCCTTGCCTCCCCAGGTGGGGGCTTCCTCTCTAGAGAAAAAAAAAAATCTTAGTAATAAGCCACAGCCTTTGAATGTAACCAGTTCTACCAATAAACCAAATTTAAAAGTGGTTTTTGTTTTTGGTGGGGCTGCAGAAAAGGAAGGACAAACTCAAAACTGTTTATGCCTGATCTCTGAGGCTAGGACCCTTTCAAAGTTCTGAAAAACGCCTTCTGTCAGTAGTTCCCATTTTCTAACAGAATCGAGTGTCTCCCAGGGAACGCCAAGAAAGCCATCATCTTAATAATCTACAATTTGTCGCTCTAGTTAACAGTAAAGCCTTATATCGGTTCCCCTCCCCCACTACCTTTAGGTATCTACAGAGTCGACTCTACAACCCTTTCGCAAAATGAAGACACCTCACTTTTCTTTAGGAAAAAACCCTTTAATAAAATTAGTCCATCTGAAACTTCCCCCCAATACCTAAAGTACTAGTTTTGGATGGGTTAGCTGCAAAATTCCAGTTCCGAAGCCAAAGGCGGCTCAGTCCAGACGGGGATTAACGGACTTGTGCTGGTATCTAGGTGCTTGGCAGGCGGAGTGGACCCGCCGGGAAGGGAGCGGGGAGGAGGGGCGGACGCGGGGGCAGGGCTCCCACAGACCCCACGCCGCCAGGACCCGCTACCGTTGGCGACGCTCACGCCGCGAAGGGTTTCTTCCACACAGGCCAGCGAATGAAGATGGAGGGAACGCGGCCGTGCGAGGCCCGAGATCCGGCAGCAAAAGGGGTCCCAGGACGAAATGAAGCAACCGATTGACTCCGCCGCCGGCGGCAATCGAGTCCCGTTCTAAGCACCGAGCTGTAGCAGAGCGCACGGCCTCGCCGGCGACCGTCCGCACCGACTCACCTTCCTCCCGGGCCCTGCGTCAGC